>NC_066620.1:44510538-44811015 GCF_025201925.1 Gopherus flavomarginatus
CAGAGCCCGATGCCAACTCTGTCCAAAGAAATGCTTAAGGATATTACTTGATCACAGTCCATAAATCCTAGATGGGGAACAGAAATTTGGTAACAGAGGGCTCTTCAATCTAGTAGACAAGAGTTTAACAAGATCCAGTGGTTGGAATTGTGCTAGACAAATTCAAACTAAAAAAAATAAGGGGCCAACTCTGTCCACATATCTATTCAAGTGAAACCATAATAGGACCTAATCACATCAGCCATGCCATCAGGAGCTTGTTCACTGTGATATATGCCATCATGTGCCAGCATTGCACCTCTGCCACGTACATTGGCCAAACCGGACAGTCTCTATGCAAAAGAATAAATGGGACGCAAATCAGACGTCAAGAATTATAACATTCAAACACCAGTAGGAGAACACTTCAACCTCTCTGGCCGTTCAGTAACAGATTTAAAGGTGGCAATTTTGCTACAGAAAAGCTTCAAAAACAGACTCCAACGAGAAACTGCTGAACTTGAATTAATATGCAAACTAGATACAATCAATTTAGACTTAAATAGAGACTGGGAATGGCTGAGCCATTGCACACATTGAATCTATTTCCCCATATTAAGTATCCTCACACCTTCTTGTCAAACTGTCTGAAATGGGCCATCTTGATTATCACTACAAAAGTTTTTTTTTCTCCTGCTAAGAATAGCTCATCTTAATTAATTAGCCTCTTAGAGTTGGTTGGGCAACTCCCACCTTTTCATGTTCTCTGTGTGTATATATATATATATATATATATATATATATATATATCTCCTCACTATATGTTCCATTCTATGCATCTGATGAAGTGGGCTGTTGCTCACAAAACCTATGCTCAAATAAATGTGTTAGTCTCTAATGTGCCACAAGTACCCTGTTCTTTTTGCGGATACAGACTAACACCGCTGCTACTCTGAAACATGCCAATTTAGTGATTGTTTGGAAATTTGAATTGAAATTGAAACATTAATACACACTTTAAAAGCATATACAGTGTATGATAAAATACATATATCTGAAAAAGTGTAATAGATTTCAAAAGTATGAACATAGACTAGCTTCCTTATGCAGCTGTTTTTTATGACAATGTCAGTGCATTCATTTTGGTGATGTTGGCCAACCTAATAATTTCAAATGATGATTTGTAAGCAAAGTCTAAATGAGCTCTCCCTGACAGCTAGTGATGAGTTGGAGGCTGGGGGAAAAGGCTTCAGGACCAGATTGTATTTACATTCACACCTAATCTACTTAGGTATCCAGCAAACAGAGCTGTGTTGTCCAAGTGATAGATTTTGGCTGGGGTTGGGTTACAAATCACTTGAATGCGGGGCGTAGGGGGTGGGAAATGAAAGGTTGTTCTTATTGTACGAGTAAAGGTCAGTAGAACTGTACTTAGCCTGCGCTGATTGACTTCTATCGTATTCCCCCTTAGGCATCTCTTTTCTAAGCTGAAAATTCCCAGTCATTTTAATTTCTCCTCCTGTTTCATACTCCTAATCATTTTAGTTGTCCATCTCTGTACCTTTTCCATTTCCAATGTATCTCTTTTGGGATGGGGTGACCAGATCTGCACACAGTATTCAAGGTGTACACATACCATGGATTTATATAGAGGCAATATGATATTTTCTGTCTTATTATCTATCCCTTTCTTAATGATTCCCAACATTCTGTTTGCTTTTTTGGCTGCCTCTGCACATTGAGTGGATGTTTTCAGAGAACTATTCACAACGACTCCAAGATCTCTTTCTTGAGTGGTAACAGCTAATTCAGACTCCTTCATTTTGTATGTATAGTTGAGATTGTTTTCCAATGTGCATTACTTTGCACTTATCAATATTGAATTTCATCTGCCATTTTGTTGCCCAGTCACCCAGGTTTGTGAGATCCCTTTGTAACTCTTCGCAGTTTGCCTGGGACTTAACTATCTTGAATAGTTTTGTATTATCTGAAAATTTTGTCACCTCACTGTTTACCCATTTTTCCAGATCATTTATGAGTATGTCGAACAGTAATGGTCACGGTACCGACCCCTCTGGGATACCACTATTTATTTCTCTCCATTATGAAAACTGATAACTTATTCCTACCTTTTGTTTCCCATCTTTTAAACAGTTCCTGATCCATGAGAAGACTTCCCTCTTATCCCATGATGGCTTACTTTTCAAAAGTCAATTTAAATTAAATACATTTTAAAAAAAATATATATATCTTTTAGAAATCTAGACCTGTTATGTTAAATTTGCATTATCCTAACAAAATATTTACTTTATTCATATCTCTTTTATATATCTCATTGGTCTTGACACCCCCCGTGTAAATTCGAACACCCCCCCAATTTCAATTCCTGCGGAAACTACTGCTCCCCCCTGCGTTCTTACATGTCTGGGTGAGGAGGCTATGGAACTTGGGGAGGTGGGAGAGTGTTTATACAGGGGCTGCAGCGGCATTCTGTGATCCTGCTGCCGTTCCTGAAGGTCCACCAGATGCTGGAGCATGTCAGTTTGATCACGCAGCAGCCCCAGCGTTGCATCATGCCTCCTCTGATCTTTCTGCCAAAACCTCTCATCTCGAACGTCCCTCCTCTCTACACGTTTGCCCCTCCTGTCCTCACGTTCACTGGCATCTTTCCTGTACTCTGATACCGCGTCCTTCCACTCATTCAGATGAGCTCTTTCATTGTGGATCGATTTCATGATTTCAGAAAACATTTAGTCTCGCATCCTTTTTTTCCGCCGCCTTATCTGAGATAGCCTTCGGGACGGAGGAGGGAGGCTTTAAAAATTTGCAGCTGCGGGAGGGAGGGAAAAAAAGGGAGAGAAGTATTTAAAAAGATACATTTTACAGAACGCTTATACTCTTTCACGGTGAACAACACTATTCACATTACATAGCACATGTGATTTCAGTACAAGGTCGCATTTTGCATCTTAATATTGAGTGCCTGTGGCCTTGGTGTTAGAGATCACAGATGCAGGTCCGGGCAACAGAATTCGGCTTGCATGTGGCCATGGTAAGCCACTGTCTTTCGGCTTCTGCCGCCTTCATAAAACCAGCACCCTTCTTTCCCACATACCAAGCAAAGCCCATTGAGTGCTGCGGCTTTTCTGTTAATGTGCAGCAGCAGAAACCAAACTAACCCCCCAGCCCCACCGCATCAAATTCTCTGGGATGATCGCTTTACCCCTCCCCCCACCGCATGGCTGGTATCAGGGAAGATCCCTGCTAGCCAAACGCAAAAAGCTCAGTGCCAATCCCCCTCTCCCCCCCAGCTTGGCTAACTGCAGGGAAGGATTTATTTTTAGCCACAGGCAAACAGCCCAATAGGAATGGCCACCTCTGTCCTCTTAATTAAATTCCCGTATTTCAACCAGGTTACCATGAAAAAGGATAACACAGCGAGATAAAGAACGGATGTTGCTTGAATGCCAGCAAACACCAGGACCATACACTGCCAGGCTTTGTCATGCAATGATACCAGATTACTTGCTACTAGCATGGTGTGGTCAAGTGTCCTACCATGGAGGACAGAATAAGGCTCCACTGCCCAGAAACCTTCTGGAAAGGCTTTGGGAGTACCTCCAGCAGAGCTTCATGGAGATGTCCCTGGAGGATTTCTGCTCCATCCCCAGAGACGTTAACAGACTTTTCCAGTAGCTGTATTGGCCGCAAATGCATCCCAAGTCCTCAGGGCAAATTAATGATTAAAAAAAGCTTGCTTTTAAACCATGTTTTATATTTACAAAGGTACACTCACCAGAGGTCACTTCCATGGCTTCAT
The DNA here is from genome assembly GCF_025201925.1 of Gopherus flavomarginatus. Lineage (NCBI taxonomy): Eukaryota > Metazoa > Chordata > Testudines > Testudinidae > Gopherus > Gopherus flavomarginatus. Next base: position 44,514,338 of record NC_066620.1, read on the forward strand.
GGTCTGGGATAATGCCTTGGGAGGGTTGGAAGGGTACTTCAGTCAGGCTGAGAAAAAGATCCTGGCTGTTGGGGAGAACGGAGTGCCGTGTGCTTTCCGCAAGCTCATCCTCCTCCTCCTCCTCTTCCCCGTCCTCAGAATCCTCAGGCATGGCTGAGATTACCCCCTCCTCAGAATCCATGGTGAGGGGTGAGGTAGTGGTGGAAGCCCCCCCTAGAATTGCATGCAGCTCAGCGTAGAAGCAGCATGTCTGCGGTTCTGCCCCCCCTCCCCACACCATTTGCTACTTTGGTTTTCTGGTAGGCTTGTCTGAGCTCCTTAACTTTCACGCGGCACTGTACTGAGTCCCTGGTGTGGCATCTCTCCATCATGGCCTTTGAGATATTTTCAAATGTTTTGGCATTTCGTCTTTTGGAACGTAGTTCTGCTAGCACGGAATCCTCTCCCCATATAGCGATCAGATCCAGCACCTCCCGTGCAGTCCATGCTGGTGCTCTTTTTCGATTCTCGGACTGCACTGTGCTGATGAGCTCTGCGTGGTCACCTGTGCTCTCCACGCTAGGCAAACAGGAAATGAAATTCAAAAGTTTGCGGGGCTTTTCCTGTCTACCTGGCCAGTGCATCCAAGTTCAGATTGCTTTCCAGAGCAGTCACAATGGTGCACTGTGGGATAGCTCCCAGAGGCCAATACCGTCGAATTGAGGCCACACTAACCCTAATTCGAACTGGCAATACCAATTTCAGCGCTACTCCCCTCGTTGGAGAGGAGTACAGATATCAATATTAAGAGCCCTTTATATCGAAGTAAAGGGCTTCGTTGTGTGGACGGGTGCAGGGTTAATTCGGTTTAACGCTGCTAAATTCAAGATAAACTCATAGTGTAGACCAGGCCTTAGAATATGTGCTACCTACTTATGCTAAACAATCTGTTCCACCTTGCATTCAGCTGCGATGCTCAGAGCACCTTTCCAGACCTGAAGAGGAGCTTTGTGAGGTTTGAAAGCTTATCTCTCTCACTAACAGAAGTTGGTCCAATCAAAAATATTACCTCATCCATCTTGTCTCTGTAATATTCTGGGACCGACATGGCTACAACTGCATACAACAATTTTTGGTTCTCTAGCAGTTCTGAAAACAAGAACAACATTGTTTCAAACCAAAACTGAAAGTTTTGGCAAATCAAGAAGCAAAAAAAATTCATTTTTGTTTGAATTAAACATTTTGTTTTGATTTTTGGCATTGTTAATTTTTTTTAATAAAACCAAATGAAATTTAGTAACGGTAGGCTGCTTTCACAGGGAGAGTTAGGCACTATTCACAAAACATTGAAATGAACTGTTTCAATATTTTAAAATTTATTTTCCTTTTTTTGACCAATTGGCCAAAATAGACATGAATTAATTAAATGATTCTGTTGACTCAAATCTCCATTTCTGGTACAAAAAAAAATCTCAGCAGAAAAATTTCATCCAGCTCTACTAGGGGCTGCTACCTCCTAATGGACAACTTCTCCCTATGGCTGGAGCAGGCTCTCAGCGCTGATCAGAAGTCAAACCTTGCTCTTTTGCATTCCTAGCACTTGATGACAGTGTATTGTAGTGCTGCTTCTAAGGTCTCCTGCTGCTGCTTCATTCTGTGACAATGCTTTTACCAGCCTCTCTATACCCAGTCTCACAGACCTGGGGCAGCCACCTGCCTTAGATTACCCCCAAACCCAGTGTGATGAGGAGTACCAAACATGCACTGGCTCAGCAAGGGTTAACAATCACTTTGGGCACAGGAGGCCATGCCCCCATGGCCCACGCCCTAGCTGCGATGCGATGCTCCAGTTGGAAGCAGTAAAAGGAGGTGGCTCAGGTGAGTCTGAGCTGACTGAGGAGGAGAACGGACGCACACTGCAGGCTTCTGCCAGGGAACTGCTGGAGCTCCAGCCCACTGAGGCTGAATATGCTGAATCCAGGGCAGGATCCCAGACGGAAGGCCACTAACCCCAGAGGAACTGCAGGATCTAGAAGCAAGGATAAGAAGCAGCTCAGGGAACATGTTTATGGAGCAAGAGACCTAAGCCTGAAGACAGGACTACTAGTTCCATATCAGGACTCAGTAGGATAGGATGGGCCTGGGTCCCCCTATCCCTCTATACCCTCTGGCCACTAGGCCACACTGCCCCAAGGGCATAGGCAGCTCCCTAATCTCTGACTCCTAGGCCTCGCTACCTCAACTGCAAGGAGCCACATTCACCAAAGGTAGGGTAACCAGATGGTAACTATGAAAAAGAGGACAGGGGGTGGGGGATAATAGGCGCCTATATCAGAAAAAGTTTCAAAAACCAGGACTGTCCCTTTAAAAATGGGACATCTGGTCACCCCAACCAAAGGGGGACGTTCTCCCACCTTTGCCTCCCCCAACACCACACATGGTAGAGAATGTGGGCAATGGCCAGGACCTGCTAAGAGATCCAGGTGGGGGAGGGCAGATGACGGAACCCCTCCAACCGATACAGAGACAGAGAAACTTTTGAAATGGCTGCTGGTGAGCCCCCGAACACAGGAGCAGAAAAACATCTGACAGGGAGCCTCTCTTGATTCCCCCGAATTGAGCAGAAAACATGGCAGGAGTACGTGTCTCAAGGGACCTCCTCCACTGCTCCCAGGCGCAGGAGGTTCTCAACCTCTTGGACGTGGAGTTGCTCGTGATAAGGGTCCTTGAAGTGGGACGGGGAGAGAGGGTTGGCCACGAACTGCAGGGTGCAACCTGAGGATATTACGTCAAGCACCCAATGGTCTGAGGTCAGCCAAGACTAGGCTGATTGGAAGGGGCGGAGGCGGTTGAGAAAAGAGTGGGAGGGTGGATCCTGGGAAGAAGTGACATACTTGGGGTATATGGTGGGAAAGAGTCAGGCGTGCCTCTTTGTGGACAAGGTACAAGCCCTGAGAGACTGCCCCATCCCTACAACCAAGAAGCAGGTAAGGCAGTTCCTCGGGCTAACAGGGTACTATTGATGCTTTGTACCAGATTTCACCACTCTAGCTGTCCCCCTTTTGGACCTCATGAAGAACTCTCAGCCATGGAGTGGTCCAAGGACTGCAAGAGGGCCTTCCAGACCCTGAAGGAACGGCTAAGTCAGGAGCCAGTCCTGTTTCACACTGACTTTGCAAGGACAGAACCTTTGGAGGGGGGCACTTGACCCCGCATGTCTCCCCTACACATTGCCTCTACTTGCTTCTCTTCAATATTTATTGAGACCTCTGGGAGAGACCGTGAAATGCAATGAGGTTAGCTGCCAACGGTATGCTGATGACACTCAACTATATATCTCATTCTTAACTGATGCAACCACCACCACTACTAAAATGTTAGAATGCCTACAGGAAATTAGCTCTTGGTTGTAGAACAGCGGCCTCAAGCTGAACCAAGGCAAGACTGAAGTGATGCTGGTTGGAAAGGAGAAGTACTTCAAAGAGCTAGCCAAGGTGTTGTATCCACCTCTCATCAAAATGATACAGCCTCCATTTCTCAGAGTGGTCCAAAGCCTCAGAGTCATAGAATCTTAGGACTGGAAGGGACCTTGAGAGGTCATCTAGTCTAGTTCCTTGCAATCATGTCTGACTCATCACGAAGGCTGGATGATGAGATAGTATCAGTTTCCAAAAATGCCTTATTTCGCCCCCAGTTTGCTAGGAATCTTTGTCCCTTCCTCTCAGAAGTGACCTGGCCACAGTAATCCATGCATTTGTCAGCTGCAGACTGGATTACTGTAAGTCACTGTATCTGCAGCTGAATGTCAAGACAATGCACAGGGTCCATCTGGTACAGAATATGGTTGCCCACCTTTACGGTGGCTCGGGTCACCATGAGCACATGAGACTTGTGTTAAAGTCCCTCTACTGGCTCCAAGACAGCTTCTAATGCCATTTTAAGGCCTTGGTCCTAATTTTCAAAGCAAATAATGGATCGAGCCCCAGCTACATCAGATTCAAGTTTGACTTATTAATCACTGTAACAGCTGCTCTCCTCTGGGGCAATGCTGGTAACAAAGCCCAGAATGAAGGATATGAGAGCTGGGGACAAAGCATCCTCAGTCAAGGGTATCTGGCTACAGAACAATCTTGCAGCAGAGATCAGATGAACTCACTGTCTATCCATCTTCAGGAAACACTGCACAAAACTTGGTCTTTGAGGATGTTTTTCCATCGCAAGTGATGCTCACAATACAAACTCCACTTCTATTCCCAAAGTTCTACTGACTCCATGAAAAAAAAACACCAAAACAACTCCTCCCACCCAACCAAAAAAAAAAAAAAAAGAGAGAGAGAGAGAGAGAGACAAGTGCCAAAGACTCTGTGAAGTCCACTAAGGACTTCACTATTGCTACTGATTTTAAATGGAAGGTTCTCAGGTACTACAATGATGGGAGTGGGAGCAGTATAAAATTCTTAGATAGACAGATGGGAGGTAGGCCTGAGGGAGTAAAAGACCCTTTGGGAAGATGAAGCATGAGGGAAACGGTAGGGAAAAAGGGAAAGCATCTGCAAGGGAAGGAGGTGGTTACCAGGGAGGAAAGGGAGAGGGAAATCTGCAAATGTGAAAGTGCTACACAATACATTTGGGGTAAGAATCTTCAGCGGAAAGTAGAGAGATTGAGGAAGGGAAGATGACTCATGGGGCAATGAAAAGCAGCGGGGGGAACAGAGGGGTGGAAAATAAGGTGGGCAATGTCTGCACTGAGTAGTAGCCACTTAAGGTATCTTTACCTACTGTGAACACAGCCTCCAAATTTGTTCACAAAGGAATGGAAATCATGCTTAAATCCAGATCTGTGGGTGCTACATAAGGCAAAGTGTGAATCCTCCCCCCACCCCCACCAAAGGTGCGGGGAGGAGTGAATAAGTTACCTAGGACTATAGGAACATTCTGGACAAGTGTAAAAGTTCCTCATTTTAAACAATTCTCCCCTCCAACATCACAAAAGAGTCAGCATAAACTAAAGCTGCCTGTAGCAAGTTTAAGTTAGATTCCAGCTAGGGAGTCTAGCATAATGGTACCACCTCCTCTCTTTTGCCTTTTCTCCTTTCTCTTTCACTCCCTGTTTTTAAAGGTTAAACCGTTTTTAAAAATGGGAGGAAAAAACCCTGAAGAACTGGCCTTTCTATGTCCAAAGCAATGCCCTATGCTTTTATAGGTATTAGACAATTTTAAACACTCAGGCAATTTTACAATGCAACATTACTTTTGAATATACATCATTAGGTAAAATTCTTGAAATACAGCCAAAGGTAGGAGGAAAAGGCATTTAAATATAGTATGCCCATGTTTTGCTTTTCAGAGATGTGTTTAATGATGTCTCCAGCAGACCAGCTTCATCCATTTTCCAAGCATTCATTTGTTTATTTCAAGAATTGTCTGAATTATAAACAGGCATTAAATCACCTCCAAACCCTAATACATTGAAATGAAGTATTGTAAACCATGTACTATGTTGGTTTAAACAAAGTAATTAAAAAGCAACACAACCATTTTCTTCTAGTTCTTCCTGGCTCACTGACTTGTTTTGTCTGTTAAAAGAAAAGTTCTTTTGCCTTGTAAATATCAAGGTCAATCAGAGGTCAAGATTGTGCTTTTGAGCTATGGTTCCTTTCAGGTTATTGGCTTTGTTTAATTGCTGAAAGGAACCATAAGTGTATAAAAGACGGTTACTTACCTTTGTAACTGTTGTTCTTCGAGATGTGTTGCTCATATCCATTCCAGTTAGGTGTGCGCGCGCCGCGTGCACGTTCGTCGGAGAAACTTTTTACCCTAGCAACCCAGGCGGGTCGGCTGGGCGCCCCCTGGAGTGGCGCCGCCATGGCGCCCAATATATATCCCAGCCGACCCGGCCACCCTTCAGTTCCTTCTTGCCGGCTACTCCGACCGTGGGGAAGGAGGGTGGGTTTGGAATGGATATGAGCAACACATCTCGAAGAACAACAGTTACAAAGGTAAGTAACCGTCTTTTCTTCTTCGAGTGATTGCTCATATGCATTCCAGTTAGGTGATTCCCAAGCCTTACCTAGGCGGTGGGGTCGGAGCGAGATGTGGAGGTATTTAAAACTGCTACGCCAAAGACCCCATCATCTCTAGATTGTCTGACTAACGCATAGTGATCGGTGAACGTGTGTACCGATGACCAGGTTGCTGCACGACATATCTCCTGTATGGGCACGTGCGCCAGGAAGGCCGCCGATGTCGCCTGAGCTCTCGTGGAATGTGCCGTGAGGTGGCCAGAAGGGACACGAGCTAAGTCGTAGCATGCGCGAATGCAAGCAGTTACCCAGGAGGAAATCCTCTGAGAGGATATAGGCTGCCCTCTCATGTGTTCTGCGATCGCCACAAACAGCTGAGGGGACTTCCGAAACCCCTTTGTTCTCTCGATGTAGAAAGCAAGTGCTCTACGTACATCTAAGGAGTGTAGCTGTTGCTCCCGCCGAGAAGAGTGTGGTTTCGGGAAGAAGACGGGAAGGAAGATGTCCTGGTTGGTATGGAAGGTGGAAACAACCTTAGGGAGGAACGCCAGGTGGGGTCGCAGGTGCACTTTGTCTTTATGGAAGACGGTGTAGGGTGGGTCCACTGTGAGAGCTTTCAGCTCTGAGACCCGTCTGGCCGATGTAATGGCCACCAGAAAAGCTGTCTTCCATGACAGGTGCATGAGCGAGCACGTCGCCAGTGGCTCGAATGGTGGGAGCGTGAGCCTGTTCAGGACTAAGTTAAGGTCCCAAGTAGGGGCAGGGTGGCGTACGGGGGGGTATAGATGCTCCAGGCCTTTAAGAAATCTGGCGACTAAGGGATGAGAGAATAAGGAGCGGCCACCTTCCCCTGGCCGGAAGGCGGATATGGCCGCCAAGTGTACCTTTAAGGAGGAAGTTGCCAGGTCCTGCTGCTTAAGGTACCAGAGGTAGTCGAGGACTGTGGAAACTGGGGACTGTGTAGGGTTCACCCCTTGAGAAGCGCACCAGAAAGAGAAACGCTTCCACTTGGCCCTGTACGTAGAGCGAGTGGAGGGCTTCCTGCTGTTAAGGAGAATATTTTGGACCGGTGCGGAGCAGGTAAGCTCCGCCGTGCTCAGCTATGCAGGAGCCACGCCGTGAGGTGTAGGGCTCGCAGGTCCGAGTGGCGAAGCGTGCCATGATTCTGGGTAATCAGGTCTGGGTGGAGAGGAAGGTGAATTGGGGGGTCCACAGATAGGTCCAGCAAGGCGGTGAACCAGTGCTGTCTGGGCCACGCAGCTGCGATCAGGATCAGATGCGCCTTGTCCCTGCGCAGCTTCAACAGGACCTTGTGTACCAGAGGGAACGGAGGGAAGGGATACAGGAGATGGCGGGTTCACGGCAGGAGAAATGCGTCCGTGATCGACCCCGGAGAGAGACCTTGAAAGGAGCAAAACTCCTGGCACTTCTGGTTGGACCTGGTTGCGAAGAGGTCTATGCGGGGAAAGCCCCACCTCTGGAAGATGGAATGGATGATGTCCGGTCTGATTGAACATTCGTGGCAGAGGAAGGATCGGCTGAGGCTGTCCGCCAGCGTGTTCTCGATCCCTGGGAGGAAGGACGCCACCAAATCTATCGACTGGGCTATACAGAAGTCCCAGAGCCGAATGGCCTCCTGACATAGGGGAGACGAACGGGTTCCCCCCTGTTTGTTGATATAATACATGGCCGTTGTGTTGTCCGTGAGTACGGAAACGCAACGGCCTTGCAGGTGTCGTTGAAACGCCTGGCAGGCGAGGCGGACTGCCCTTAGCTCCCGGACATTTATGTGGAGTGACAGCTCGTGGGACGACCATAGGCCCTGGGTGCGCAGGTCCCCTAAGTGAGCTCCCCACCCCAGGGATGACGCATTGGTTGTCAGAGTTACCGATGGCTGCTGCGGATGGAACGGCATGCCCGCGCATACAAGCGATGGGGTCAGCCACCAGTCGAGGGAGCGGAGAGGATCGAGGGGGACCGTCACCAACACATCCGGGTGGTCCCTGCTCGGTAGGAATACTGAATGAAGCCACGTTTGGAGGGGCCTCATTCTGAGTCTGGCATGCTTTGTCACGTAAGTGCAAGCGGCCATATGACCGAGGAGTGTGAGGCATGTTCGAGCCGAAGTGAGTGGGGATGCTTGCAAGCTCCGGATGATCACACCGATCGTCTGGAAGCGAGGTTGAGGTAAGAAGGCCCTGGCCTGAATCGAGTCCAGGGTCGCGCCTATGAAGTCCAACCTCTGTGCTGGAACCAGGCTGGACTTCTCGGCATTGACGAGCAGGCCCAGCCGGGAAAAGAGGTCCGTGACGGCCTCTACATGCCGTCGCACCTGCGACTGGGAGGACCCTTTCAGGAGCCAGTCGTCTAGGTACGGGAAGACGTGGATTTTCCGCCGACAGAGGTGGGCAGCCACAACGGCCATGCACTTGGTGAACACCCTCGGGGCTGTCGAGAGGCCGAAGGGTAGAACTGCGAACTGGAAGTGCTGATGTGTGACCGTGAAGCGAAGGTACTTCCTGTGCGGTGGGAAGATGGCGATATGGAAGTACGCGTCCTTCATGTCGAGGGCGGCGTACCAGTCTCCAGGATCCAGGGATGGGATAATGGTTCCCAGGGAGATCATACGGAACTTCAACTTGAGCATCCACTTGTTGAGGCCCCGAAGGTCTAGGATGGGTCTGAGACCTCCCTTGGATTTGGGAATCAGGAAATATCGGGAGTAGAATCCCTTGCCTCTCTCGGCTAGAGGCACTTCCTCTATCGCCCCCGCCGCCAGGAGGGAACGAACCTCCTGTAGGAGGGTTTGCTTGTGAGAGGGGTCCCTGAAGAGGGACCGGGAAGGGGGGCGGGAAGGGGGTGAAGAAGCAAATTGGAGATGGTATCCATGCTTCACTGTGCGTAGCACCCAACGGTCTGACGTTAATTGAGACCACGCCGGGAGGAAGTGGGAGAGGCGGTTGGAGAAGGTAGGGGAAGGATCCTGAATTGAGACTGATAAGCCGTCCCCGGGCGCACCTTCAAAAACCGGACTTGGGGCCCGGCTGTGACTTGGAAGGCCCTTGGTTCTGGCCTCCCTGGGAGCTGGGTTGGCGTCTGCGTCCCCCGCGGCCACGCCGTCTATTGAGGTCCTGCCTCTGACGGGGTGGGAAGTATGGGCGCCGTGCTTGGGGCCTGAAGGGTCTACGCTGGGTGGAAGGGGTATGCATCCCCAGCGAGTGAATAATGACCCGATTGTCTTTTAGATTTTGTAATTTGGAGTCCGTCTTCTCCGAGAACAACCCTTTCCCGTCAAAGGGTAGGTCTTGGATAGTATATTGCAGTTCTGGAGGTAGTGTGGAGGCTTGAAGCCATGAGATGCGCCGCATGGTTATTCCGGATGCCATGGTTCTGGCTGCCGAATCAGCTGTGTCGAGGGAGGCCTGGAGGGCGGTCCTGGCCACCTTCTTACCCTCCTCCAGGAATGCGTTAAATTCCGGGCGTGAGTCCTGGGGTAGCAGTTCGGCAAACTTACCCACCTCCGCCCATATGTTGTGGTTATAACGCCCTAGAAGGGCCTGCTGGTTGGCCACACGGAGTTGTAAGGCCCCCGCTGAGTAGACCTTGCGACCCATGAGGTCCATGCGCTTAGCCTCTTTGGACTTGGGGGCCAGTGCCTGGTGTCCATGCCATTCCCTGTCGTTGACTGACTGGGCCACTAGGGAGGAAGGAGGAGGGTGTACATACAGGTACTCGTACCCCCGAGAGGGTACCATGTACTTCCTCTCCACTCCCTTAGCTGTCGGCGGGATGGAGGCTGGTGACTGCCACAGGTTCTCGGCGGTAGACTGAATAGTCTTTATAAACGGCAGGGCTACCCGGGTAGGGGCATCGGCCGAGAGGATGCTCACCACCGGGTCCTGAACCTCTGAGACCTCCTCCACCGGGAGGTTGATATTAAGGGCCACCCTACGGAGGAGGTCCTGGTGGGCCCTGAGGTCTATAGGTGGAGGTCCCGATGTTGATGTCCCAGCCACTGCCTCGTCCGGCGAGGAGGAGGAGGAGGAGGAGGAGACTCCGGGGATGAGGTCATCCTGTGCGGTGTCTCGTTCTTCCTCTGGTTCCTGCTCGTGACAGCCCGGTGAGTCTGGACGCGGCTGTTTGCCCGACTCAATCACGGGAGGGCGGGAAACAGTGGCCTCTGGCACCCGATGCTCTGAGGCAGTGGGACGTGGCTGAGGCAGGGGGGCACCCTGGGTCTGATGGTAAGCCCAGGGTGTCCAGAAACCCCACTGTTGGGCACTCGTGTCCTGTGGGTGGGGGTCTTGAAACTCGCCCAGCGGTACTTCGGGTTCGTAATAGCTACCCGCCTGGGAGGATGCCGACGTGCCCCTTGATGGCCACGGTGGTGCTGCAAAAGTCGGTGCCGAGGTACCGACCGACCTCACACCTCTGGATACTGGCGACCGGTGCTGGTATTGGTGCAGAGAGCGAGACCGGGACCTGCGACCGGCTCGGTGCCAGGAGGTCGACCGGGATCGCGAGTGCCGTTGTCTGGATCTGCTCCTGGAGGTGCGGTGCCCCCCGCGGTGCCGTGAGCTGAAGCGGTGCCGGGAGTACCAAGTTGACGCTCGGGACGTCGACCTGCGCTGGGAGCCTGACCGGTGCCGGGAGCGTGAGCGGTACCGGGGTGATCGGTGCCGAGAGCTCGACCGGTGCCTAGGCGATCGCCGTCGAGGGGATTGGTGCCGGGAGTCCGATCGGTACCGGGATCGGGATCGGGACCGACGCCGCGAGCCTGAGCGGCGTCTTGATGCCGAGCGTCCGCGGGACCGCGACCTGGAGCGGTGCCGGTCTGCTACACTGACTGAAGCTGGTCTGGTCAGGGTCGGCTTGCCCATAGAGCACAGAACCCGCACCAGCGGTGCCGGGGGTAAGGGCATCGGTGCCTCGGTGATGGCGATTAGCTCTCTCGCCGCGGCAAACGTCTCCGGGGTAGTAGATGTGGTGAGCTCTACCACGGTGTGTACCGGGGAGCTGCCAGGTGCTGGACTCGACGGCCCTCACGGGGCCGGAGTCAACGGTACCGGCTTCGGCGGTGCCGCGGCTGGTGTCGGTGCCGGGCAATCCGCCTTCTGCGCAGGGTCTGACTGCGGGGCGGCTGATGGTGAGACGATTTGTGCCTTCGCCGCCTTCGGCCTCGGGGAGGTGGAGCGGCTCTGGCCCGGTTTCGGTGCCGCCTTCTTGGAAGAGGCACTCGGTGCCACGGTGCCCTTGCTCACCGGCTGACTTGCGCTCTGAGCCGAGGGCGAAGGTGTCAGGGCCGCTTCCATTAGGAGCTGTCTCAATCTAATGTCCCGCTCCTTTTTGGTCCTCGGCTTAAAGGACTTACAGATTGAGCACTTAGCAGTTAAGTGCGACTCCCTGAGGCATTTTAGGCAGGAGTCATGGGGGTCTCCCACAGGCATGGGTTTGTGACAAGCCGAGCACTGCTTGAAACCCGATGAGCCGGGCATGGGCTCCGGCTCCCCGTGTGGGGGGGGGTACCCTGATCCCCTCGCTACCACTAAAAACTACACTAACAACACTAAATAACTGACTATTAACAACTATAATCTATATATGTACAATAACTAACTATATACAACGATAGCTAAATGAGCTGCTAGGGAGTGTGGAGGTCAGCGAAGCCGCGCTCCACAGTTCCAACGACCGACACGGGCGGTAAGAAGGAACTGAAGGGTTGTACTTGTACTTTCATGTGTGAAACAACCCAACATCTTTGGATTGCCTAGCAGTGAAGAAAGGGAAAATATGGGATCATCACTAGGAAATATACCTCCGTGTAGGTGGTGATTCTGAAAGGAACCACTGTACTTAAGGGGAGTTTTGGCAAATATTTCAATGGAAATGGCCTCTAACAATGCAATATTTCAACAGCAGAGATAGGATATATAATGGACCAAACCTACAGACCTATCGTGTTCAGTCTCAGGGCTGAGCATATTTTACAAAGGTGAAAAAAAAAAAGGCCACAATTAATACTTAGGGGTTAAGGAAGTGAAAACAACCCACAATCTCCGTGCTGGGGATTTCCCCAGCTATATAGAGCCAGCTAGCTTCTATACCTCCCTCCCCACAGCTTCTGGCATATGGGGTGATGTGCATTATGCTCCAACTATTCCCCACCTGGTATATGCAGGGACGGATTAACCTTTTGTGGGTCTGGCACCAAACATATTTGTGGGCCCCCATGGGGTCAATGGAGCACGGCCTGGGGAGGTTGGTCCCCGGAGCGAGGGGCTGGCCAGGGGCAATTGGGCATGGCATGGCATGGGTGGCCCCGCGCAGCCCAGTGCAAGGGCACTATATACAAACCAGCAGTTACCAGATGCACACTGGCCCGCCCAGCCCTGTGCTGCCAGCGTGCCCCTTCCCCTCAGGTTGGGCCCACGTCATGCCACACAGCCCCCTGCCCAGAAATGCACAGCACCCTGCACACCACTACCCCATCCAGCATCCCCCCCATAGCCCCACCACTAGTGCCCAATGCACTTCCCCACAGCCCCACCACAACTACACAGCACTCCACTCAGACCCCTCATTACCCAGGTGACTGCATCTGCCAGGCTGAGCTGGCAGCGCGGCCGGGGCCAGGAATCGCTCTGGCCTCTCAGGAGTGGCGCGATCAGGCAGGCCAGGGTCTGCCCTCGCCCCAGCTGGACTCCCTCAGGACTCACTTGCCTGGAAGTGGGGTGACCATACATCCCCTTTTGTCCGGGACAGTTCCCTTTTTAAGCTCTGTCCTGGCCATCCTGACTTTTTTTGACAAAAACAGGCATTTGTCCCATTTGCTCTTGCCAACTAATCAGTTGGCAAGAGCAAATGAACAAATGCCCAGTTTACCAAAAATGTCGGGTGTGCCCCCCTAGCAGGGTGTCGAGGAATGTGTGCGGGGGGTTGGCGACACGAGGTGTCGGCGACGTGAGGTGTCAGGTAGTGGGGCTTGGGTGGTCAGGCCCAGCCCCGGGTGACATGGAGCTGGGGGTGGGAGGTTGGGGGCCAGCCCTGGCAGCGGTACGGGAAGCTCGGGGGGTGTATGTCAGCCCCAGCTCCTGACAGCGGCTTGGGGAGCTGGGGTGGCAGAGGGGTCAGCCCCAGTACTGGCAGTGGTGTGCAGAGCTCAGGGGTGGGGTCAGCCCTGGCCACTGCATGTGGAGCTGGGGAGGGAAGGAGGGGTCAATCCCAGACCCTGGCCATGGCATGCAGAGCTCAGGAAGGGGAGGAGGGGTCAGTCCCCAGTGGCGTGGAGCTGTGGGAGAAGGTCAGCAGCCCCAGGCAGGTGGCATCAGGCTCCAGATCTCTCAGCCCCAGCTGTGGTCAGGAGGTAGGCAGGTCCAGGGGGCAGAGAGGAGCCCTCAGCCGGCCTGTGACCCAACAGGAGCGAGTGGTGGGCAGGGGCTGGGGTGGAGAAGAGCTGGCAGGGCCTCGGAGTGCAGCCTAAGTGGAGCAGGCTGGGCCGGGCCAGGGCCCCTTCGGAGCCTGGGTCCAGTGCTATGCCACCACTGGTGCCATTGTAAACCTGGTATTCGGCATATTATATGGTCCCTTGGAAACCATAAAACTGCTTCTGTCATGTCTGCTTTCTCCTTTTCAACCCTACTCCAACTCAGCTCTTAGTCCCTTCCCTGGGAACTCCAAGGCCAATCATCCTGGTCATGTTTATCTGGCTATACCTATAACTGCTGCCTATTTGACTCTGCTACCTTGTCTCCCCATCACATGGCCATTTCCCAGGCAGCTGCTTGCATGCATGCACACAAACATGCACACTAATCCTTTGTCTCACTTCCCGTTCCTAATCCCTAGTGCCCTTTGGATGGATGTGCCTCTACCAGCTAGATGCTGATCTCGGTCCCTCCGCCTCCCAGGATGACCTGTGACCCAAATCTTTCCATCCAGGATGGGCATGCAATAATAAGCAAGTTCATAGTAGAATATATTTTCACTTTGCTAATAATAAAGGAGTGGTCAGTGTCACAATCAGCACTATGGAACGTGCAAGTGGTCTGCACTAAGGGTAGGTCTTTTCTCCTGATGATAATAAGGTCTAATTAGTGCCAGTAGCCTGATCGTGGATGTCACCATGACACTTTGTGGCGATCTTTTTCTGTAAAATATGAATTGGAAATGTATATATAGTAAATAAAGTATCAGAGGAGTAGCCATGTTAGTCTGGATCTGTAAAAGTGGCGAAGAGTCCTGTGGCACCTTATAGACTAACAGATGTATTGGAGAATGAGCTTTTGTGGGTGAATGCCTACTTTGTCGGATGTATGTAGTGGAAATTACTACATGCTCCAATACGTCTGCTAGTCTATAAGGTGCCACAGGACTCTTTGCCGCTTTTATAGTAAATAAAGTAATTCTAGACATAATTCCTGACATCAGGTCTTGTACTCACACTCTATCCAACAAATTATTGTGTCATTTGGGTGAGAAAGAGAGAGAGAGATGAAAACCATTTAAATAGTGCTTCTCCTTTTCTCTACTATTGTTATGATCTGGGTGAACCCTTGCTATGAGTTGAGTTAAAATCTCATTCAGACTGATGTGTGAACACACCCTTCTTTCAAGATAGTTGTAAGAAACACTTAAGGGGGCCACTCCTAAAACAAAGTCTACAGTCTTCCCAGAAACTAGCACCAGGTGGGTGGAGGGACTTCAGGTTTCCAAGTGGCTTAAAGTGAGTGACTTTTGGGCTTACCTTTAAAGACTGGGTGGTTTTGAGATGTTGGACAAGTCACTTTGGCAAGGTTCTCCACTTTAAAAATCCTTGCACCCTAATCTGGGTCTATGCCGGTTATGCAATATGTATGTATCTTTTCATCCTTGCAAACGGTATCTGTAACCCCCCATCACCCAAGCCTGACCCCAGATGTACAGTACCTTCCCTCTCAACCTGTGTATATTTCATTTCAAACATTTACTTTAATAAAATTGTCATCCCCATTTTACAGACAGGAAAACTGAGTGACAAAGAGGCAAAATCTCAGATCCCCATTTAAACATGGGAATTAGGTCCCTACATATCTTAGTTCTTTGTTGCTCAGTTTTCCTATCTGTATATCGGGGATGATGATACTGACATCCTTTGTAAGGCACTTTGAGATCTACTGATAAAAAGTACTATGCAAGAGCTAGGTATTATTTATTAATTTTCAATTTGAAATTTATTCTTGTAGACGGTGGTGTTGTAGTTGTGTCGGTCCCAAAATATTAGAGAGACAAGGTGGCCGAGGGGGTATCTTTTATTGGAGCAACTTCTGTTGGTGAGAGAGACTAGCTTTCAAGCTTACACAGAACTCTTCTTCAGGTCTATGAAAAGCAATGTCTAAGCTCAAAAACTCTCTCTCACCAACAGGTCCAACAAAAGATAATATCTCATCCATTGTATCTAATTTGAAATATAGTCATTGGGGGTAAAAAGACTTAAGTAGTTTCAAGTGTCCTGTCCTGCACTCCACCTTAGGAAGTTTATGATTTGACAACTAAACATTCCACTTTAAAAAAAAAAAGTTTCCTTTCCTCTAGTGTTGTGTGAAAGGCCGACACAAAGAGGAAACAGTCAGCTAATACTGCAAGGAGTTCCATGTCAATAGGTCCTTTGCACTGACTGCTCCATTATGCCTGGGTCTGCTTATACCGCACAGAGTTCCTGATGGGATCAGGACACATGTGAGGTTGCAGGGGAAAAGGAACCTAACTATACTGCAAGTGCTGTCAGATGCACAAAGGAAATAAGATGGAAAAAAATTCTTCTAATCTTTCAGTTTCAGTAATCTTAGGTATTGCTTCTTGTAACTGTAGAAAAAAGGAGGCATAAGAGTGATTAAGACAACGTACCTTGAACAATTTGAACTATAGTGCATATTAATCCAAGAATCTCAAAGAGATTTACAAACATTAGTAAAGTAGGGTAAAAAATAATGATCTGGATTATCGGACACATTAGTACTACTAATTTTCACATCCCTAGCATCATTCACCAGAAAATGTTAAAGTACTTTACAAACTTTAAGTAGTTTTACATCCTTGTTAAGTGTTATTGTACCCATTTTATAGGTCAGTGCCTTGAGACTTAAAAAAGTGTAAGGCCAGGCTATGCCAAAAAGATGTTAATGGCTGCCATCAAGAGAGTTTTTGATTCAGACAGTCATAGACCTAAGTGGTGGTGAGAATACTAATTGAAACAAACAATTAATCTCCTTTATGTAGTAGAGACAGCCACAAAAACTGGAGGAACCACCCAAGGCAGGTGACAAGTCAGACCCAAGCCCTGTGGACTGAGGGCGTTTCCCTGATTGCAAAGGCAGGGGTAGGTTATAGGATTTGAACCTGCATGCTGGAGCAAGAAAGCCAGAAGAAAAGTTCTGAGTGTCACCTTGGCCTGGTCTACACTACATGGTTAGGTTGATGTTAGCTGACTTGTGTTGACCTAGTTGTGCAAATGTCTTCACTTAAATTTGACGCGCGCAGACATAAGTGCCTGATTTAGGGCTTGTCTACACTTGCATTTTATACTGCTCTAACTTGCAAATGAAAAAAGCTTGAGAACCACTGGACTAGATGACAAAGAGGTCTGTGCCATTTCAAACTTCTATAATTCTTTTTCGTATGTAAATTAACCCTATCTTAGAGAAATGTAATACTCATTTGAAAGAGAAATCTCTAACAGGAGTCTGACAAAGTGATAGCATGCTTGCAGTGTTGTAGCCATATTAGTCCCAGGATATTAGAAAGCCAAGGTGAGTGAGGTCATACAACTGAACCTCAAGAGTTAGGAACACCAGAGTTACAAACTCACCAGTCAACTACACACCTCATTTGGACCTAGAAGTATGCAATCAGGCAGCAGCAGCAGAGACAAAAAAAAGAAAAGAAAAAAAAAGCAAATACAGTACAATACTGTGTTAAACATAAACTACTAACAAAATAAAGGGAAAGCAGCATTTTTCTTCTGCATAGTAAAGTTTCAAACCTGTAGTAAGTCGCTGTTCAGTTGTAAACTTTTGAATGAACAACCATAATGTTTTGTTCAGAGTTAGGAACATTTCAGAGTTACAAACAACTTCCATTCCCAAAGTGTTCACAAGTCTGAGGTTCTCTGTATCTTTTATTGATCCAATAAAAGATATTACCTCACTCTCTTTGTCTCTCCAAAGTCACCAGAAGACATTGCTACCATGTATATCTGTAAGTGCACTGCATTATTCCCAATATACGTTTGTACCTTCATCATCATGCTTAAAAAGCTAAAGGAATTGCCTCGTAAATTTGAACACTATAAATAACAGTGGGCTTTGCTTATTTATAACTGTGGAGCCTTCCACCCACATTCTCAAACTTCCTAGCCTGCAATCTTTGAAAGGGAAATTCAGTGTCTCTGCACCCCAGTTGATCCATAAATTGTACAACACGGGCCAGGAGTGTAGTCTAAGGCAATAGCCATCCCAGGTATCTTTTTCAGAAGTACTGGTCAAAGCTAATCAACTGCCTAATGCAGAAGAGATTTTCTGTGCCTTCCCACTCGTTATGGTAGAATAACAAAGGGAAATTTGTTGGAAAGCTGCATGAGAATGATTTTTGTATGCTAGTTTTAAAATTTTAATTAATATTTACTGCTGTGTTGAGAATTATAATATGAGCTTGTATGTTCCGAGTAAACTAAGTACCACCACAAGTCCCGCCCATACAGAATCCTGTACTGATTTGGTTGAGTGAGTCAAGATGCTGGGGCTGACCTATTAAATTTATTGCATTAGTTTGGATTCCTGATTTTCAGGAGTTATTCTAGAAATCATAATATAGGTTTATTTTCGTTTCCAAATCAGATGCAAAAAATAAACAGACAGGACATACTGAGATATGGTTTGAGTTCTACTTTCAATGTAGTTTATACAATTTAGGACTCCAGCAAGCAAACAAACCAGCTATTGATTCCAAAGCTCAGCATAGATTTTGCACAGCATCACCCCCAAGAACAGAAGTCACAATATCCAGAAGGTATTCGCAAACTTAATACACTTGAATGCAGTATTTTTCATTTAAGCAAAACTAAAGTTAAGAATTTGGTTGTGTGGTTGAATGGAAAAATACCAAAATCTTAAATGATAGAAGGAAATAGAAGTGCAATTGTCAATTGGGGGACATGACATTTTTTCCCTGATCTATACTGTCAACAAAAGTGATCTCTCATTAAGATTAAATTATTAATGACAGTGGTACAGGGTGACCATATTTCCCAAAGGGAAAACGGGACACCACATGGGGCTGGCCCCTTCCCTGTCCCCCCTTCCTGCTCCCACACACGGGGCTGGCCCATGCCCTGTCCTCCTCCCCACCCCTATGCAAGGCTTTCGTCAGAGCCCAGCCTGCTCCCAGCCTGGGGCTGGCATTGCTCCTTGCCTCAGCTGGTGTTGCCCAAACCCAGCCCACCCCTTGCACAGTTGTAGCTGCTCAGCTGAACCATGCCCCCATCCCCCACAGGGCTGGCATCACCGCTTGCCCCTCTGCACATTCCTCTGCATTCCAGAAGGGGTGCATGCATTTTTTTTTTCAAAAGTGGGCATTTGGCCTTTATTGCTCTTGCATATGCAACCAGAGAATCTATATAATGGCATGAGGTGAGGATAAGTAACCCTTCTAAAAGAGAAAACATAAATGCCCACGCTGGGGCCCTGATTCTGTTCCAATCTGAATTGTTTTGTCACTGTCACTCTTTTCACGGGAAGTAGGACCTAGAATCATCATAGTCAGCAATTTCTTCCCTTTTCTGATGTTTTCCTACAGCAACCCACCTGCCATCCAGGGGTGAAAGTAACTTAAAGGACTTGCTGGTACTCCAGAGTCCTGCGGAGTGGGAGGGTCCTCAACCAGAAGAGGCGTGGCCTCTATCGGAAGAGGTGGGGCCTTTAAATCCCCAGGCTTTTAAATCAGGATTTAAAGGGCTTGGGGATTCTGCTGAAGCTAGGAGCCAGGCCCTTTAAATCACCCCCGGAGCTACCAGCTGCAGAGGTGGCTAGGAGCCCTGGGGTTTGGAGGGGTGAAAGTAATTTACATTTCTTACCCACATGGTCCAATCACAAGCAACTCACCTCTCCTATGTACTTCATGGATCCCTCCCATTGCATGACATAGATAGAGAAACTAAAGCTACTACTACTACTACTACCAGTACTGTCTGTAATAAAACTTTACTATTGGAATAAGCCTGAAAAAGTGAAAACTCACTGTCCAATTTTTCTACGTGTCTTCCCTCCTCCTCCAGCCAGGCTGTGGACACTAGGCTCCATGCTGTCTCCCTGCCTGGCATTGAGCAGCAGCTATAGGGGTTACCTTCTAGCTAGCAGCAGGGAGACTGGCTGAGGGAGAGAGAAGCCTGCCTCCTGCATAAGAACAGTTTAAACTCAGCTGTTCCCTGCACGGTTCAGTAACATTTCGAAGAGGATCTGCAGGCAGTTTGGACATCACAACCATGATCCTCTGCTGGGGAGGGAATGGGATAGATTTGAACTTGGAAATAGTTCCTGATTTTGATTGTGTTTTTTGTGTACAGGAGATCCCCTCATCCCGAGGGCAGAAAAGAACTGCCCCTGCCATGGTCACACACACCCTCCCCACCCCTGGCCCCTCAACAACTGGGAGTGAATTTAACAAGGATGCCAGAAACAGCTTCTAATACTCTGCAAGCTAGAGCCTAGAGGAGAACCCCTGCTGGGAGTAGGGGAGAGGAATGCAGAGCGTTGTCTGCAGCCTGGCTGGAGGAGGGAGAGGGAGGAGACAGAAACCAATGTGACAGTGAGCTTTCCTGTTCCATCTGCTTTTATTAGCCCTGGATTTAAGCTGTGCAGCCAAATGCTTGTATTTGTTGTATATATTAGTATTGGAGACAAGATCCCCTTATCCCGGGGGGGGGGGCAGACAAGGACTGCCCCTGCCATAGTCAAACACACCCTTCCCACTCCCCCCAGCTATTGAAATTAACAAGGATGCCAGAAACCACTCCTAACCCAAGGGCTGAACCACTCAGGGAACAGCTGAGTTTAAACTATTCTTAATACAGGGGGCAGGCTTCTCCCTCTCTGAGGCAGTCGCCTTTTCTTACAGGTCTGGGTACTAGCTTACTTTCACCTCTGCTACCATCTCTCAAGGGCCTAGGAGAGTGACTTCACAGGGGCTCTGCAGGGCCAGCGCTGCCATTAGGCGACCCTAGGCAGTCACCTAGGGTGCCAGGATTTGGGGAGGCAGCATTTTGTGCGCTCTCCACAGGGCGCATGGGAGCTTTGGGTTCCGCTCCCGTCACACCGCAAAAGGACCTTCTGCCAACGTGCCGTGGAAAACAGCGGCAGGCAATTGAGCAGCTCAATGACTGTCGCTGTGGCCTGCGGCATTTCGGAAGCGGGTCCTTCTTCAGCGGCGCGATGCGAGTGGAACCAGAAGCTCCCGCGTGCCCTGTGGGGAGTGCACAAAATGCCACCCCCTGAATTCTGCCTAGGGTGCCAAAAACCCTGGCCCTGCTCCTGGGGCTCTGGCAGCTTTAAACCTACTGACATACTGCAAAATCTTCGTAACAATAGGGAAATGCCCCGTGAAACCTGTGCCCAGTGACCAAGCCCCTGCCCCTACCAAGAGAATGCAGTGCGTGCGGAGCTGGACTTAATGCTTCCCGGGAAAATGTGCGGTGGCTACTTGCAGGCGTGATTCAGACGACTGCTGGCCCGAGGACTGGCCTGCTGAGCGACTTAGTGCAGCTTCTACTATCTTAAAAAAAAAAGGCAAAACGCCAGCCAGCCTTAACAATGAGTCCGAAATGCAGGCACCGCCCCGGGGCCGGGGGCGAAGCCGGCCGGCGCGTGGCAGCCCCTGCTGAGAGCACGACGCCTCCACCTGTGCGCGCGCTCGCCAAAATGGAGCGGCGGCGGCGCCTCGGCAGCAGCGAGCGAAGTTCCCTCCCGCAGCCAGCAGCCAACTCTCCCCGCGCCGGGGGCGGAGCCACGAGGCAGAGAGAGGCTCAGGTCTGGGGCGCGCTGCGCCAGTGCACGCCAGCCCAGGAGAGCGGCTCCCTGTGTGTGACCCTCCCCCATGCTGTGCAGTCATGGCGTGAGGCAGGAGAAACTCTTCCAAGAGCTCCCAGGCCGTCATAGCAGCCCCCGGCCCCGCCACCTCCCATCCCAGGAGAGGGTGAGCGCGCCCACACCCAAGCCAGACCTGCCCCGCTTCGGGGGGCGCCCCCTCCCCAGGACTCTGGTCTAAGGCAGTGCCCCCGCCCCCCGCTGCGCCTGTTTCGATGGAGCCTCCTCGCGTTCAGCCCGGGAGCAGCGTGGCAAGCTGCAGCCGCAGCATCGCCCCGTCCAGCCCCCCCGAGAAGCAACACGCGCGGCAGCCTCCGCCGTGTCCCTGGGGAGCGCAGCTGCCAACTCTCCGCCCGCCTCCCAGGGGCTCGGCGGGAGGGGTGGTCCTTAGGCGTCCGCACCTGCGCTGAGTTTGCAGCCCTGAGGGGGTAGCTGGGCAGAGCCCAGCCCGGCTCCCCTGGAAGAGACCAGCCCGAGCGCGTGGCCTGCCCCGTCCCTGCCCCGAAAGCCGCGGGGGGGTTGCGCGGCAGCCTGGGAGGGGGGTTCAGGGCGATCGCTGCCACTGACACCTTGTTACTTCCTGCTTCGCAACCCCAGGGCCCGGCCCATCTCGGCGGAGGGATCCGCTTGCCTCCTCGAGCCTCCGCCCATTTCTGCTTCTGCTTTTTTTTCTTTTGCAAGAAAATAATTTGACAGCGATTTGCTGACACTGGGATTTTGCACCAGAGATTACAAGAAAGACTGCCCCCCAACAACCTCGTTCCCGATCAGCAGACTGGGCGCGCAAAGGGAGATCATGCAAAAGGTAAGTCCAGGTTCTCAGAGCCTTTCCTAGTGAGGGGTTGCAAAGTGTGTGGGGAGGTGGGTGGATCTTTCCACCACTCCTTCTTCGCTCCCAGTGCAATTGCTTAGGGGAGGGTATTGCATGGGGGAAGGAGAGGGAGGAGTATGTTTCCTGGCGGAGCGATATTTGTTTACAGGATGAGATCTGTACTGTAAGTAAAGTAGGACCGAGCAAAGGCAGTTCTGTAATAAATTAGTATTTAAATTGCATCATCGACGCCCCCCCAAAAGGGAAAACTTGTGCCCAGTCCGGCCAGGTCTGTGCTCCCGGATCCTGCATGCACTTGTTGCAGATTTACACCAGGTAGGCAAATGCTTAGCAAGTTTCATTTTGCATTAGCGGGGGCTCCCCTAAATAAAGAAAAAGTTTGCAGCTCACTCTCGCTCTGTAGTGCTGAGTAGGCGAGGCCCTCGCTGCAGCCTCTTCCTTCTGTTGCAAGACATCCCAGCAGGGAGAAGAGGGCAGTCCGGCTGGCAGTTTATTAGTGTCCTGTGCTTGCGCCTTTTTTTTTTTTTTTTTTTTTTTTTTTTGGAAGAGGGGAGTGTGCGCTATGTGCAGGCCTTAGGGAATGTAATTAAAGGAATGTATGTGATAAAGTTCTCAGTCTGTAACCGAGAAACTGCAGGATTCCTTAGGGATGAATCTTTTCACAGGGTGCAATTGTGTCAATGCTGTGGTGTGGCAAGCTACTATATGCGTAGATTTGGCACTTGATAATATGCTGCCATACCTGCCTACAGTGGGAAACAGAAAAACCTGAGATTTTCATCTTGGCCACTCCCTAAATCTCTATCCTACCATTTCTCCTTGGCAAGTGACAAAAAATATTGCCGAAGATAAGTGTGCTTTTAAAATCAGGAAAATATGTTCCAGTACTTTATGATTCCAAAAAATGTGGCTGTTAGAATTGCCTTTTTGCAGCCTGTCTGTAGATTTTCCTCCCATATCCTATTCAGTGTTACATTCAGAGCTGCAATACTGAAAGTCCAGATACTCTGGAGGCAGGCCCCAAAGTTTGAAAAATCCCTATTTCTCAGGCCAAAAGCCTGAAATTAAAAATGGATGTATGCTGTGGGCTTTGCATTTAAAAGGGGTTTGAGCTTGATGTGCACCCCTGAAAAGGGTTTAGGATTTAAAGTAATGAGGGCTGGTGGTGGTTGCTTCTTGGGGAAGTTGGAAAGGGATGTGGATTCAGGTTCTGAAACATTTTGCTGTAGCTATACTGTGATCTCGTAGGGCAAGATAATGGCTTGGTTCCTACTTAATGGCCAGTAAATAGCTTGCAAATATTGGAGAAGAAATGGTACTTTGAATTAGCTGTACAGAGTGGCTGACAAAAATCAAGTGTTTTGTGTTGCATACTTGAAATATTAATTTGCTAACTTATTTCCATGTATGTGAATCTGTTTCTAACAAGATCACATTTAAGTTTTCTATCTGAGATTATTGTCTAAACAGGCTGTTGCAGCTGAATCGCATGGTTGCATAGGAATGTATTTTTTGTTATTTTTATTCTTTGGAAATTATACATTATTGCTTTCCTCAGATAAGGAATGTACAGTAAACTGGTCACTGTCAGTGATTTTAAGTACTTAAGTTTGTGGTCTCTTGAAATGTGTGGAGTAAGGAGCAAAACTCTATACAAGATGTCTAAATACGAGACAGATATTTTACAAGTAAAATTAATAATCAGCTAATAAATGGATAATGCTTGCTTTCTTCTTCCTCTGCTTGCTTTATAGGTTAGTTGTTCATGTCTATCAGTCTGTTAGCTACACTTGACTTTTCACATGTAAACTTTGCAAATTTTGTACTTTAATAAATTAATACATTTTTTCTGTGCCAACAAATTGCTTAAGATAGGTGCAGATCTTTACAGACTGAAATAACAGAGCTTTAGAAAATGTGAATAATAATGAAACTATTTGTGAGAAAATGTTGTGATTATTTTAGTTGCCAGAGACATACAAGTTTAACCAGTAATTAACTGGTTAAACTTGTATGTTTCTGGCAACTAAAATATTACTGTAAGACACCAATATGGAGTGAACCCTGCACAGGGATCCACTCATGTGGTGAACTTTGCAGGGTCAGAGCCTAAATATTTTCCTTTCTCAAAACGTGTAAATATGTTTTGTGCCTTAATTAAATAACCTGTATTTATGGTTTCATTGTATGGATAAACCATTTGTATGCATAGTTCTCATGCATAGAACATTTTTTGTATCATTTATTTAATTTGTGGTCTTGACTGGACATTAATTGGCCTGGAACAGAGCTATTTCTCTGACATCCTTGGTATTACAATCTTATGGGTATTTTAGATAGATGAAAGAAAATTCAGGCATTTATTAAATTTCGAGGCCTTGACTACCATGCTACTTTGAGCCACTCCTTTTGAGGTATGTTCACTTTTGTATAAGGTTTGTTAAGGCATACATTTAACATCAGATGTACTGTTTGGTTCAAATACTCTATATATGTTATGGGACTTTGAAGATGTTAAGTTAAAAGGTTTTGTTATAAATAAAGAGAGTGTACAGCTTAACAAATAGGCTTTTTTAAATTTAGTTAAATGATTTCCTCTATCACATGAAAAAACTGCATTAGAAACATTCCTTAGGGTCACATTTGTGAATTACCAGTTAACACTGTATTTTGAGAGAGTTAAAAGTCAATACATAAGACATGCACACAAGTTATGTAATTAACTAATATCTTTTTTATCCTTTCTGCTATGCTTCAGTAACAGAGCATGTTTATGTAACAAAATGAAACCAGAGAACTTCAGCAATAAACTGAGCAGTGTTCAGAGGTCTGACTACCTAGTCAAACTAACAAGTGACAGACTCTATATAAAAGAAAAGATGTGAATAATGGAGCTTTAAGGACAGAAGTTTTTTTTTTTAAATGAGCTGTGCAGTGGGAATTTTACATGAGTATGCAGTGCAAAATCAGGCCCTTAGGTGAAATGATAGGGCCAATCTTGATCACATTGTTGTAATGTCTATTCTGCCATTGACTTCAGTGCAGGATCAGGCTGTTGAATAGTTCACTAGATGTCCTTCCCTGCTGTTTGACCCATTGGAAAATGATATGGTATTGAGTAAATAAACCAGAACATGACTAAATTCTTTGTCTGATGTTAAGTGACTCATTTTGCATTGGGATGGCATCAGGCTTTATTTCCTATTCATTTATTGTTTTAGGTCTGTATATCGTTCTTGGTCACATGCCTCCAAGTGCATTACAATGTTAAATAACATAAAATATGTACATGTTTCAGTTTAGGTTTATTTCTGTGGCAGGCACGTCCATTTAACTAGGAAGGTAGTTCCTAGGTTTTTAAGTAAGATTCCATCAGTTTAATTTTTCTGGCTAGTTTAGTCTTTTCAGGAATCCAAGAAGTAACTATCGTTATTGGAGTGGTTAATGTAACTCCCTCCATAACAGGTGGAGAATAGGAGAAAAATGTAAGGACGTTATTCCTATGTCCTGTGTAATCATGGAGTAATGCAGTATTGAGACATTTTTATTAATGAGAGAACATCAACATTTTTCTAAAACTTGATGATAAACTCCCTATTTTTGCAAAATATTTTGCTGTTTGACTAGCTGCATTTAGGCTAGGGACAGCAGCTCAGTATAAGCTCCACCCCCTCCTTTTTTTTTCCCTCAACCTAGCCGTGCTCCTTAAAGGTTGGGAGCCTTGAACCCACAATGTTTTCATGGAGGTTCTTTGTCAGAGCCAGGAGTGGGGAATGATTTTGCTTGAGCTCATGTTCTCAGCCGTTCCTCATGTACTGGCCTGGTTTTGTCAATATCCATTCAGATTTCTCCCACTTTCTGCTTGGGTTTTGATGGAATGATTTAGTTCTGAATTAAAACTCAAAATACCCTATTTTCACAGTATGAGGCTTACTCTGTTGTGAATAGTTTAAAATTTGGTTTTAAATCTGCCAGAAATTTAAAATCTTATGTTATTTTGGCAAAACATTTGAGAAGAATGTTTGTTCTCTCTCTTTTGATAGTTCAGCAGTACAGCAGCGAAACAAAACACTGTTCTCAGGTCTGTACTGGCATTGGTATATGAAGATGTCTTTGTGACATGGCAGTGCCATTAAAAAGACACTGCCTTACTGTATAAAAGATGTGTTGTTAGCTCCATTGAAAACATGAATTTAAAAAAATGAAGGTGTGATAGTTAGGAAAGAGGAGTTTTCATTCCCCCCCACCCCCCAATAAAAAACTCCTAGGACAGTATTGGCACCAATGACGAAGCTTAATCAAAATTGCATTTTTAAAACTCTAAAATATTGTTTGACACTGTTAGATACAGATAGAAATACAATCTGTGCCCATATACTAATTCTCTCTTTGTGATTTCCATACTACAAATGTTTAACCACTTGAATAACTTCATTCATGTGAGTAGTACTATTGACTTTAATTACGTGAATAGTCCCACTAAAGTTACACAGATGCTGGAGTGTTTTCCGAATGGGGGTCTTCAGTTTAAACCAAATACCTAAGGAAGCAAATTCCAGGTATTTAGCCACATTCAGTACTATAAAACCCATTTTTACATCATATTTAGCTTTGAGAAATGTATTAAAATTCTTTTAATCAATTTCAGGGTAATAGCGGAAATCCTGCCTTCTAAGAGAAACAGAACATAGCACATTCAAATATATTTTAAGAAGGGCTGCTCTTTCTTTAGAGAGTATGGCAAAGCATGGCTCAAAGGATATTTAAAAAATAAAAAAAATGCTTTTCTCCTTTTTTTGGGAGAAAATAACTGAAGAGATCCAGTGTGGTTGCTCTTCAGTGGCACATAGGAGTGTGTAGCACTTGTGTACAATATTCTACAGTCCCATTCTACGTTGTTGGGAGCATATTTGCCCCTAGCTCTTAGGCAGGTGCAAGGAACAGCTTGCCCATTCATAGAATGTATAGATCTAGGGAGTTGTTGAGTCTGGCCCTGGCAAGAGACTGGAATGGGGGATCCAGTTGGTCAATGAATCTGTATAGGCCTGGATCCCTAAACTCTCCTAAGGCAAGTAGAAGTTTAATATTAATGTCCAGCAACTTGCTCTGAAGGAGTGAGCAATGGTCGTACTGACACTGGGTCATTGAAAGTGGTAGTGGGTAGTGTAGAAAGAAGAATAGTGGACTCTTTATTTCCAGTGGAGTACTCTTTATTTATACTGCCCCAATTAGCTGTGTCCAGGAACTGCCGTGACCCTCCAGACCAGGGCAGAATTTGTCCCCAGAAAGTACTGTATTATAGTCTGCCCTTAAAATAGGCTTGGCAGAATTATTAATGTTATCCACCAAAATTATATTTAAAATGTTTATTTTAAGCACTTTTTTCTATTATGTATTTAAATTTTCACAGTTGTGGGAAATTATGGGGGGTTCAGACAATGAGGACATCAGAGAATAATTATTTAATGACATTCAGTGTTGAGATTAAAAAAGCTAAAGCTTTATAACTGTTAAAACACAAATTGGCAATATCTTGTCAAAATATACATAGTAAATCACCTTAAATCAAGTGCAATAAATTCTCAAGCACCATTTTTCTTACTTTGCATATCTGTATATTTTGATTATCATCAATGGAAATATTTTTCCTCAATTTGTGTTTGTATAGTGAAATCAGTATTTATCTACATTCTCCAATTAAAAAATCTAATATTTTCAGGTCCAAATATGCATTCTTAGTTTTGCCAACTCTCGTGAGTTTGTTGTGAATCTCATGATATTTTGTGAGTTTGTTAACGTCCAAGTTCCTGCAGTTCTGTAAATATATGATCTCGGCTTTCATTATTTAAAAATAAAAATAAAAAATTGTAGCCCTCATGGTTGCAGAGACAGGCTGAAAATGTGACCTGAGACTGTCCTAAAGGCTCAAAACCAAGAAGGCAAATGAAGAGAGCTCACAATTACTATTTTTTTAAAATCTTGTGATTTTTTTTTTTAAGACAATCTCATGTTTTTTTGGGGCTTGACCCATAATTTTTGAATGCATGGGGTTGTCAGTGCTGTATCCTGCAGTATTCTACAACAGTAGTCCAAAACACTCCGTCTTACAGTGGAGATACAGAAATCATCCAGAATGCTGCAGTAGTACTTTTATAAGTGCATTTTGAGGTTCAAAGTGAAATTAGTTTTGTGGTTTTAGCTTACTTTGTAATGAAGTGTGATACAGATCACGCAAGCAGCCCACCTAAGTTTGCATAGTTATCTAGTTCTGTGTTACAGAAAGACCCAAGATACTGCTATTATGTAGACTTGTATGAAAAGCTATTTTTTTCCCCACATCACCATTAGAAAATTTGTCAAATTTTTATCTGGAGCACTGAGTTCTTCAGTACTCTTCACTGCCATAGCATGCCTGTGGGTAGGTCATTTTCTGCGCCATATGGGCACAAACAAATATTAAATTTTCCCTTCCCGAAAATAAAAGACATTTGTTAATATCTCACATTTTCTAGTGTCTAACTTTAGTCTAAATAGAAAACAGTCAATCTTTTTCCCCCTTGTCAGCTGCTCATTCTAAGATTTCTGAAAGAGGCTGAGTTGTGATGTGTCCTTGAAGTGCTGTGTGGAAAAAAACTGTGCAATACTTTTGTCTCTATTGAAGCAGCATTGCTATTTTTTGATACCTGGATTTTTTTTTTTAAGATACCTTATGCATGCTAATGGGTGGAGGGAAAGTTGTGACTAATAGCAGGATTTTTGGGGGGGCCCTATGATAAAACTGGCGAAATACGGTGTTGGGAAGATATTAATTTGGTAGGTGAGTACAAGTCTAGCAGCAGTTTACCCTAAGCAGTGAGGGATGGTCATATTGACAGCTGGGTCTTTGAGAGTGGCAGTGACTGAGTGTAGAAAAAATAATATAATATGTCCTAAGGGATTCTGTATTTACATTACTCCTGATTAGACATCCCACTTTTTAAGGACATGTGTATGTTTGGAGGTATGGAGCTTACACCATATTAATTTCTCTGTAAATCAAAAGAATACTGTAGAGGTTTCCATGATAGTCATTTGAAAATGACTTTGCTCTCCTGCCCTATAAAGCACCGAGATAACTATAGAGATACTTCAAATTTTTGTTATGTTTAAACACATCCAGGATTTTCTTCTTAAGTTTTATATCTACAGAAAAAAAGTTGCATAACACTTTTCTGACCAAAAAAAGAAAATGTACTGCATCCCTTCGTTTCTCCCTTCTTCTACTTGATGGGGGGAGTTTGCATTTTCCCCAGTCTCCCCTTGTGTATGGGGGGGAAATGTTAGCATTCTCCTTTTATATAAACAATCTCAGGGTTGATGTGTTAAAATGTGGATGCGGAAATCTATCTAAGGCCAGAAGTACAATAGAAACTTTTGCTGGTATAGCAGTGTCAGTTAGGGAAATGTTAGTGTTTTCCTTTTCGTTTTTTGGGTGTCATTTCTGTACCAGCAAAAGCCCTACCGTAGAAGCAGTTATACCAGCATAAAAGTGCTTTTGCCTATATGGTTTATTTCACTCACCTAACTGGGATACGCTGAACTGGCAAAAAAGCTTTCTTGCTGGTTTAAGCTGCATGTACACTAGGAAGCTTTCGCAGGTAAAGATCTCCAGTACAGGCACTTTTAAGTGTAGACTAGGCTGAAGCAGAAGTTCTGTTCTTTCTGAACAGAGTAATGGCTGTCTCCCCAGATGTGCAGTGTTGGATAGGTGAACATCTAACACAATGATCCTGCAGTGGGAATATTCATGTGTGTATAACTAAATCCATCCTTACTTTTTTGCAGGGTCATGTCTTTGACTATGTACTGTACACATAGAAATTGTGAAATAAATATATTTATTTGAAAAGCTTCTCTTGTAGTTGAGTAACCTTCTGCTATTCATACAGAATTAAAATGGTCATCAGTTGGCATGTGAGACAATGTGTAGTATTCAATGTTATCATGTATCCTGTTTAAGTGACTTCAAATGCTTGGTTATTGAACTGTATGTGAAAAATAAAAAACCCAAATTGAGAGACAGTATATTCAATTCTGAAAATGTAGAAGTGAAGACAACTGTTTTAAGGCATAAAAGTTACAATCAATTATTATTCAGTTTGGTCACAGATTATTCACTGTCCTCAGACTAGTTAGCAGTACATGAAGGAAAACTACATACATTGTAAATGACGCTGCATATTCATTGGCAAATCTGGAACTTGTAACTCAGAATTGTTGCAGCATCACCAGTGGTAGCAATGGTGGAAAATGTAGGATATTTTTACTGCCATCATGTCCCACCCATTTGTACCATCAGTGGAGCTCCACTAGTGGAAAATTATAGTTCTTGTTTTTTCTAGTGTAGACACAATCTTTTTTAATAGATTAAACCTGCATTTTGTAGTTACTCACTCTTTCAGACAAAGATCAGATTTGTCTTTTTAGTAATGATATTTATTTATTGAATAAGAAATTAAACCTGACCTATTTTTATATGAAGTAATACAGTTTTACTTCTGCTCCCAAACGATACAACTTAAAAGGTCCCAGCCAGCCAGATACGGGTTTTTCTTTACTTCCCGTGTAGGCTGATGGAGCCCTCATGTCCACAAGGCCATTACTTTGGCTCTATTATGAGTTCCTTAAAACTCTTGCCGGTCATATCGTTTTAGTTTGCCTTTTGTCTTGTTTCGTCACATCCCAGTTTTTAGGAGCTGTTCTTACCTTGCAGACAGGCGGTCTTCCTTGAGATGGAGGCAGAACTTGCCATTTGTAATACGTGTGAGAGCATTTCATGTTGTTTCCCTTCTTTGAAGGCTGAAAGTCTCACCTTCGTGATGGCTCCTAGACCACAGTAGAACTTTAAAAAAGACTTCAAGGATCAAAAACAAGACTCCCACTACCAAACCTGCTGCTATTATGTGGCTATATGAAGGCTGTCCTCTTGGTCATCTAATAGCCATTTTTCATTATGTTTAAAATGGCATTAGCAGGTTTTTTTTTGCTTCACGCACTTGGTGTCTCAGGTGCAAAATAGTTTCATTCCTGTCCCATCTGCTATATTTGTGTGTTTTCACCTTTGAAGTACAGATACTCCTCCGTATTTCGAAGGAACACCAGTGTATTTCAATATACCACCACAAAAGCAGCAGTAAGTGTTAACACATATTGTATGGTGCAGGTCTCGACAAGGGCTGATATTTTAGTTGTCTGTTCAGCATCCAGTACTGTTCAAACTCAACTGAATGTCTCCCACGTAGGTAGCTGCTTGTGTGTGTGTTCTTCTCTGTTTTAGTATCTGTAATTTCAGTATATACTTCCAGAATTATTACTTTTTTTGTTGTTGCTCATTTCCAATCAGAGATTAAAGATAACTGATGGAAATACACTAATTGTGATTTCCCAGTAATAGTTCAAAAGTGTCTATAATCTGTTTGTTTTCTTAAATGGTTTCTCTACAGACATGGTCTATATTATGGGATGTGTGGGGTTTTTTATTTGTAAATTTTATCTTGCTTAAGAGATATATATATATATATATATATATAGGGGGTAAAGAGAGCCAACAAACAGGTCCTGGGGAAAAAAGGTCAGAAAAACACCTTAGAGATTGACATGTCTTGTAGACATGGTAAAAACGTGAACCAAGGTGCTTCATATAACATATCTGGGGTCCAAGTATGATGCTTCTAAATTGCTTCTGCAACATAGTTGTTGTGATCATCAACACCCAGATCAAAGTAGGGCAGGGAGCACTAATTTGTAGATGAATTTGGGTGCGTATACTGGCATTTTTGCCACCTCTCTGAAGGAATACCACCTGCCATTCCATTGCTTCAAGGTAGGGCAGTTTGTAGGAACATGGCAGTCAGTACTGTTGGATGTCTTTGAACATGAACAATGATGAGTCTGTAAGAAAATCAGTGATTCAGCAGGAATGAGAGGGATTTATATACACCTCCCAAAACTTGATGCCATGATAGTAGGCACTGCATTTGCCAAACCACGAAAGCTTGATAAACTTCTGTTGCTGAACGTGGAAATGTAGGGCTGGAAGGGATCTTGTGAGAACAGCTAGTCCATCACCCTGCACTGAGGCATGACCAAGTATGTGTAGCTCATCCCTGATAGGTGTTTGTCCAACCTGTTCTTATAAACCTACAGTTAAATGGGTTCCACAACCCCTTTTGACCTCAGTAGATTGGAACAACTTGCCCCCTTTTTTATTTCAGATTTCTATCCTGGGTTGGATATAACTTGCAGTGCTTGGGGTGACACTCAGATTTGATGACTGTAACATACCGTGAGAACCATGCATGTCCGACAACATCTGGGAGGTCTGGTTCTAAAACAGCAGACAACTTTTTCAAATGTAAAGTTGTTGTGAATATGAGTTGCTGGCATTATGTTACACCATGTTTATAAGTATGATTTGGATCTGGCTATATGTCAATCTTTGGTTTCAAGGTATACTAGTAATTAGAGCTGGAAAATTTGTGAAAACATAGTAAAGCTCTCTTTCCCCCTTTCAATCCCTCCCCTCCCCCTCCATGAGCAGTAATAGTGCTGAGTTTTTGTACCTTTTCATCAGAAGATCCAAACCCACTTTGTACTATTACAAGGCAGGAATTCCCAGTGTGGTAACACAGCAGGTGGCGCTCCACGTTTAATGGGCACTAACCTGATCAACCATGGATCTCTATAAAATAATAATGTTGTTGCCTTTTTTAGTACAGTAAAAAATACAGAAGGGGAAGCAAAATACATTAAGAGGAAAGGAGAACCACCATCTTTTTTTGAAATTATGAGATTGTAGTGAATTTTAACTGAAACATTCCTAAAGGTGGTGTTATAATAATAGAAAGGAAGGACTATGGGAATATGCCTATTGGGGAAAATGAAAGGGTGATTTCTTTGTTCATATGTTTGAAAATCACAGATGCATTGCAGAGGATGAATTTTATACTTGATCTTGCTTGTGGTAGAAATAAGAGGTTTAAAAGCTATGTTTTAAAAGCAAAAACTGATTTAAGAAATAATGCACCTAAATAGAAAATTCCATAGAAAAATTGTAAAATGACAGAGTTGAATTGTTGCCCTGACTGTTGGTGTATAGTACCTTACTTGTCAAATAGTCCCATAGACGTAGTCTGGCTACTTGCAAATTAAAGTACTATAGAACATGAGCAAGGTGAAAGAATCTGGTCCTAAACTATTTATTTTTAATATGCATTTTTTGTAATTCAGGTTTCAGTAAGAATTTTTAATATGAATGTTTAATATATACGAGTGAATCATACACTCAGTAAGAATTTTTAATATGAATGTTTAATATATACGAGTGAATCATACACACATTGTTTCCACTGATCATAATGGCTTGAAAAAAGACAGCAATGTCTCTTGGATTGGGCGATCTCTGTACTAACAGAGCCATGTTCTCATGTTTATGTTGAGATGTTAAGACCTTAAAGCTGAGGACTTTCTCAGAATAATTTGGGTCCAGTTTATTGATTTGATTTAAAAGAAGAAAATGCAAATAACCCTTGAAGTGATGGCCCAAAACTTGGGAAGTGGTAATCCAGACTTGGTAGAAGTGTGCATGTAGAGCCTTATCCAAAACTCTGACTGACTTCAGCGTGTTTTGGATTGGGCCCACAGGGCCCAATTTTGTAATCTTTACTTATTTGAAGTAGTCTTTCCTCATATGAATAGTTCCATGGACTTCACATGAGTAAGGATTTACAGCATCGGGTCCATAGGTTAGTGCTTCTGTTACATGAGTAATTATAGCTGTTTCTTTTAGCTGCAGCAGTATTACTGCCTACTTTGTAATTATATTCTATAATTTACCTAAAGATAAACTGTCAAGTTTAAACCCCACACTGTGCTTTCCATAAATGTTGTTTTCACATGTAGCACTTAACTTCTAGATTCTTCCAGGGAATCTTTAAAACTAATCCTTTTAAGTCATGAGAAATAAGAAAATAAAAAGAACGCAAATTCTGAATTCCATCAGCTGTAAAGCTGTCTGTACCAATTCTAATAGCATACAGTGCATGCTGCTAGTGTTATTTCTGTTAGCAGTAAACCAAGTTCGTACTTTTTGGAGGTGTACATATTTCACATATGTATTGTGCAGTTTAGCTCTTGAAACTTCTAGCTGAATGTTGACAATCAGTACAGTTCATTCAGTAGCATGGCCAGCTGTAAGCAACAGCAGATACTATCTGTGCTGGGATCCCCCTATTATACAGCAGCCCTTCAAAGGAAGCAGGACAAAAATATTTTTTCACAGTCTAGTGGTGGGCATGATGGCACCTGTTCTGCTTTTTGTGGGGAATCTAATAAACTTTAGGCCAGCCCTGTACTGTAGTATTAAGCTCTTGAATCTGCTCCGTTGAAGTTGGTGGGAGTTTTGTTGTTGATTTTTAGGAGGAGGAGTATTTGGCCTTCTGGATCAGGTTAAAAAAATAAGAAAGAAAGAGAGCCTCAATTTTCATGTGAATGAAACAAACTTTCAGATTGAGTCAGTGACACACATACTATGTATGAAGTACTGGTAAGTCACTGCTTACTGTAAATCTTTATGATGCTTGGCAGATGTATATCTGTGCTAAACTACAGTTAGGTGACTTTGTAGTTGGGGAACTTAAGTAAATATTATTTCCACTGTATATTCAAGTTAAAAATACTCTGAGACATATAATTTACTGAGCTAATGGCAGAAAGAAGTGTTTCAGCTATCTCAGTGGTGTTTTCTGTCTTAACCTGTGAAACTGTGGTATGAAAGTTAATAAATTATGCAACAAAATTTTTAGAAACTTGTGCTTACATGTTATTAGTCCTGAGCATTGTTCTGCCTGTCCTGTGTAGGTAGGCTTAATTTTTATTGGGAAGTCTTCCATTTGCTTTAGTGTAAAACACCAAATTCTGATGTGATGGTAGCAGTGCTGCAGTTATAGAAGAGCTCTGTTTTTCTATTATAAACTCCTGTTTCCATTTGCCAAGTTAAAACTTTAGGAAAATTACTCTTTAGTGCACAACAGATGTACATGGCAGTTTACAAATACTTAAAGCAAAGTCCCTGCTTGGAGGAACTTACATTTGAAAAAATACTTTTTTATGCAGTGGAAACTTTTTGGTTAAATTGTGTGGCTGCTTTTGAGTTATCCGAGCATGATAAAAGTAACTTTCACACTTTCAGAAATTTTCAGTGGTGTATTTTTTGAATTCATCTAAACTTGGTTTAGATCAGTTCTAAGTTTTGTTTAAATTTTTAGCTAGACAGTTTAATCACCCATAGATCCTCACATCTCTTCCAGTCTTTATAATTTCTGTAATTATTTTGATCAGTCGCCTCAAGTTGTCCTTACTCAGTTGTTAACTTCAGCTATATTTGTTACAAAATCTCTTCAACTGAGATTAGAGTGGACTATGACAAATTACTTTGGAGAGGAAGTAATTCAAATATCTCTTTGAAGACCGAGGGCCAAGATCATTGTTGGCATAATTGAGTGTAATTCTGTTGAAGTTACACCTGCCTACACTAGTGGTTTGGCACGGTTCTCAGTCTGATTTGGCTGTATGGCATTGATAAAGTTCTCTGAAGATCAGGAATGTGAGGTTGAAATAAGTTGTGAAGTTCATTTTAACGTTTTGGTTTATCTTGCACAATCTCATTGAAATTGATGCCAAACAGTCTACATATCTGTGTGAGATCTTGGAACTAGAAAGAGTTCCATGCTTCCCATTTCTCCTCTCTTCCCCCTAAGGATTTTGTACAAAAATCAGATGACATCTTATCTCAGTCCCTGTGCAGATCTACTTGCTGTGTTATTAGCAATGTGCTAGGGCTATATTGTATATTTACTTTCACACATTGAAATAAAAGCAAGTGCATTTATTTCATTGGGACAATCAAAATATATGATGACGTACACTTAAATTGCTAACTTCAACTTAAACACACACTTGTGGGCTCATCTGAATCTTGTACGATAAATGCACATTGGAAAACAAGGCTTAATCTAAAACCCATTGTCATCAATAGATTTAAGTGGGTTTTAGATCAGGCTCTCAGTGCATAAAAATCAAGGTTTTTCATTCTTGCACAGTTTCTATTTTTAGATCACTCCATTAGCCTAGCTTTCTTTCAGCAGCATCCATATGGGAAAAATAAGGTAGGAGGAAATTTAGATATATTCACATAAGAGGGAGCACGAGTGTGCAGACGCATATCCCTGGGTAGTCTCTGAATATTGTTGTGTAGGAGGAAGCTATCTAGGCCGAATGTTAGATTTATCCTTCATGTTTGTTTAAACTGTAAAGTGCTCGGATGCTCTTGGAACAGGCACAATATAAAAATGTAGACAAATAATAATTTTGCTTTGCTGGAATTTAAAGGAGCAATGTTTAATTTTTGTCCTCTGCAAGAATAAATTATTGGAGCAGGGATTAAAAATTCCCAGATCATTTCCCATCGTTATGTCCATCATAGGAGTTCATTATGTTGACAGACTGCCGTGGGTAAAAATCAGACAGTTTTAAGTATGAAAATATATTTGTTGTAAATTTAGTGTTAGTAAAAGGTGCCAGATTGACAGTTCTGGAGGCTGAAGTCCTGTTTCTCCTTGGAACAGGGGCAGAAGTGCCAGCTCACATAAATGCTCAGTCCTGACTTGGCGAAGTGACTTCTGGGGGGTGAGAGTCAATAACTCAGTTTGTGTCTATTTAAATCCTCTGAAAATGTGGTGCTGGTTTGTGATGGGCGCACTACTCCACAGGAAGCTATTGAAACTACTGAAAATCATTTTACATAGGCCATCTAAGAAATATCTGGTACCACCACAGTTGCATCTTTTGGTCCTCACCAACCGGCGCGGGGATGGGACCCCAGCAACCCTACTCCATTGCCAGTCTCACTGGTGCATTCTGTCTTGTAGTCCCTCCTTGTCTCAGTTGTAATGGTGCAGCTGAATACTTGCCATTCCTTCTGCAAATCTGTTGTGGACTTTTAGCAAAGTGCAATAGACCACTAAGTGGTCCTCAGCTGGTAAAAACGTTAAGTCATTACTGCCCTGGATTGGATTTGGACCAGTGATTTGGAGGTAAAGAGATCTAAGATTTAAGGGCCATTGGAGACTTAATTTCCCTGAAACCTACTTTTTGCAGTTTTGGCTGAAAATTAATACAACATGAAGCACATATGGAAATGGCAGATACTGGTTTTTTTAATCATTGCTCTGATTTCTGAAATTAAGCAGAAAGGAGTTTGGAAGATCCTGCGCAGAACTCAGATGATACAAGTTATTGTACAGTCATGTGCTCAACTGGTCATTTTAATCTAGGCACATATCTAATAACCTGAATCCCAACAGAAAATTGGGTTGCAGAAGAGAAAGATGAACCAAATGGGGTAAACTGATGATAAAAAAATCATTATTATAACTTTATGTATAATATAAACTGTAACTCTCTACTTTGCTACTGATCTCTACTATTTTTTATATTTCTCTCCTTGTTCTTTATGTAAGAAAATAATTTGTATTGTGGTCAGTTCTGTTTATTTTTATTTTGATAAAATGTTGGTAACTGAAAATTAGGTTACACGACCACAGTATCCCCTGTCTATATTACAGAATTTTCCATATCAGGACGCTGTGTAGTAACATTATTTGGTCTTGCCTATGTAGACAGAATATGAATTCACTAGAGTTGCATCTACTTATGCTAGTGGTGAATTTGTCTCTGAGGTTGAAATATAGTTCCAGACCATGGTTTTGATGACATAGGCTTTATCTTGCAATTTGTCTATGCATGGAGCCAGTGTCATTCAGCATTGATGCAGTGGTGCATCTGGGCACAGTCAGTTGGGGCCATGGTTTGTCCTGTTTGACAAGCAAATCTTCAGTCTTACGGTACAATAATATGTAATTTACTGACATTAAATTCTGTAGTATAGACTTGCCTTAAGTATCTATTGTAAAAATGACTTGACCTATTTAATACCACAAGCACGGATATTAAACTGGTACTTATCTTTTCCTCTTTCTTTTTGTATTAATTTGGAGGCAGATACTGTACCAGTTCAGAGTATGCTTTATCCAATTCACAGATATTAAAGTTGCATCTATGATTTTGTAATTGAAAAACATGTATACTATGTGATAATTTTGTTTTATATGTTCATATTTCTAAGTATACAGTTGTAAACAAAATAAACTCAGAAAACTGTTACAGAAAAAGAACATTTGGACAGACTTGGAAGCCAATGGATTTCTACTATACAAAAATATTGAAACATTTACAGAAGTTTTTCTTTTCCTTCATTTTTGTTCCTTTTTAAAAATTATGTATCTCTAATTTTTTGTGTCTATTGCTGTTTGGCCCTTTCTGCTAGATTGAGCCTCTTATATTTAAAAAAAAACAAAGAAACAATTGAGTTTGATTTATAAAGCAGTGCATGGGAAGGAGGTGCAAAAATCCTGTTAAAAATGGCAGTTCTGCACCTACTGTATTCCCTTAGAACTAGGCTCAATATATTTTAAACTCAGCCTTTTAAAAATTATGAGAGTGCTTCTAAAATATCACAAAAAATCCATAAAATTAGAACTTGGCTTTTTAAAGAACACCAAAATTCAGCTAATGCTTGTTCAGAATCCCCGTTGTTTGCCTCAAATATTAAACTAAATCAGCCCATTTTAGAGCTGCTTATTGCCATTGAAAAGTTACAAATTTGAGTCTTGTGGAATTGCATGAGTGTATCGAAAGGCAGAGTTTTGACTCCCACAGAATGAGTGTATTTGTAGGTGTATAAGCACACGTGAATAAACATACACACACGTTTGTAAGCTTTTATTGTACTTCATCATTGCTAGCTGCTCTGCTTAGCGCACATTACGTTATTAGAGGAACTTGTACATAGGCATGCAAATAACTGTAGAATATATTGTTCAGTTCTACAGTATTTTTACGCAGTTGATGTATTCGGAAGCATGTAGCAGTAACGTTACATTGCAGATAAATGTGTCCTTGTGCTCATAAATGCTGAAGTGAAGCTTAAAGGCTCGTGAAGCAAGATGTGTTTGTAGTAGAGTGAAGTGTTTTTATTTATTTATTACATATATAAGTGAGTTTATTTGCCTTCCTTATAAGACGCATACATACAAATTATTGTAAAAGTGCCCAGACAAATTCTAGCCAAATGCAGTATAAGTAAAGGGTTGCCATCAAGAGGAATGTCTCAGATCTACAGTATCTTGGCTTCCTGATGAAGTGTTTTATAGTAGAAAGATACCCCTTATTCAGTTCCAAAGGAATAGAAAAAGAAATGGTGAGTTCCCATGTGGGTGGAAAAGGGTCTGCATTCTTTAAAAAGGAAGTGGATAGACCAGGGGTAGGCAACCTATGGCACGCGTGCCAAAGGTGGCATGCGAGCTGATTTTCAGTGATGCTCACACTGCCCGGGTCCTGGCCACCAGTCTGGGGGTTCTGCATTTTAATTTAATTTTAAATAAAGCTTCTTGAACATTTTAACCTTATTTACTTTACATACAACAATATTTTAGTTTCTATTATAGACTTATAGAAAGA
The DNA here is from genome assembly GCF_025201925.1 of Gopherus flavomarginatus. NCBI lineage: Eukaryota > Metazoa > Chordata > Testudines > Testudinidae > Gopherus > Gopherus flavomarginatus. Next base: position 44,553,901 of record NC_066620.1, read on the forward strand.
TACCTTCTAAAAACGTTAAAATATATTACTGGCATGCAAAACCTTAAATTAAAGTGAATAAATGAAGACTCGGCACACCGCTTCTGAAAGGTTGCCGACCCCTGGTATAGATCTTTAAGGTTTAGGGAATCGGGTGCCACTATCCCTGCTTCATAAAAAGCAGACTTCCCAGGCTGTGGAGGACTTTACAAGATAGGCTGTGGGAGAGTGCATCCACACCCCTTTCCTGTACCCACACAGAGTACAAATATTCCACCTGTATTTCAGAGAGAGTTCTTATGCTTAAGTCCCCTCCTTTTGACAGGTGGGGGTTACTACTCTGCTGCTATGTGACACCTCTTTCCTCCAACCAGCTGTGCTCCCTCAGCTCCTTCCTCCTTTCCAAAGTCAGTACCAGAGAGCAGCTGAGGGTGGGGAGAGCACTGATTAGAGAGAGTCTTGGCAACTGGCTTCACTTGTCATGAACTGAAAAGGCCAGTCTTGGGGGTGCCTGGGAGCCAGAGGCTGGTCTGGAAAGCTGGAGGTTTAGGTGGGTTTAGCTGGGAGCTGTGGAAAGTATGATGGTGTGTTAGTTGAGTAACCTGAACATTTGTGCTGTTTTTCTCCTTTTGAGAGGGGAGTTGTGGTTTATTTTTGGGGGGGACATTATTTATTTGTTGAACACTGACAGTGGTGGGTGTCCTGAGGAGCTTACAGTTTAGAAATGAATGTCATGGTCCTGAGGTACTTCATGAGCGATGAACTCTACTGAATCAAACTACTTGAGTTGGGCCCAAAATTGTAGCCTGGTCACAGGCTGAGTCCTTCAGGTTTGCTTGTTACGTGGATAATAATTCTATTAGCTTCTAAAATTCCTTCAGGAGCAATGCTGGCAGGCCTTGAGGTGATGTAGTAGCAGATATGGAACCACGTGAGTCAATACTACTTCAAGCAGATGACAAATATGTGGTACCTGGAGGGGAGGATGTCTGTGGTGATCATTCCTAGTAACCACTATTGTATTTTTTGTCACTCTCATGCCAACTAGACACCGGAGGAAACCTCCATCCACTGAGCTAGTGAAATTGACTGCTGTGTGAGCGCACATGCACCTCAAAAACTTACCCCTAGCAGGTCTGTCCTATATTTACACCTTGTCCTGTACCATCCCAGACCTTCTTTGTGTGAGTCCTTAAACCAGTCCCCTCCTGTATGGTAGAGTCAAATCCACAGAATAGCAGGAAAGGAGTGAGGTGTCAGTGGGCATTGCTTGGCTGGTAGATCTCTCTCTCTCTCCTTCTCCCCCCCCCTCCCCTTCCCGCACCCCTCCTTCATGCACATCTTGCTAATGGCCAATAAAACTACCCCCTAAATACTCTCCCACCAATGACTAATTTATTGTTTTTTATTTTGAAAATCTGGTCACCCCAGGCATGTAGTGCAGTACAGCTTTACTTGACTCTGTTCACTCATGCACCCCAAAACCTAGAAAATATAGCTGTGGGGAGAGATAGTGGAAGAGTTTCCATAGGATCGTAGGGAATTGGGGAGCATGCCTCGGAGCTGACATTTCCCCCTTCTGCGTCCCCTGACATGAATAGTTTGAGTTCCCCTCTGCCGGGGAGAACTTAATCTTTAAATGTTTTGTAAAGCATTTTGAGATCTTCTGATGAATGATGCTCCCATGTACATGCAACATATTATTATTTTACCTTGTGTGCTGCTAGAGCAGCTGGAATCAACAGGTTTGGATTTGCTGACTGTCCTACACCATAATCTTCAGAGATTAGGAGGCAGGGCTTCTCCACTGAGATCCTGTGAGTCTGAAATACTCTAAGCCAGTGTTTCCCAAACTTGGGATGCTGCTTCTGTAGGGAAAGCCTCTGGCGGACTGGGCCAGTTCGTTTACCTGCCCCGTCCGCAGGTTCGGCCGATCGCCACTCCCAGTGGCCACAATTCGCTGCTCCAGGCCAATGGGGGCTACGAGAAGTGCAGTCAGCACATCCCTCAGCCTGTGCCGCTTCCCGCAGCCCCCGTTGGCTTGGAACAGCGAACCGTGGCCAGTGGGAACAGCGATTGGCCGACCCTGCGGACAGGGCAGGTAAACAAACTGGCCTAGTCCGCCAGAGGCTTTCCCTACACGAGTGGCGTCCCAAGTTTGGGATACACTGCTCTAAGCCTACTTGTTCATCAATGTAAATTGGCCTAGTAGATGGTCTAGATTTTTCTTCAGTAATTGGCCCAGACTTTTTTCAACGTTCTGTTGGTCTAGGTGGTAGTAGTTTGTTTTTTTGTGATAGCATCTAGAGGCTCCCAACTAAGATTGGGGCTTCTTTATGCCATACTCTGGACAAACACTTTGCTTAGCAAGAGTATCCCTGCCCTAAAGAGCTCACAATTTAAGTAGACAAGAAGAGAAAGAAAGTATTATTGTCCAAGTTTACAGATGGGGTACAAAGTGACTTGCCAAAGGTCATGCAAGGAGACTGGCAGAGCCTGGAGTTGAACTTAGTTTCAGTCCTGCATTTCTGTCCAGTGCTTTAGTCAAAGCGTCATCCATCCTTCCTCACTTGTCTGTTTGTTGAATGTTGGAAATCAGGTTAGTGAAATGTTCTGCAGCTTAGTTTGGGGTTTTATTGAGTAAAGTTGCCTTCAGGTGATATTTTTGTTTGCTATCCAGAGAGCTTTGGGCATAGCATAAATAAAATACAAATATTAACTGCATTCACTTTGGAAAAATAGTGAGGAATACTCAGTGTCCACTGTGTCTCCTTGATTTCAAAATTATAATGAAAGCTACTTGTTGTGAGTAGTGGTTGGCCCAAAACTGGAGTAGCCAGCCATGATGATCTTATTCTCTTAAAATACTTTATTAGTGTCCATTATGCAATTATGTGTAACAATCCTGTATTTTTAACAGGTCCTACGTGCATAACAAATATTAACAAACCTTTCTTTTTTCTCTGCTATTTATACAAATACTTATATATTGTAATATCATAAGCACAATACCTTTTGTGTAAATGTGTGTGTTAGCATTTAGAAAGTATGACTTGTAAAAACTCATAAAGGGCAATACTGCAGTGCATTTCCCCATAATACTTTTAATCATTACTTTTGAAAATATATAATGTTTTATGAATTTGGCTAATAGTTAATCTTAATTTTTTATTATAGTTTTCATGCTAGTTCCTTGAGCTCAAAGAGGCAAAACTTAATTGATCGTTCAATATAGCATAAGAAAAAATACCACTATAGTGGGGAGGGCTTTGCCTTTTAAAAAAATATTAAATGAATCAAAGTCTTAGTCTGAAATATTTTTAGTGGAGTAGTCATTTTTAAACTGTTTTTACCTTGGGCCAGACTTTTAAACGTATTTAGGCATTTAACTTCCTTAAATACTTTAAAAATGTACAATGATGTCTTTGTCTGCCTGCTGTAAATAAAAATAGAATCCACATAACAACCATTCGTAAAGCAGAGGAGATATTTTCGACACTAAGGTGACTCTAAATCACTCATGTGGAGTACAATGTAAGTAAAGTGTAAAATATTGAGCAGAATCACAGTACCAAACTCTAATTGTACTACGTGTATAGAAGTCCATGAAAAATCTAAACAGGGTTAGACTTTAGAAGACTGGAACAAAGATGGTTCTGAGCTGAGCAGTTCTGTTTATTGTAGGAAGAGAGAGCAGAATTAATCTATTTATTAAAAGTATCCTTTCTCGGGCTTGAATGTTTTTCATCACTGAAGTCTCACGTTTTTTACAACCTCTGAGCAGATTCTGATCTCATTTGCAGTGGTGTAGATATAGAGTAATTCTACGGAAATTGATGGTGTTACGCTATATTTACATCAGTGTAACTAAGATCAGAACTTAGCCTCATTTTCTCATTGACTGGAGAAGCCAAATAGTTTCTCAGAAACAGTGGGAAACTGGCTGGCATTAACCGTAGATAAAGTGGGTTCATTTAGAAAATATGTGGTTCCAACAGATCAGTACCTGGGGAGTGCTAGGGCGAAAATGCCCCTCTATTGGTAAAATGCCTCCTATTACCAACCTTATTAGCATAGTATTAGACGTAACATTAGTCAAAAAAACCCCTAACCTCTCGGCAGTCTGACCAAATCCTCCAGATATCCTCCGCTTCACCACATCCACTGTAACATAAACAAGGAGTCGGATTCATGTTTTTAGGACTAGTGGAGAAAAGACACTTAAATAATTTGGAAACTGAATAAGTGGGAGGCTGCTGTTTCATAATGTGAACTACAAAAGCAGCAAAGAGGTTGTTGTCAGTTACTGTGAAAACTGAGTTAGTAATGACCGTTCAGCATTGTTGGCACAAGAACATCTTGTAAAGGAAAAGATATAAATTACAGAAGTGTGTTTCAGTATCATTCTTCTAGTCAGTGAGGGATTTGAATAGGTAAGAAATTTAGGATTTGGTTAATTTCAATTAATTTGAAGAAAAATAGTCAACGAAAACATTGAACAACATTCTTATGCTTTGGCCAATTGTAAACGGTTTTTTTTTTCCTTTTTTCATTTTCTCTTTTTTTTTTTTTTTTGCATTATGACAGTTTATTTTGAGACCTTAACTTTGAAACAAAGCAACAAGCTTGGCTATATAAAAACTTTATTAGTTTTAAAATTGCATTGAAAATATATGAATGCAGACTTTGAAGTGGTTGTGACACTCGCTATCTTGTCTTAAGCTTGAGTCAAGATTTCACACCAAAGAGTGCAGAAGAGATAAGCTGGCCTGTTGCTCGCTGCCGCTTATTTCTTTTTTTTAATTGCAACATCTTTGTTTTTAGAAACCCTCTAGGGACACCATTAATGGCAGTTTCGTGGGATTGGGCCCCAGTTTTTGCCCTGTCGGCAGCCTTTGTCTGATGGAATTTTTTTTATAAATTGCACATACCCAAGTATTATGAAAAGAACAGGAGTACTTGTGGCATCTTAGAGACTAACAAATTTATTTGAGCATAAGTTTTGTAGGCTGAAACCCACTTCATCGAATGCATGTAGTGGAAAATTCAGTAGGAAGATATATATACATACATAGAGAACATGAAACAATGGGTATTACCATACACAGGTAACACCCATTGTTCTGATGTTCTTTTTGCAGATACAGACTAACACGGCTGCTACTCTGAAACGTGTCGAAGTATTATAGTGTACATGAATACTAGAAGTATAGTAAATAAATCTTTAATACACTATTTAGTTTATTTGATTGTTCACAGTAAAGTTGTGGCAGTGGCACCACGCTCACTGACCTGTCGTTCAAAAATCTTGTCCTGAATCCTTGTCCTGATACTGAAATGCTGTAGAATCAGTAATATAATTTTTGTTTGAAAGAATGAAAAGCAAAGAGGAGAGATAGTAACAGGAAGTGGAGATGTAAACTGAGCATGCTTCTGAAAAGCTTTTAGAAAAATGCCAGTTATTTTGCAAACGATGACGCTATCTTGAGTTTATTATATTAGCCTTTTAACGTCTTGGTAAAAAAAGAATGTGTGTGCTGTAATGAGTGTCACCACATTACTAGCTTTTACAGTGATACTTTGGTTGAAATTTTACCCAGGCTGGTTACAGTAAATTGTCTAAAATGGTTTCTGTTTTATCAGTGACTTGATTTGATGGGAAGAAATGAGAGCTATAGCTTTGTTCAGCAGCATTTTCCTTTTCTGAAGGATAGTTTTTCTCCCCTCCCACCTAAAGCAGATTCTTTCAGGTGTTTGAAGTTTAAAGCCCATGTGTGTTGTCAGATGAAAACCTTTGTACCCGAGATAAGTGTAATCAGATTCTTTACATGTGGTAATCTTGTTTTGGTATAACATTATAATGAAATTTGTATGTCTTAAAGTGCAGTAATACAATATAACTTAAAATTCACATTCCAGAAGTAGTGGGTAACTTGATGACATCTTTGGCAGGAAAATAATGGTTTAACCCATTCCTGTCCTCTGGTTATGTATTTCCCATGGCTGTGCCTTTTCAGGCTGCTACTTTGCTTTTACTGGAAAGCCATACCCTGTGAATGCAGCACTTATCTATAGGATGTTGCAGGTTCCTCTATAGAATGCACACTGGCTACCTTGCAGAACCAAAAGAATAGTTAATTATAACATGTCTATCTTTGCATTTAAATGCAGTCTACAAGCATTCTCCATGCAAAGGTTTGAAACAGTCACATTTTTAAAACTACAAACATATGAAAACAGACTATAAAACAAATTTCTGTTTCAGGCAATTGTTGACAAGTAAAAATAAAAATTATAGACGGTTAAATTATTAGGCAGTTTTACTACTATGTAAGGAAAATTTATGCTGTGATAAATAAATATTGCTGTAACCCAATTCAGAACTTGTCAAATGCAGGTTTAGAAGGCTAAAATATAAGGGATACTTTTTATTATTTAAGAGGAACATTTTTAGTGATATTCTTGGCTTTTTCCCCCTCTCCTTGAGTTGGGATGTTTAAGGGTTGCTTTCAGCATAACTGTCTTCCGTAGATTCCATATGTGAGGCACATTAAAGAATGACTCCATAGTCAAGGGTCCATTATGGCAAACACTTACTGCCAAGAGTATTTCCACTGACTTCAGTTGAATGCTCTCAACTCCCCAGAATTAGCTCAATACACTTGGTTGTAAAACACACCTTTTTTTGCCTTAGAAGTAACATGTCAACTAGATAAAATTTAAATATTCTTTTGGCCTACATATATATCCCTCAATGTCTCTTTTTTTAAGACTCAAATTTACTTTTGTCTTGCACAAACCTAGTGTGATCTCACTTTGTTATTATTTACGTCAGTGTGCTTGAGTGGTAAGAAAAAGTTACTGACTAAATCTGTGATGCATCATTTTGAATAGAGCTAGACAAATACCACCAAAAAAAGGTCTGAGATTAATCAAAACCTAATTCATTTAGGCAACACTGACACATTCTTGTATTTGCTCTTCACAGATATTCAGGCAATTGAGTTTTATTCATATGAATACTTGCAAAAAGCTAACTTTATGCCCAGACATTCAAGTACTTGTGAATAGGAAATGTTAATCTTCTGCAAATATTCACACTGGAAATAATATATTTCATATGGAGTGATGGATTTCCCAATATCCCTCTCATAGCCTTGAGGCAGTAAATTAAGCAAGCTATGCAAGGTTCAGACCATACTCTTTGCAACTCGGACTATATATGCATGTGTAAAAAACTGTGAGCCAAAAGAAAACTAAATTTAAATGATGAACCTAGTCAGTAAATCTTGTAGTAGAGTATAGCCCCTCCTCTCCCCCCCCGGAATAATAAGGTAAGAGGAAATCAAGGCAAGGCCTGTATAGCCCAGAAAGGAAAAGGTTTAAAGTGTTACAGTATATGCTTTCCTGATCCTGTTTATCTGTGACTCAGGTCATGGCTCTTCAAGTGCTTTTCCTGGTAAGTGTTGTGCTCATCCTATCAGATAACACAAACAATGCCACATGACTTGTGTGACCAGTTATAACTAACCAACACAAGTCAAATTTAGAATGTTGTATCAGATAGTCACAGTGACCTGCTCGCAATCAATGTGTTTTTTTATCTTAAACTGTCAAATATGAATATATTCAAGAATATTCGGTAAGTAGGGAAAGGGCAAAACTAGTTGAGCATATCTTATGCTTTTATTTATTTCCTAAGCTTTAATTATGAATCCCTTTTTTTTTTTTTAACTCCGGTGTTTAGTCTTTGTTCCACTTTTGGGCTTTAGCAGACAGTGTTTTGCCTAAGTTTTTATCCTCAAGTCATTTTTTCCCCTGCTAATAATGCAGTCACTAGTCAGATTGTTTATAAAATGAGGACATCCTCTTGGACTAAATATGTAAACAGTCTGAAGTGTGCGTGTGTGTGGAAGAGAGGTTTTTGCAAATTTTATTTAATAACAAGATAGGAAAAATACGTAAAGCTGTGTTTAAATACAGTTAGAATAATGGCATAAGTTAACAGCAAGAAATTTCACTATTAAGGAACGAACTGTAGCATCAGTGCCCCCTCCCTTTTTTTTTGTTGACACAATCATAATTTCAGGATGGAATACGAGTCTTGAGAGAAGGTTGGTGCGTGGGATGGGGACTTACCATGCCAGTGGAATAGAAGAGTTTCAGACCAAGGAATGGAAAGGGATTGTTTGATGAGACTACTAAATGTTTTTCTTCTTGATCGCTGGCTTATTTCCAATTTAAGGGCCAGATTTTGATCTGGCCTATCGGGTCATTTGTGGGGATACAGTCATAGGAGGGATGCACTCATAGTAATAGGGTTGCCAGGTGTCTGGGTTTCGACTGGAACACCTGGTCGAAAAGGGACCCTGGCAGCTCCAGTCAGTACTGCTGACTGGGCTGTTAAAAGTCTGGTCGGTGGGGCTAAGGGAGGTTCCCTGCCTGCCTTGGCTCCGCGTGGCTCCCAGAAGCAGCGGTATGTCCCCTCCCACCCCCGGCTCCTACACGTAGAGGCAGCCAGGAGACTCTGCATGCTTCTCGCGCCCCAAGTGCTGGCTCCACAGCTCCCATTGGTTGGGAACTGCGGCTAGTGGGAGCGGCGCCTGCGGACAGGGCAATGTGCAGAGCCGCGTGGCTGCGCCTCTGCATAGGAGCTGGAGGGGGACATGCTGCTGCTTCTGGGAGCTACTGAGGTAAGCGCCGCCCAGAGCCAGCACCCCAAAGCCCTGTCCCAGCACCAATCCCCCTCCCGCCCTCGGAACCCCTCGATCCCAGCCCGGAGCACCCTCCTGCTCCCCAAACCCCTCATCCGCAGTCCCACGCTAGAGCCTGCATCCCCAGCTGGAGCCCTCACCACCTCCTACATCCCAACCCACTGCCTCAGCCTGGAGCCCTCTCTCACACCCTAAACTCCTCATTTCTGGCTCCACCCCAGAGCCTGCACCCCACATCTGGAGTCCTCATCTCCTCCCGCACCGCAACCCTCTGAGCCAGCCCAGTGAAAATGAGTGAGTGAGGGTGGGGAGAGTGAGCGACAGAAGGAGGGGGAATGGAGTGATTAGGGGTGGGGCCTTAGAGAAGGCAGGGGGCAAGAGCAGGGCCTCGGAAGGGGGGCAAGTCAGGGCAAGGGTGTTTGGTTTTGTGCCAGTAGAAAGTTGGTAACTCTAACTCATACATAGGCTCCTTGAACCTGGGTCTGAAGCTGTAGGAGTAAGTGGATGCTATGCACAGTCTCTTCCCTTCCCAAGTGAATGAGCAGAAGCTTAGCTCCTCACTCCAACCTGGTGCAGGGGGTAGTATTCTGCTAATGGTAAGGAATCCTATTTCTCTGTGGCCCAGTTTCTTCTCTGCATTGCTCCTAGAGTGATGCTCATTGTTCTGGATGTTGTTCAGGGAAAATTGCATGTGAACAATCAAGCCCTTAGTCATTAGTAACCACAAATCGTTACCATCCAGAGAATTCTTGGTGATCTGTTAAAGGCGTGAATAGTCTCAATCCATTTCCTGGCAGCTAGGTGTTCACATCCTTAATCCCACTATTGCCCTGGCACTGATATTTAGGGAAATCTCCACAGGCTACTGAGACTAACCTATCCTCTCACCGATAGAGGGAGTCCCTCTAAGGCCACATCCACACTACAGACTAAAATCGAAATTAGTAAAATCGATTTTGTAAAACAGGGTTTATAAAATCGATTTTATGCGTCCACACTAGGGCACATTACGTCTTGGTGTGCATCCATGGTCCCAGGCGTCCATCAATTTCCGGAGCGTTGCACTGTGGGTACCTATCCCATAGTTCCTGCAGTGTTCCCTGACCCTTGGAATTATGGGTTACTACCCCAGTGCCTGATGGGGCAAAAATCACTGTCGTGGGTGGTTCTGGGTACAGCCTCACCCCCCTCCCTTCCTGAAAGCAGCAGACAGCCATTTCGCGTGTTTTTTACTGGGTGAAGTGAGCAAACGCCATTTTACAGCAAGCATGGACCCTGGTCTGATCAGTACCTTGATCGTGGACGTTGTAAACAGTTCACGCATTCTTGTGCTGTCTATGCTGAACCATGAACAGCAAACGCAGGAGAGGAGGCTGCAGCTACGGCAGCGCGGCGACGAGAGTGATGAGGACCTGGAGACTGATTTCTCCAAAACCGCGGGCCCCCGCGCTTTGGAGCTCCTGCTGGTAATGGGAGAGGTTCTACCCATTGCTCGCCGATTTTGGGCCCGGGAAACAAGCACAGACTGGTGGGACCGCATAGTTTTGCAGGTGTGGGACGATTCGCAGTGGCTGCGGAACTTTCGCATGCGTAAGAGCACTTTCTTTGAACTTTGTGACTTGCTTTCCCCTGTCCTGAAACGCCATAATACCAGGATGAGAGCAGCCCTCACAGTGGAGAAGCGAGTGGCAATAGCCCTCTGGAAGCTTGCAACGCCAGACAGCTACCGATCAGTCGGGAATCAATTTGGAGTGGGAAAATCTACTGTGGGGGCTGCTGTGTTGCAAGTAGCCAAAGCAATCATTAAGCTGCTGCTACGAAAGGTTGTGACTCTGAGAAACGTGCAGGTCATAGTGGATGGCTTTGCTGCAATGGGATTCCCTAACTGTGGGGAGGGGCCATAGATGGAACCCATATCCCTATCTTGGCACCGGAGCACCAGGGCACCCAGTACATAAACCGCAAGGGGTACTTTTCAGTGGTGCTGCAAGCACTGGTGGATCACAAGGGACGTTTCACCAACATCCACGTGGGATGGCCAGGAAGGGTTCATGACGCTCGTGTCTTCAGAAGCACTACTCTGTTTAAACGGCTGCAGCAAGGGACTTACTTCCCAGACCAGAAAATTACAGTTGGGGATGTTGAGATGCCTGTAGTTATCCTGGGGGACCCAGCCTACCCCTTGATGCCATGGCTCATGAAGCCATACACAGGCAACCTGGACAGTGGTCAGGAGTTGTTTAACTACAGGCTGAGCAAGTGCAGAATGGTGGTAGAATGTGCATTTGGGCGTCTCAAAGGTCGCTGGAGAAGTTTACTTACTCGCTCAGACCTCAGCCAAACCAGTGTCCCCTTTGTTATTGCTGCTTGCTGTGTGCTCCACAATCTCTGTGAGAGTAAGGGGGAGACCTTTATGGCGGAGTGGGAGGCTGAGGCAAATCGCCTGGCCGCTGATTACGCGCAGCCAGACACCAGGGCAATTAGAAGATCACACCAGGAAGTGGTGCGCATCAGAGAAGCCTTGAAAACGAGTTTCATCATGGGCCAGGGTATGGTGTGACTGCTGTGTTTCTTTCCCCTTCATGAACCTCCCCCCTCCCGTATTGACTCCTGCTGCAAGCAACCTACCCTGCACCCTTCCCTAACAGCTTGCTTATGGAAATAAAGTTACTATCTTTTAAAAACCTTGTATTCTTTATTAAAAGTCAGTCCCTGTAAGCAACCCACCCTCCCTCTTGCTTTAAAAAGCATGTAATTAAAAATAGATTACAGAGAAATAACAAGGTACCCCGGTAGTGGTTTTGGAGGAGGATGGGAAGGAAGAAAAAGGCCATTAAGGAAGCCTTGAAAACGAGTTTCATCATGGGCCAGGGTACGGTGTGACTGCTGTGTTTCTTTCCCCTTCATGAACCTCCCCTCCCTGTATTGACTCCTGCTGCAAGCAACCTACCCTCCACCCTTCCCTAACAGCTTGCTTATGGAAATAGTCATTCTCTGTAACTAGCCCACCCTCCCACTTGCTTTGAATAGCATGTCATTTTAAGAAGAGTAAGAGAAATAAAAAGGTATCCCGGGAGTGGTTTGGGAGGAGTATAGGAGGGAAGAAAAAGGCCATTAAGGACATTTCAATGTAATGACAGCCTTTTGGTTGGACTGTCCACGGGGGTGGAGTGGGCAGGTGCAGAAAGCCTTCCCCCACACGTTCTTACACGTCTGGGTGTGGAAGATACGGGACATGGTGAGTACTGAGGGAGGTTAAACATGGGCTGGAGTGGCACTCTGTGACCCCGCAGCTCTTCCACCAGACGTCGGAGGATGTCAGTTTGATAGCGCAGCAGCTCCAGCGTTCCATCCCGCCACCGCTGATCTTCCTGCCACCACATCTCATCTCGAGCGTCCCTCCTGTCCTCACGTTCACTGGCAGCTTTCCTGTACTTTGCTACCACATCTTTCCACTCCCCCAGATGAGCTCTTTCACTGCGGGTTACTGCCATGATTTCTGTGAACATCTCCTCCCGTGTCCTCTTCTTCCTCCTCCTTATCTGACCTATCCTTCGGACTGGAGTAGGGAGGCTTGAAAAATGTGCAACTGCATGAGTGGGGGAAAAGAGTGATAGAAGGATCATAAGAGATACATTTCACAGAACAATGGTTATACTCTTTCACAGTGAACTACACTATTCACCGTACGTAGCACATGTCACTTCACTACAAGGTCGCCTTTGGATTCTTTTAGTATTTAGTGCTTGCGGCTGTGGTGTAACAGATCAACACAGATGCAGGTCCAGGGATTACAAATCAGCTTGCAGGCGGACATGGTAAGGCATACATCTAATGGCAGTTAACCGTACAACCTCCTCCTTTCCCCCCACCACTGGCTATTAGCAGGTAAAATTCATGCTGGGCAGCCAAACTGCTAAAAAGCACATCTTTTGCTTCTTTTCTTATGCCATCAGAAAGGTTAAGCACTAGAGGAAATTGTGAATGGTTTCCCCCCCCCACTCTGCATGTCTGCTGTAATGGCAGGTCAGTGAAACCTTGCCCCCGCTCCGTTGGCAATTAGCAGTGAAAATTCCTGCTGCCCAAATGCTAAAAAGGTCAGCGCCATTAGAGACACCTCCCCGTAGGAATGGGCAGCTTTTTCCCTTCCCCCCGCATGGCTAACTGCAAGGGAAGGATTTCTTTTAAGCTGCAGGAAAGCATCACCAAAGGAATGGTCATCTCTGTCCCCTTAATAAAATACATTAATTTTTACCAGGTGACCATGAACGATATCACTCTCCTGAGGATTACAGACAGAGAAAAAGAAATTATGCTTCTTGAATGCAAGCGATCCCCGGGACCATACGCAGCTAGGCTTTGTCATGCAATGATACCCGATTACGTGCTCCAGGCATGGCGTGGTAAAGTTTCGTACCATGGTGGACGGAATAAGGCTGCCCTGCCCAGAAACCTTCTGAAAAGGCTTTTGGGGTACCTACAGGAGTGCTTCATAGAGATGTCCCTGGAGGATTTCCGCTCCATCCCCAGACATGTTAACAGACTTGTCCAGTAACTTTAATGCTAGCTAATGCATGCAAGCCCTTATGGCAAATCAATCATTAAAAAACGCTTGCTTTTAAACTGTTTTATATTAAAAAAAGTACACACCAGAAGTCGCTTCCATGGCTTCATTGTCTGGGCTAGTGGCTTGGGAGGGCTGGGAGGGTAATTCTGTCTGGGTGAGAAAAAGCTCCTGGCTATTGGGGAGAATGGAGTGCTGTGTGGTCTCTGCAAGCTTGTCCTCCTCTTCCTCCTCCTCATCTTCACAATCTGCAGAATCATCAGCAATGGCTGAGATTATTACCCCCACCTCGGAATCCACAGACAAGGGTGGGCTTGTCGTGGTGCAGCCCCCTAAAATTGCATGCAGCTCCGCGTAGAAGCGGCATGTTTTTGGCCCAGATCCGGATCTGCCATTTGCTGCTTTGGCTTTCTGGTACGCTTGTCTGAGCTCCTTCACTTTAACTCTGCACTGCACCGAGTCCCTGCTATGGCCTCTCTGCCTCATGGCATTAGAAATTTTTTCAAAAGTTTTTTCATTTCATCTACTGGAACGCAGTTCTGATAGCACAGAATCTTCTCCCCATGCTGCGATCAGATCCAATAACTCCTGTGTGTTCCACGCTAGAGCTCTTTTCCTATTCTCAGGAGACTGCATTGTTACCTGTGCTGCTGAGAGCTCCACGCTGGCCAAACAGGAAATGCAATTCAAAAGTTCCCGGGGCTTTTTCTGTATACCTGGCCAGGGCAGTAGAGTTCCTTTACCTGTCCAAAGCGGCCACTGGTGCACTGTGGGATACCTCCCAGAGGCCATTAACTTCGATTTCCGTCCACACTAACCCTAAATCAATTTAGTAATATCGATTTTAGGGTTACTCCTTTCGTTTAGCTGGAGTACAGAAATCGATTTTAAGACCCCTTAAAATCGATTTTAAGTGCCTTGTAGTGTGGACGGGTACAGCGTTAAATCGATTTAACGCTGTTTAAATTGATTTAACGCTGTAGTGTGGACCTGGCCTAAGTGAGGATTGTTTGTGTTGTCTTGAAGGGGTGCTATGCAGGTGAAACATTCTTGCTGCATCTATTCTGGACAGGAAACCCCAGAGCAGTCAGCCTGGTACCTTTCTTGATGGCTAAATTCTGTCACAATGGGGGTTGAGTGGCATGGAAAGAAACAGTGTCGTGTTTGGCAATTCACAAGTTGACATCTTTTTTAAGTTTTACCCATCTGTTACTGAGAAATATTTGGTTCAGTTTAGTTTGATTATTTTATTTTTAATTCCAAATAACCTCTTACGTCATGTCAGCAGGGTTTGCAAATCAGAAACAGATGTGAGCATACTATTACATTTCGGTGAGCTGTGCTAATCTAATGCTAGCTACTGTTTCCTGCTTAGGGCTTCTTCCCCATCCTTGTATATGGCATATATACAGTACTGTGCATACTTGGACTCTGTTTGGAAACAAAATAAAGCAATGTGTAGTAGCCACTGCTCAAAGTTTACTATTTCATCCATTGATATTTTACTGCATACTCCTTTTTATAAGCTTGTCGTTAAGAGATGGGCTTGTTTACAGAGGGTGATTCCTAAGCGTGGGGTTGACATCAGGAGTATGATAAGATTCTATCCATTTAAATTTGCATGATCGCAGGTTTTCATATCTTCCCATGTGCCTTCCTCTGTCACTTCATTTTAAAAATCCCCATAGCGAGAGTCTCACAGCTGGGGTACCACCTATACTGCCTGTCCTTCACAAGATATTTACATAACAGCATCTGCAGGAACAACAGAGTGAAACCGATCCAGTCTTGGGTCAGGCCAACTTTGATGTTCCTGCCAGGGCATGGGATGGGTTTGAATTAAGGGCCTGCATTTTTTTGAAGACTCCATAGACTGATCTTCCATCAGCAACTCATGGATTGGTTTTAGCCTTCCTTGCAGCAGCAGAACTGAAGAGACAGCAGCTTGCAGCCATTTTTCAGTCACTTTTCTCCAGCAGCTTTGGACGCCACAGATTTTATGGCCTTCACTCCCTTGGGAAGCCTCTGTGTGGTAGAAGCACAGACTTTTGCTGGAGGGGAAGGAGGAGAGATTAACATTCCTCTCTTCTTTTCTTACTCTCTTTTTCCATCCCGAGGGCAATGGAGAACTATGAATGTGCTGCAAGGAGCACTTCTCATGGCTAAACAAGAAGACCACAGAGAACTGAGAAGATAATATCAGTTTCACATTACTGATTACACAGAGACACAGAAGAATTGGGAGCACAGAACCCCAGAACAGGAGCATGCCAAGGTACTGTAAGGTCAGAGGGAAACGTGGAAGGACAGATGCAAACTGGGTTGTATTGAGGGTATATCCCTGCAGTCTAGGAGCAGCACTTTGACTTCTTGGGCCAACCTCGGTTTTGTGCTTATGGTGCTAGCAGGGCTGGGAGTGCTGTGTAGCCCCTGCGCTCAGACCCTAGGGGAAGAATATATCTCTTATCACAAGGTAACCTCCCTTCACCTTAGAGTGACTGGAGAAGAAGCAATGGACTCCTGAAGGAAGGTTGTGCAGTGAAACCAGGAGCAGAAAAGGGATTTTTAGTAGAATGTTCTAAGTGCAGAGGCTCTTGCCTCTAGAATGAGATTTCTTCCATTCTAGGGGCTTGGGTTTACTTTCTTTCAGCGTATGATACAAGGACTATCTCTTCATTCAGGCCTTTCCTGAGTAAGTGGTGTAAGTTTCTTCTGTGGGTTGTAGAGTTCTGTGTTAAGCAGAGTTATTAAAAAAGCCTTTACTGGCATTGAAGCTGAAGCTTAGATGATAAATGCATGTACCGTGATAATGATTGATATCACTCCTCATTATAAGGTCAGGAGTTCTTAGTTTCATTTTGTGAGGTTGGCAGGGAGGGAGGGAGGGAGGGAGATAGATCTCTCAAACACACGATTGCAAACTGGTGCAGCCGCTGTAGTAGTTGCTGTAGGTGGAACTCCCCTTCTGTGTCTTCCACCAGCATTTTCCCATGCATTTTTAGAGATAGTATATGTTGCCCCTCTACAGGTCACTCCAGCTGCTGACAAAGAAGAGGCAAGGCCAAGATTACCATGTCAGGGTGCCACAGCTACAACAACCCCCAGCAGTACCTGCCTGCTCAGCACTGAGACTAGAGTCTGTACTGGGACTGAGCCTGAAGCCCCATTACCCGCAGAGGATATCTCCATTACTACCAGCAGGGAAAACAGCATGTTTCGCAACTGATCCAAGCGTTCCCCCGGCCACACACGCACCAGCTATGGTAGATACCCAGCAGTCAGGGTTGACCTTCCCAATTTAGGAACCAGAGAGAGGGAGTGCATTCTCAGTGGACCACCGCCAGGAGACCCCACTCCCCATCTAACCAAATGGCCCTCACAGCCAGAGGTCACAGGATAATCCGCCTGCCATTTATGGCCATTGGTTTTGGCAGTAGCTGCCCTATACGGCAGGGCTTCTCTTTCTTTCTGAGCCCTCCCCCGCCGTGATTTAAAAATTCCATGTCCCACCTGTAGTACAAAAGCTGGTTTTCTGCATATAAAAGCCAGGGCCGGCATTAGGAGTTTGCAAGCAGGACAATTGCTTGGGGCCCCATGCCACAGGGGCCCCTGTGAAGCTAATTTGCTCAGACTTTGGCTTCAGCCACGGGTGGTGGGTCTGCAGGTCTCAGGCTTCAGCTCCATTAAGTGGGGCTTCAGCAAGTCTAATGCTGGCCCTGCTTGGCAGACCCCCTGAAACCTTTTCATGGCCCCCCAGAGGATCCCAGACCGTGGTTGAGAACCACTGCTATATAGAAGCCACCTGGAGGATCTAAGGCTCTAGGGAGTGGGGGAAGTATGATGGCTTGGAGGTGGAAGGGTTGTTGCATTAGGATGGGGTGGGGGTAAAAGGATTGTTGGATTTGAGGATTGGATGAGTATATAAATGATGTTTTTTATTTGTTTTTTTTTTTTAATGTCAGAAGAGTACAATTAATAGTCTGGGGGTTTTTTGAGAGAGAGGGAGGATGGGGCTGTTTTATCCAGGGAATATCACATGTATCACTGAATGAGAGATGAATCTTAGGGAGCTCTTTGTTGGTATTTTGGCAGCACGTCACTGACCAAGGCAAAGTGTGATAAGGACAACATCTGAGAGTAGAAGTCAAAATCTCCTAACTAGGTATAAATTGTAGGGAGGGGGAAGCATTTCTTCTGCCCTCTGAGGAGCAGGTGAGGTTCAAATAGTCCATATTGCATACTGGATTAAGAGTAGATAGACAATATATTTCCCCTGCAGAGATCCCAGCCTTCACTAATTTTCCATAATCCTCCCACTTTTTACATGTAATTACGAAGTTACTAATTCAGGCATAAATCTATTAATTTAGCAAACATGCACATGCGTGTGAGTTACTCCTCACCACTCATGACAAAAACAGCAGATAACGCCTTGGTAGTCGGGGGGGGGGGGTGTTCTTCTTCTCTGTCATCCTGGAGCACGTGCACTGACTGCGTGATGAGGGCCTGATAGGAGGCAAGTTGCAGCGATTTTGAATGAGTTGGGATACTGCTGTATTCACCACCCAAGTGACAGGCTGTGTGCTGCACGTTAGCTGTTCTGTGTGGGCTCTGCTACACTGTTAGTGCACTCTTGGTACCTAGAGCACACCAGCAGGGTACATGTGGGCAGTTAGTTCTGCACACAGCCTGTAGCTTGGATGGTGAATCTGGCAGCACCTCAAACTCCACTGACAGTCCCTGTGTCTTGCCTCCTCTCAGACCCGCACTGTACAATCCATGCTGGAGGAGAATCCAGAGGGGACAGGAAGAGACAGCAGCAGCAGAGGAGGAGAGTGGGATGTGACAAAGGAGGGATAAGAGGAGAAGAATCATCCCAGGAAGGAGGTCCAGGCCTGGGACTGGCCCAAGTAATTAAAGGCCCTTGGCAGCGTAGAAGGACAGCTTTCCTGAGGCGGTTGCTCCTTCGGGGGTCGGGGTCAGGGACACAATGGGGAGGGAGTCTGGGCCCCCTCCCTTGACCATAGATGGGTTGAGGAGAGGTCCTGGTTTCTCTGGGGAGAGGGTAGCATGGGAGGGAGAGGTCCTGGTTTCTCTGGAGGAGGAGAGGAGAGAGAGGTCTAAGCAACCTTCCTAATTCCTCCCAAATTTTTCTTTCCATAAACATCCCTAAAAGTGTCAGAAAAAGTGTCCCTGAACCATCAGTAACACCTACATCTTGTATAGATTGATCTCCCCAGCTCAGTCTCATCCAAGCTCACATTTCAGTCTGGTTTTGGGAAAACAAGGACACCTGTGTTCCTACTAACAAAGGTAGACCTTGGCTGCCACATGATGATGGCATTGCAAGCCAAGCAGCCTCTCAACCTTGGGTCCGTCTGCACGTGCCTCTTACACATGAGAATCGGTGGAATAGAACCTGTGGTGCTCTGCAAGAGACAGCCTTCAGGGTAGAAGAGCAACTTCCCAGAGCTATTCATAATTAATTCCATCCACTTCTGTCAGTCAACAACATTTTGCTGTATCAAAGGCTTTAGACAGACCTGGAAGACAGCATGGACACATGGCTTTTGCTTATTAGTAGAAGATTGATCACTGAGACAATACGGTAGTGGTTACCAAAGTTTAACAACCTGTGAACCTCTTTCACTAAAATATCAAGTCTTGTGAACTTCCTTCTAAAAATGAAAATTTCCAGGGATTTTCTCATTTTACCCGAGTATAAATTATAAAAGCAGTGATCCTGGAAATATAAAATGTGTTTTTATGACATGCTTATCACACACTATTATTATTATTTATCATTACAGTATTATTACATTATGAAAATGGCAACACTCTTCCAAGATCTCACGTTTGTACCTTGTATCACTTTGAATAAGTCTGTTATAAGACAAAGCTCCTATGTTTCATCAAGGAGTATCAGATGTGGGAGTATCAGTGGCTATTGAAGGTTGTCTCCATGAGTATGCATTCGTCCCCCTATATCACTTGCATCAGATCACAATCAAGGCTGCCAATCTTCTGGTTGGGGTGTGTGTGTGTTTTTAAATCTTGCTCTTATATGGACAGAACGGCTGATCCTCATTTAGAGAAAACAAAATTATAGTGAAGGCCACTTATTTACCCTTGTCTGGTAACAGCAAAAACAAATGATCAGTTCCTAACAACAAAAATGGGTGAGTAGTGCAAGTGATAACCAAAAAGAGGAAATAGTGACAATGAATTTAGTCTATGAAGGATGAGGAAACAGCATTCATAATATGAAGCATTTTTAATACTTACAGTGTTGTAAGTGTACATTTTTCATCTTCACGATGCTTTACAAAAATGAATTGTCACAACACCCCTGCTAGATAGGAAACTGGTACTGTTTCCATTTTACAGATGGGAAAATTGAGGCACAGAATGGTTAAGGGATCTGCCTTTTCAGATGTTCTTGGCACCTGCAACTCCCATTGACTTCAGTTGGAATTGTGGATGGTTGGCATCTTAGAGTGTGAAGCTCTAGCTACTTGTCTAAAGTCATAGTTGTCAGAGCTGGGCCTATACCTCAGCATTTCTTAGCTCATAGTCTGGTGCTCAGAGGGGTGGGGGGGACCCTAATTGTCACACACATGGAATGGGGAGTTAAAAAATTAAGACAGCCTAAAAAAACTTGATACAGTCTCTTTATTTAAAAACAAAAACCCTCATGATTTTGGGGATTTTGTTTCTCAGTCCGTGGTATATGTTAGTTTATTAAAAAAATTACCATGTTTAATAACTGGTTGCTTATGCATAGACTGTGCCTTAGGCTGTAGTTGAAGTGTTGCGTGTCAGGATTTAGATGCATTGATGGGGATTTGTAGAAACATCTACAATATGACACGAGTACCTCTGGCCAATGCTCTTACTCCCTCATCTTCATAATTACATAATTTAGCTATGTATATGTGATGGTGCTGCGTTTTATTAGGTTGACGTATCTAGTCATAAAATTGCACCATTTGACCTTCCAACTCCTTTCTGGGAGGGGAATCTCTTCCAGTATTTCTTACAGAGCATGTTATAACAAACATTCTTATTACTTTTATATCCAGGATTGCAAGATCATTGCAGGGGATTCAATCCCCTAATGCTATCTAATTAATTTGAGGGCAGAACTCACCTTTTTCCTAACTTATACAGTATTATTAGATTTTTATTTCTGAATTGCAAGACTTGTATGCTGCTGCTGATTTGTTTTCAGATGGTGGTAAAAGATTTTCTTTATTGCAAATGGAATCAGGATGTTTTGACTTACAGTATTCTGAATAGGGTGAGGAGATGTGCATGGTATGTAAAATATTTGTCCATAAAAACCCACACAATAGTGCAAATTGTTCACCCTGCCTCTGTTCCCAGTTTGTGTCCCGCCCCCATCCTCCTCCCCGTGAACTACATGGTGCCAAAGATAATGATATTCATTTACTTATATATTGTATCTCTGTCTCCAGTCCTTGTCTGTTATTGGGCAGAGACTGTCTGTCTATATCTCTGGGTATTCCTACACTGTAAGTGGAAGTCTGATTGCAGCATCCCCATGCTGGCTTTAATCTAGTTGGCAGAAATAAGTGGTAGTGAAGATGTGGCAGTGTGGGACAGCCGCCCCAGCACAAGCCTGGAGGCTGTCCTGGATATGAACTTCGGTTGCTGGCCCACGCTGGGGTCCATGTCATCACATTTTCACGGCTTTTGTTATCCATGTTTGTTAGACTGAAACTAGTGCAGGTATGCCAGCCCATGCTATAGTTACACCTTCATTTGCATTGTAGACCTACTCTGCGTTTGTACAGTGTCCATCACAATCTTTTGGTAACTACAGTAACGTAATTTGTTGTTAATAATAAGTACACCAAATGTAGGCTTTGATCCTGTGAGCTAACTTGTGCTGGTAGACTGTTACACGAAACCCAGGTGAAGTGAATACATCTGCTTGCAGGTACAAGTATCTTCCCATGTAGATCAGATCTTTAATTTCTAGAATAATGGAGGCCAGTATTTAGGTTTAAGAAGACTAAGATAACTAGACTCTTCTGATGCAGGGGAAAAACAAATGCTAAAACTATAAAATATTTAAGTTAATCGTGGTGAATATCTTGGAACTTAAGTCCTTAATAAAGTAACAAATAAGGTTAATGTATATTTGAAGCATTTACAAAAACAAAAAAAATAGTTAAGCCATGTTAACTCTGAACATTTTTGTTTTTGTTCCCCTGTTAAATAATCACTTCACATTTGAAATAGTGCAAGAGAGGCTGAGTAGTAGTAGGCATAGGACTTGCAGTTCTAAGTTGAAACCTGTCTTTTCTGTTACCAGACTGCTGGGGAGAGGTAAAGTTTGCTGACTAATAGTGTTAATACTTGGAAATAAAAGGTAACCTTCAGTCAACTTTCAGTATCTAACCCAGACATTCAGCAGTTTCATGGTGAGGAATGACATGTGGGAGGTGTGCAAGTGAATGTCAAAAATCCTAGAATTGGGCTTACATTCTTATTTCAGGTTATTTTGCTGTATACTGACTTTAAATACTGGAATCCTAAAGTCAGAACAATGAACAGTTAGAATTGTTTTGAATAGGAACGAACGTGGAAGAACTGTTCATTAATTTGTTGATAATCCGCCACCACCCAGTGCTGTCACTTCTGTACCTAATGTTATCTTTTCTGAATCCCTTAAATCACTATAGTTTATATGCCACTCATGACTTCCTGTTTGTCTTTTGGCTGTCATTGGAGCACATTGTGTGAAGTGAATAGCCCTGATGCGCAGATTGCCTAAACTCCTCAGTACCACAGGTTCACATCCCTGTAGAATAAACTCCAGCCCTTTATTCTTCCAAATTAGATTGAGTTCTTTTTCAAATACTTGCTCATGTCGATTCCATTCTAGGTGATCATGGGCACAGTTGTCGGAGACTTTAGCCTTACTGGTATCTGTAGGGCCAGCTGTGGTGCTCATGCCTCAGTATATCAGGCACCACTGGCCTGATGCCTTCTTAGTTCCTTCTTACCGCACATGATGATGAGTTGGAATGCCTGGTCTTGCTTAGCAGAAGCATTAGCGATTCTTCACTGTTCAGATCGTTCTTCTTTTGTTATTTAGTCAGTGATTAGTTAGTTAAGTGTTTTAGTAGTAGTTTAGTAGTTAAGAGTCCTGACTGGGACTTTGTCCTGGAGCGGGACATGCCCACTCCCCAGACTTTAAGCCATGTTCTGAGTGCAGCTGGTCGATGCCCATCAGCGACCCTCACGAGAGTTGTCTGAAGTGCCTGGGGGAGCCCCATTGAAAAGACAAGTGCTGGTTCTGCAAATATTTTCATCCCCAAACTCAGAAAGAGCAAGACATTTGGTTAAGGGCCCTCCTCATGACGGCTGTTCTGTGCCTGGCATCAGAGCTCTTGCACTCTGACTCCACGCCTTGTATTTCGGCGTCAGCCCTCAGTGCACTGCTGGCACCGGGATCCGCCCAGCACCGTTCCCCCTTGCCAGTATTAAAGAAGCAGTCTGTCATCTGGTCCACAGGCACCGCACAAGGGAACTTCGGGCAAAGGACCTGAGCTAGACCTTGTGTCAGCAAATGGAGGCTCTCGGGGGTACTGCTGTGGTCGGACCCCCTAGCCCTGCCAGGGACCCACCTCCGACTCTGGGAAGAAGTAGGGGGTCCTGACCCATCTGCACCTGAGGTGGGCCCAGCAGCCAAAGACCAGTTAGGCAGATTGGTACCACAGATACCTCACTGCGTGGCGGATCCCGCCAAGACACCAGCTCAGACGACCAGGCCGGTGACAAGCTACCCCCAGCACAGCCAGCACCAGCTTTGGCGCACAGGGCCCAGTCTGAAGCAGTGACCCCAAGGGAGGCCCGACGATTGTGGAGCAGTCCCCGTTGCAGCAAGAGGATGCCCCCCAGCCTCCAGCCGTACAGTCATCCTCATCCTCTTCGGATGAGGAGGTGATGGGGCCCTCGCAAACTGGTAGCTCACCCCTGCCCCTGATGACTTCAGGGAGCACCAAGCCCTACTCAAAAGGGTGGCAGCTAACCTGAACTTGGAGGTTGAGGAGCTAGCTGAGGAGCCCAATGACCTCTTCAATGTCATTCTGTCATCTGCCTGTTCACCCAGGGGTCCTAAAGATTCTCAAGTTGGTGTGGCTGACAGTCTTCCATTCTGCCCACATCCAAGAAGGCAGAAAAGAAGTACTGTGTCCCCACAAAGGGGTTTGAATACTTATACATGCACCCTCCTGTGGGGTCCCTGGTCGTGTCTGCTATCAATGAAAGGGCCAGGCACGGCCAGTCGTGTGGCACCCCAAAAAATAAAGATGCGAAGAGGCTGGACTTGTGTGTCAGAAAAATTTATTCCACAGCAAGCTTCCAATTTAGGGTCTCTAACCATCAGGCCCTACTTGGCAGATGCAATTTCAACCTGTAGGACTCTGTTGGAAAGTTCAAAGCGAACCTCCCACAGGATCTGGCGCAGGAGTTCGCCACTCTCATAGAGGAGGGTAAGGGAGTAGCCAGGAGTGTCCTCCAGATGGCCTGGGGCACCATGGACTCGGCGTCCAGGGTGGTCTCCTCTGCAATATCCATGAGGCATAGCTCCGGGTTACAGACCTATGGGCTGTCCCAGGCAATGCAGTCCATCCTCCAGGACCTCCCGTTTGAGGGAACAGGGCTTTTCTCGGAGCTGACTGATGCTAGAGTCCCAGGCCAGCCTCTGCTTCTTAGGCCTACATACTCCTCAGCATGCCAGAAAACTGTTCTGCCCCCGGCTGCCTTTGCTGTCTTCAAGGTCTTGGGGTATGCCTCGTTCTGGTTCTTACAAAGAGGAGGACAAAGACAGGGGTTTTAAGCGATGCCACTGGTCGTCCTCTCATCCACCTGCCGAGCTCGATCCTTCCAGATATCAAGGCATCCAAAGCAGTTATTTTGAGGGTGCGCCCGAGGACGATGCCCCAGTCACTGCACCGGATCCATTCCCCGGCTTGCTCAACCACCTGTGCTCTTTCCAGTCGGTTTGGTCCCATATCACCTCGGACCACTGGGTGTTCGTCACCGTCTCGTCGGGCTATACCCTGCAGTTTGTAGCTGACCAACCCTTCCACACACCCCCTTCACTTTCCCTCTTCAGGGACCCTTCTCACGAGCAACTCTTCGTTCAGGAAGTCAAAAACCTCCTGTGCCTAGGGGCAGTGGAAGAGGTTCCCCAACACATGGAAGGAAGAGGATTTTACTCCCATTACTTCCTCATTCTGAAGGCAAAAGGGGGCCTCAGACCTATTCTAGACCTCTGCCGCCTCAATCAGTGTCTCAAAAATTGAAGTTTCCTATGGTCTCCCTGACCTCCATCATCCATTTCCTAGATCTAGGAAACTGGTACCCCCCCTTTGATTTAAAGGACACATACTTATGTTTTCCTGGAGCACCGACGTTTCCTCTGTTTAACGTTGGGCCAGCGCCATTTCCAGTTCACGGCGATTCCCTTTGGTCTCTCGTTGGCCCCAAGAATGTTCACAAAATGTATAATGCTAGTGGCCACTTACTGTGCCGCCAAGTAGTCCAAATTTACCCATACCTTGGTGACTGGTTGATAAGGGGCCAGTCCTCAGATCAGGTGCAGAAGCATCTCGATCTGGTTGGGGGTTCTGATGTATGTCTTCCCTCTGGTGCCATTGCCTTGTTCTGCTTGATCTTCATGAGGATCGTGGACAGCAAAGGTCATCCTCATAGCACTGACATGGTCATGCTAACACTGGTTCAGCACTCTGCTGGACCTCTCGCTGGTGACCCTGTTCTGGATGCATTCTTCACTGCTAGACCTATTGTCCCAGAACCATGGAAGTCTCCTGAAACCAAACCTGGCAGCGCTTCATCTGATGGCTTGGCTGCTGCGTGGTTAAACGCCCAAGAATGGCAGTGCTCATCAAAGGTCCAGCGAGTCCGGTTGGTCAGTAGAAAGCCCTCCACCAGGGCCACTTATCTGGCCAAATAGAAGCGATTCATTTGCTGGATGGCAAATAAGGGGCTCTGTCCCAAGCAAGCCACATTGCAGATCATTCTAGATTACCTCCTGCACCTCAAGCTTCAGGGCTTGTAGTTCTCATCCATCAAGGTCCATCTAAGGATCATCTCAGCCTTTCACGCACTGCTTAAAGACAGGTTGGTTTTCTCTCAGGATATCACAGCCAGATTTCTCAAGGGCCTGAAGTGCCTCTACCCGCACGTCAGGGATCCTGTTCCTCTGTGGGACTTTGGTCTGGTGCTGTCATGGCTCATGCGTTCCCTCTTCGAGCTTTTGGCTTCCTGCTCTCTCCTCCTCTCCTGGAAGGTCGCGTTCCTGGTCGCGGTCATGTCTGCCTGCCGGGTATCCGAGGTTTGGGTGCTCACCTCAGAGCCACCTTACAGGGTCTTCTACAAGGACAGGGTCCACCTAAGACTGCACCCAGCCTTCCTTCGTAAGGTGGGGTCTCAGTTTTATTTGAGCCAAGAAATTTACTTGCTGGTCTTCTATCCAAAGCCGCATAAGTCGGAAGAGGAGCAAAGGCTACATGCCCTGGACGTCAGGAGGGCTCTGGCCTATTACATTGAAAGGACCAAGCCATTCCGCAAGTCAACGCAATTATTCGTCGCTGTGGCCGACAGGATGAAAGGTCAAGTTGTTTCCGCTCAGATAATTTTCTCCTGGATCTCTGCCTGCAGTTGCTTTTGCTATGATCTAGCACAGGTGTCACTCCTGGAAATAGTCAAGGCCCACTCTACCAGGGTGCAGGCCTCTTTGGCAGCCTTTTTGGCCCTGTAGGGTGGCCATCTGGTTGTCGGTCCATACCTTCATGTCCCACTAGGAGCTTACCCAGCAGGCCCTGGACAACTGGCTTCGGTAGAGCAGTACTGCAAGCCGCCAAGCAGTGAAATCCAAGCCCACCTCCATAGATACTGCTTGTGAGTCATGTAGAATGGAATCAACATGAACAAGCACTCGAAGAAGAAAAAAACATTTACCTACTTTTCGTAATTGTTGCTCTTTGAGATGTGTTTCTCATGTCCATTCCATTACCCACCCTCCTGCCCCTCTGCTGGAGTTGTCGCCTTCTCAGTTCCTTCTTGTCGTAGAGCCGGGGGTGCCTGATATGCCATGGCATGAGCGCGACACTCCAGAGGGTGCCACAGCTGGCCCTACGGAGATACCACTAAGGCAGAAGTTTCCGACAGCTGTGCACATGGGCACGTGCACACCTAGAATGGAATGGACATGAGCAACATATCTCAAAGTACAACAGATATGAAAGATTTTTTCTGTGTAGTTACTTATGTATGTGTGTGGATGTCCATGAAAAAGCCGAAAAATTAAATGCATGTCAGAGCTGTAAGGACATGAAAGAGCCAAACATAGTTGTAGAAAGTTGTGGGAGTTTGCCCTGCTGTCCAGTCAAATTTCTTCTTTGCATCCACTGTTGGGCAGTATAGTATATGCCTTTTAGGTTCCACCCTCAGCCCCAGCAGTGGCTGCATTCCAGTAGTGATGTATGTATATAGTTAGTGGAGTGATTTAGTGGGTCTTCAGGTAAAAGGTGCCATGTAAATATATAAATAATAGTATTTTACACGTTTGTTTATTTATTTTGGCAGGATGGTCTTTTCTTTGCTAATTGTTCTATCATTCCATGTCAAAAAGGTGATAGAATACAAGGAAAACCTATCTTTATTCAGCCCTGCTAACTCTCCTACCCTCTTTTTTAATATGATTTCCTCTCTGGCTTTGTTAACTTTAGAGAATGTTACCATTCTGAGAGCCATACTGGCCACCTAAATTTACAGGGGTCATCGCAACAAATGATTTGGTAGCCTCAGAATGCGGCCACCCTCTGCCCGTGCATCTGCCACTTGCCTCCTGACCCCTCTGCCTGCTGCTCGCCTCCTGTGTCCCTCTTCACACACCCCCAACCGTTGCTTGCCACCTCTCACCCCTGCCCACTGCAAGAACCCTGCTCGCTGGTGGCTCATTGCTCACCTCCTCACTCCCGCACTTGCAGCCAGACCCCTTCTCCCCTACCTGCCTCCTCATCTTGCTGCTGGCTCGCGATTTGCCTCCTTTCTCCCTTGCCACTCACCTCCTTGCTTGCTTGCCCTCCCCTTGCCTCCTCACCTTGCTTCTTAAGCGTTGTGTGTCACACCTGTGTCTCCAGAGAGGTGTCACAGGCAGCAACAGAGAGGAAGGGGAAGCAGTGTTTCCTCTTAATTTTTCCTATCCATGTCACACATCACCTTCATATTGGTGCACATAACAAAATTTAGTTGATGGGGGTGGGGCCGATTGGTTTGGAGTGTGGGAGGGTGCTCAGGGCTGGGACAGAGGGTTGGGGTACAGGGGTTTGCGGGCTCTGGGGTGGTGCCGGGGATGAGGGGTGCTGGAGGTTACTCCGGGTCTATGGTGGGGAGAGAGGACTCCCTGCAGCTCTCTCTGCCCACCGCAGCAGCAGCAGTACTTGGACTGTGGCGGGGAGAGGCTCCTTTCCCTGCCATGGCAGCTCCAGGATAGGTCCCCCTTTACCCCAGCAGGGCCGGGCCGGGATGGGTTTGGGCTGGGGGAGGAGTGCCTGGGCTGGGGCTGGGTTTGGGCCGGGGGAGGGGCGCCTGGGCTGGGCCGCTCCGGCCGAGTCTGGGGCCATGCCGCCCCAGCTGCAGCAGGACCAGGCTGCAGCAGAGTTGTGGCTGGGGGAGGGGCACCCCGGCCGCAGCAGGTTAGGGGCTGGAGGAGGGATGTGTTCCTTGAGCGCTTGCGTGGCGCTGAGGAGGCTGCTGCGCAGCTTGTAGGGAACTAAGGGGGGCCGATGGTCCCCCCACCCAGTAAACTGCTGTGGCCGCAGGGAAACCACCTGGTAGCTGCATGTGGCCATGGTGGCCGCATTTGAGAAATGGTGACCTAAAATGCTTGTAAATCATGTCACATGTACACGTGTGTGTTCCCAGAACTGTGTAGATTAAACTTGCTTTCAGAAGGTCTACAGAACTTGTTCAGTCTGAACTGATTTAGTGCTAATGTGAGCACAGAATAGCTAAAATGGTTCAGCTAGTCCTCCTGCTGCTGTCCCACAGTGCATAAGTGACCTTTTTAATCTTCCATTATTCACTATCTCTGGAAGGTTCCAAGAGGACATTGTGGTTGACATGGTTTAAACAGCAGAACTGATGGGCAACTGGTGTTTTTAAATTGAAACATCATGGCTAATATGGACAAAGTTAAAGGTTTGTACTCAAACTGGTTTGGTCCAGCTGATTCAGTTACAAGGAGTTTGTTGCTCTGAGTTACAGCCCAAAATATCATGATTAAAAATCAGATTTAAAACCGTAAATAAATTACATTTTTGCCTGCTTTTGGATATTTCTCACCTTGTATGAGGAAGCTCCCCACCCCTAACTTGTGAGAGATAATTTCAGGATCAAAAATAACCTTAAATATACACAAAATTTGGCTTCCCTGTTCACTGCTTGGAGGGGGCTGCAGTTACTCTCTCCTATTGTGTGTGAGAGGAGGTGGCACCCGGTGACTCATAATTCCCCCTCCCCATCCCTAACAAGGCAGAATAGGCAGCGATCTCATTCATATTCTCGCTTCATGATCCCCTATAATCTCCAGTCCCCCATCTACCTCATTAACTTGCCCTCTTATATTTCCCTCTCTTAACCTTCTGTCTCCTACCACAGGTTCTCTCTCTGCCACACCATATTTCCCTGCACCCTCCTAGTCTGCCTCCTATTTCCTTCCCTACTTGCCCCACTCCCACCTCCCCAATCATTTCCCTGATCATCCCTGCACATCCTCTTTCTTAGCACATTTTCCTTTGTTGCTGCCCCCATGGTCTCATTCCTGAAACTCCGCATTCTCATGTCCCCTGCCTGGCGTTTGTATGGAGACTGAGGAGCCACCATCTTCCTTCTGTTAGCCCCATTTCAGCCGATGGAAGATGGCATCCATCTTTTCTGGGAGCAGCCTCAGTTTCCTCTACCAAGGACAGAGACATGGTAGCTAGATAGCTAAGGGCAGCCTGTAGATTTGGTTCTGTTGACAGTAATGAGAGATGCTGTCCCCTTTGGATAAGGGCAGATTTCATAGGGTTGAAGCCAGCAGTCAGAAATTCATGAGAACCCTTTTAAAAAACAGAACAGAAATTGAGATTTACAATAAGACTGTGAGAGTGAGTAATGCTGCAGTGTGTTGGTGGGTGCCAGACTTGCCACCAGAGCACCTTTCCTTCCTCCCGCCAGCGGTCTTTTATTCTCTTCGCTTTCCAAAGCCTGAGGCCCTTGTAAATCTTAATTCTGGTTCTGCAAGTTCCACTTGGGGGCCTCGCTGACAAGTTGGTCAGAAGTATGAAGGCATTATAAGAAACACTGTGAGATGAAATCACTTTGTTCGTTGAAATTGCACTGTGGGATTTTGGAAGGAACTGGCAAGTAAATAACAGTGACCGGGACTTCCTGTCCCCACTAGTTTGGGCTTGATGAGTTTTAATGCCAAGGTTACTTGTCTTAACATGTCAGAATTACATTACTGATTAATACTGATCATCTGAAAAGTGTTACACTTATGTATATTCAGATTATTTTTAAAAGCCACTAATGGCCAGGAGGTACTGTGTTAATGCATTTTGCAGTAACACTCTGTTTTGCAAACTTATTTTTTTAATGGGTACTGGCAATGAAAAACTCTGATATAGTAAACCTACAGTGTAGTAAGTAAATAGAGTAGTAATGGCCTGTTACTGCATGATGAAAGTTATTGGGAATTTAATTACTTGAAATTCTTGGGAGCAGGATTGGGGCCTAACTAAGCAAGTGTTTTCTGACTAAATGGATATACTGTAGCTTGTTTTTTTGTTTTGTTTTTGTTTTGTTAATTCAAAGGAACACAAATCTTTTACTATGCTGTTTTGAATAATTCCCCTAAACATATGACATGCTTTTGTCCCCACAGAAGCCAGCTCAGGAAGACATTAGAAAGTTGATCTCAAAAATTCAACAGGTAACTTAAGTTATAGTTTTATTTTCTTTGCTACAAATTATGGAGAATGTGGCAAATATTGAAAAAAATTCTTTCTTCCACAGTTGGCAAAACTCACAGATCCATTATTTTCTAAATTTTCTAACCTGAGAACATGAAGATAGCTGCCTCCAGTGTGAATTTAGAAAGCTAAGTAAAAGTTGCTTGATTTCTCCCCACCCCTCCTTCACCCATAGGTGCTGAGCACTTGCAGCTCCCATTGACAACAATGGAAATGTGGCTGTTCAGGTCTTTTGGAGAAACAAACCATTTAAGGGCCTAAATGTGGAGTTAGTTGTCTAACTTTAGGCAGTCAAGTAGGAAAATATGCCCTGTATAAGTACAAGTAATATCCCAAGAAATGTGAATAGGTTAATAGCTTTCCTGTTGAGCAAATTATAGGAAAACTTCAAGGGAACGTGTTTAACATCAGTGGCTGAGAGGACTAGACATAACATTTCTCCACAAATTTAGTATGTCTTTGGTATATTTAAATAAGTACTATGTTTGAAAGAACAGAGTTTTTGCGGTTCTGCTTTTAATGTAGAAATGGAATACCCACTTCCCCCTTCCCATCTTTGTCTCACTAGCTTTCCCAAGTTTAAATGTCATGAATATTCTGTTATAAAATATTGGATGGGGGAATTAGGAACCTGTTTAAGATTCTTATCTTGATTTTTACCCAAGTGAACAGTTTTATTATGGATTATCTGGCCCAACTATACTGTAAACTATTTAGGTATCTAAAATTTCTGTAACATTATTTGCTCTAGTCACTGAATAGTTGACACTGACTTCAGTTTCTTATAAAATGTTGATAAAGATGTGGAAATTGAACAGAGCCATTTTCAGTTTTTGCCAGCAAAGCACACTGATACGCAGTTTTTTCTCTGTGTTTGTAATGCACATGTAATATAGGGAGGTGGTGTGACATAGCTATAAGGGATTTAAAATGGAGCTGGGAACTTCTGAGTTTTAACTGTGGCCCCACCAGTGACAATCCCTGTGGCCTCGGGTAACACATCTTAGTTCTTTGAGTCAGTTTGTCCATCAGTGAAATGGCAATAATCCTATTTCTCTTTTTTTCAGAGTGATGCAATAATTAGTTTAATTATTTGCAAAGTGCTGTGTACATGAATGATGCTGTTTTATAAGAGGCAGCTGTCATTACAATTACTATGAAGAGGGAACAACCTCTTCATACTTAAGACTGCAAGTTCATTTTCATTAGAAACCCCGGCTCCTAAATACCACAAAAAAAGAAATATCTTCCTTAGAACTGGTAGGTGAGTGAGGTCTTCGGCTTATTTCCCCTTCTTCCCCCTTTGGATTTCGAAGTAAGTCAGAACAGGGATTACTTACAATACCAAAGTAACAAACATGTTCTCCAGTTTCCAAAAAAAATTTTTTTTCTCCACTTGCAGCCAAAACCCCTCCAAAAACACAAAAGTCAGGAAAATGCAGAGAGCGATAAAATTTAGATGGCGAGGATTTCACCCCTAGTATGGGAAGGTAGGAGTGAGTGCCTCTACCCTAGTCTTTATCCCTAATCCACGTTCAGGCTGTCTTTAAAAAATAAGCAATATCAGAGACAATAACTTTGCTGAGGTGAAATTAAGGTTGATAGAAGTATAAGTAATTAATGATTACAAATCCTTACAACAAATTTGGACATAACTGGGGAGAAAACCAAACCAACCAACTCTCCTCCCCACACACACACCGTTCAATAGCTTGGAAATTCATAGTTAAGATTAAATTTACTAAAACTCTAAATATATTAACATATGGAAATTGATAGGTGGGGTACTGTGATGGAGATTACTAGGCATTTGCTGCTCTCTGCCAAAGGGCCCACCACATTAGTGTGCCCTGTACTAAGAAGGGACCTTGATGGAAAGTGAAGAGCAGCAACTTTGGACCTCCTAGGGGTTGCCTAAATAGGCCTCCCATGATCAGCTGCAGGCACAATCAGCAAGAGTTAGTCCTTCAGCACCTCGAATGGCCAGGAGCAGATGGAGGCCAATCAGGGCCTAGCAGGCCGGATAAAAAGGGCTGGCTGCTTCTACTGTGGGTCAGGATGAAGCCAGGGAAGGAAGGCTCTCCCTGCCCAAACCCAAGTAACCTGGCCTAGTTAGAGGCTTAACCTTGACAGTGTTTGCCTTGGATCTCTGTGAGGGATTTATTGTTTGTTATGGACTGTAATGCCCAAGTAGCTATTTTGAGCTCAGCGTTCATCTGTTTGGTGTAAAACCTGAGGTGAGCCTGCTCCATGGGGTACCTGGCTCAGGGGAGCCTTTGACAGATATCCAAACTACCTTATCTCTGCCCCGATGGTGATGCTCTAAGTCAGGGGTAGGCAACCTATGGCACGTGTGCCGAAGGTGGCACGCGAACTGATTTTCAGTGGCACTCGCATTGCCCAGGTCCTGGCCACTGGTCCGGGAGGCTCTGCATTTTAATTTAATTTTAAAGGAAGCTTCTTAAACATTTTAAAACCCTTATTAACTTTGCATACAACAATAGTTTAGTTATATATTATAGACTTAGAGAAAGAGACCTTCTAAAAAAGTTAAAATGTATTACTGCCACGCAAAACCTTACATTAGAGTGAATAAATGAAGACACGGCACACCACTTCTGAAAGGTTGCCGACCCCTGCTCTAAGTAAACAAAAAACTCAGACTACCAACTGGTGCCAACTCCAGCCTTGCATTTCACACAAAAAAACCTACTGTACAAATTCCTGTTTAACTGAATACAATACTAAAACACAAGCGTACCAAAACAAGACAGAGACCCACACACACACACACTGCTAAGTATTTTTTAGAAAAGGCAATTTCAAAGAAATGAGTCTTGCACTTGGAGCAGAAGGATGGCTGGTAGTTGCTGAGAGATTTTATTCCATGGTCTTGGCCTGGTCAAAAAAGTTGTGTCTCCTGTATGGATGAACTTAACTCTTAATGTTAGAGAGTTCCATTGCATGAGAGGAGCAAAACTGTCAACCACATCTTCATCCTGGAGCTTTAAGCAATCGTTTCGATACTCTGGGCCCAAGCCATGGAGCGCCTTGAAGATAAGGATCGAGACCTTGAATTCAATTTGTTCTACTGGAAGCCAATGAGAGAACAGAGAACGAGTTTCCTACTAGCCTGTGTTGCTGCGGAGATGTGCTGCAGCATTCTGTTCTAGTTGTAGCTTTCTAAGTGCTGAAGCCTTTGTACTCAAGTATACCACATAGCTGTAGTCCAGCTGAGAGATGAGGAAGTTGTGAATAACTGAGTCCAGGGCATCATTTGGCAGGAGGGGTTGAAGTCTCGTAGCCAAGAAGAGATGACAGAATGCGTTACTCAAGGATGCTGCTGTGAGAGAGCTTAGTGTCAGTGAGGAATCCAAGAGTACTTCTATATTATGAACTGATTTGATCAGTTGTGGGTCTGTACCTTTAATCAAAGGAGATTGCACTGTGGCTGCTAACTCTTCAAAATGTTTTCCTCTGCCCAACAGCATCAACTCTGTTTTGCTCAGGTTCAGCTTCAGCCAGTTGTTTTCATTCATGAGATGATCTTGTTGAAGCACTGGGCCATCTTGGTGGTAAGTCACCACCAAACCTTTCCCTCATAAAACTAAATAGATTGAGTTTCTTAAGTCTCGCACTAGAAGGCCTATTGAGATTTCAGATAATTTTTCTTATACTTTTGATGCTTTCTGGTTTTTAAATTCAGTTTTTGAAGTAAGAACACCAGAACTGGACACAGTTTTCCATTAATGTTTGCACTAATGCTATATACAGAGGTAATACCACCTCCCTACATCTACTTGATATTCTCTTGCTTATGCATCCAGAGTTCGTGTTCATCATCTTAGCATCCACTTGGCACTTGCAGCTCATGTTCACCTGATTATTTACCATTGCCACTAAGGTATGTCTACGCAGCAGCTGGGAAGGTGCTTTCCAGCATGGAGGGCGGAGGGGTAGACAGATGTGCTAGCTTGAGCAGAGCTAGCGTACTAAAAATAGCAGTGTGGCTGTGGTGTCATGGATGGTGGGGGGTCAGGCAGTTTTGTAGTTGGGAGTAGCCTGAGCTGCTGCAGCAACCATGCTATTTTTAGTGTGCTAGCTCAAGGAGAGCTAGCGCATCTGCCTGCCCATACTGGGAAGCACCCTCCCAACTTCTGTAGTGACATACCCTAAGTCCTTTTCAGTGTCACTTCATTCCACAGTACAGTCTCCCGTCTTGTAAGTGTGACCTATGCTTTTTATTTCTAGAGATGTGAACTTGCGTTTGGCTGTATTAAAGCCTATGTTCAAATAAGCCCACCTGAACAAGAGATCTAGATTGATCTGTATAACTGACCTGTCCCTATCATTTTTTACTGATCCAGCAATTTGTGTGTCATCTGCAAATTTTACCACTATTGATTTTTATATTTTCTTGTAGGTCATTGATAAAGATATTAAATAACATTTGGTCAAGAATATATCCCGGCAGGATCCCACAACTAATAATAAAAGACACAAAAGAGGGGAAATGGGAAGTTGGGATTGCTAAAGGGCATAGTTAAGATAGTTTGGGTATCTCGGTTGAATTTCCATACCTTCAAATATTTGGATTTCTTGTAAATTTAACCATAACTCTGAATCTTCTGGCTTTGGCTTTTTAATATAGTAGTTTGTTTTTTTTTCCTCTTGCTAACTGCAGCATTCTTCTAAGGAATTTTATTCATAATACTCATGTGTGCTATCAACCTTAACTTCACCTTTACAAAAAAATTTGTTTAGTAAAATATAGTAGTTAAAGTCTAAATAATAAATTCATGCTTCAGACTATATCTATTGTGGATCAAATGGTTACTTAGCTTGCAGATTTTTCTAAAACCAAAGTAATATATTTCAACATATAGCACATTTTTGCTCTTTAACAATGAGGAGTATAGAAACTTTTCACTTCAGGTCTGTTTTTTTTAAGTAGCACAAAACTCTCTTATTACTTAAGCCGTTCAAACTTGTTCTGCTGCTATAAGGTGTGCAGACAGATTTTTCTCCTCAACAGGATAACTGTAACATAATTGCTTACATTAGTGCTCTCTTTGCTTGATTTCAAATAGAGTGCTGAATTCTATAATGTGGTGCTCCTATTATTATTAATTTACCAGTGCTCATCACCACAGTATTATTTGAATGCTTCATAAATATTAGAAAGTTAAAGCTCACAATACCTATGTGATGTAAGGAAGTGTTATCCTCAGTATAAAGATGGGCAAACTAAGGCACATAGGGATTGAGTGACTTGCTTAGGGCAACCCCAGAAGTTTGTGCACAGATGCTGATAACTGAATCTTAACCCCAAAGTCATCTTTCAGTGGGTATTCTGTGCTTTTACAGACGTCTTGCAGGTTCATACCTCAAATGAATTTTTTACTCTATTACTGAATGCCGATATTTTACTTTTGACCCTACCTCTCCGTTTTTGAAAATTTGAAACTAATTATAACAACAACAAGTTGCATATTTTTCTGTAGAAGTAGAAACAAATGTTCATGGATCCTTATCTGAAGCTGTATAAAGAGAAGAATGTCAACTTGTTTGTCTCCATCATGTCACTCTTAAACATCCTTCAGAGTTGTCTAATAGCCTTGGAAAAAAAATCCTGTGACCCAATTTCCTTTCCCTCTCTGCTTTTTATGCTGGCTTCCAACTTGAGATATCACCCTTTCTGTAGTTTTTGGAAGGACTGATGAAGCCAGTGACTCCATCTCCCATCACTGGAAGCTTTCTTTGAAGTCCAATGAACTTCACAGTCAATCCCACAAACCAGCTGAGTTTAAGAAGCACATCTTGTCTCAGTGATGTCCTTTAGCCATTAGTTTTAAAACATCTAAAAGATGCTTGGAATTTGTCATGTGATATGTAACTCATTCATGTGTCGTCCCTTGGATGGACCATGCCACCTAGAAAACTTACTGTTACACCAAGTTACAGTACAGAAGGTGCTGCAGAACCTTAAGTGTCTGCTTTATCTCCATGGTAATTCACAAATGCACATTCCGTGTATCAGTTACTCAGAGGAACTAACTGGTTTTGAGTTTTGGTCTGAGGGTGGGAACCAGATTGAGATGGTATTTGTTTCTGTGACTTCCTGGCATGGTGTTAGGGAATTAAAGGGATAAGATGGGATATTCTGAATACCCTAATAAAGGTTGGAGTTTTGAACTACACCTCACTATTCTAAGACTACTTGAAAGACTAAAGCTGGCAAACATTTTGTACTTTCTCCAGACTGAACTGGCTTCCAGGGGTCATCTATAGAGTCGTCTGAGTTTCAGCAAGAGGCTTTGGTAAGACCTATTATGGAAATAGGTTTAGATAAGATGTGGCTTAGTTGACAGTGGGGAGTGAATTCAGGCTTGGTACAAGAATTGCAAGCTCCGATTACTTGAACTAAAAGACACACAAATATAAGAACGGCTATACTGGGTCAGATCAAAGGTCCATATAGCGCAATATTACGTTAGAGCAAGTGATTTGTTTTTGGTGAAGGAGTTATATTTTAAGTATTTTGTTTGTATATTCAGTGTGTTTCCTTGTTTGTAGGTCCCTCTTCTCTTGTGTTTGCTTATATTGTATCTCTTCTGTTGAGTTAAAATATTATTTTTCATGAAGAGCAACCTGAAGGAATAGCTGTTTAAGGTAGAAGAGAAACTTTCTCCCATGTCCTTTGAAACATGTCACTGTTACAGCATAAAGGAATCAGGGAACCCACTGCTTTGCCCTGAGAAACAAACAAGGGAGGGAAACAGTATTAAAAAAAAAAAAAAAGAAAGACCAGTACCTGAGAGTATTGCTTCCAAATGAAAGTGGTTAATGTTATTTTAATGGGTTCAGCTAATGAGACCATGGCTGGGTATCTGCTAATACAAAAGCCAACGAGGCTGTTAATGTGACTGGTGAGTTCTGCCAGAGTATATAGTCTTTTGAATGATAAGGTAATATGGTGAAACATGAATGAGGGGAAAGTCTGCTTTTTGCTCAGGATAAAGGTAGAGGAACCTTTCGTTTGTAGTGTAATTCTTAGAGCAGGAATTCTGGAGTCAGAGCATATGGATCCTCTTCCCAGGTAGGCTAATGACGTTGGGCAAGTCACTTAATTTGTCTCTGTCTTATTTTCCACCTCTGTAAAATAAATGTAATACTTGCCTCAGAAGGACATGATGAAGCTAAATTAATGTTTTAAAGCCATTTTGTAGTCTTCTCTTGAAAGGTGTCTTACATGTACAAAGAGTATTCTTACTGTAAATGCTAAATGTATTTAGTATTTTTTTTTAAATAAAAACCATACTGGGTTGTATGAGATTTGTGGAGTTGAGAAAACCATGGCACATTATTTAAAGGATTGCTAAAAAAAATTGGAGGCAGAGGGCAGTGTGAAAAGAGGATGAAATTAGAAATATTTTCTGATTGAACGCTGGGCACCTAATAAGGTGGGGAAGAAATTGTCAGTTTTTTTTAGAGATGAGTGAATTGTTTCAGAACAACTTAT
The DNA here is from genome assembly GCF_025201925.1 of Gopherus flavomarginatus. Lineage (NCBI taxonomy): Eukaryota > Metazoa > Chordata > Testudines > Testudinidae > Gopherus > Gopherus flavomarginatus. The sequence goes on from NC_066620.1 coordinate 44,591,761, forward strand.
CTTATTGCCTACTTTTTTTTTTTTAAAGCCCATCTTGTAGCTTTTCTGAGTGTGGTAAAAGGGAACAGAATGTTCACCAGTATAAAAGACTACATCATAGAGGAAGCTGCTGCTCACGCTTTTTATTTGAAGAAAATGTAACAAACCAGGAACTGCTATACTGTAGGTCCTTTTTCATAAATAGGAAATACATGAAACCACAAGGCGCAGTATCAGAGCAATGCTAAGTGCCTGGCTGGAACCCAAAAACAAATTCAACGTTAAAAGGGACAGCAACATGAGTTAAAAAGGATGCTATGTAATATAATAATGATCTGGTTGCCAGATTGTGGATTGACTCTCTGTTGAACTTGCTGCCCAGATCTGAATCCCGTGAGATTGAAACAGTGGTCTGAATAAGAACATGAATGATTGGATGCTCAGTAACTTTGATAGTCCAGGAATCTTATTAGAACAAGTAAGCACTCTTTTTGGATATAAGAACAATAACCTGCTCCCCCTCTAATAATCCAGAGGTGTTCCTGATTGACAAATGGTTGCTCTTTTGACCTGTTATCTGTTTTAACTAGTAAAAGCCAGACAAAGTACTGCTACCTAGGCTTGCCATAGCTGACTTAAATACATTAAAAATCCCAGAAAAGATTTTTATGGCTGGTAACTCTGATAGCAACAAATACAGGCTACACTTAAAGGTTTTCAACAGTAAGGGCTTATCTACACTTAAAATGCTACAGCAGTGCAGAATTCTTCGGAAGAATTTTTCTGGTGACATAGCACTGTCTATACTGGGGGTTGGCTTGGCATTTGTAGTGTAGGCATACTTTATGGCAGTAGTTCTCTACCTGTGGTCTGTGGACCTTGGGGGTCTGTAGACGATACTTAATGAGTCTGTGAAAGACACTGACTGAACAGAATTTAGCTATATATACAGACAGCAGATTTCCAAAGGGGTCTGCACCACCCTTTGAAAACTTTTAGGCGTCCACAAATGAAAAAAGCTTGAGAACCAGTGCTCTGTGTTGGTCTACACTGGGAACTTACACTGGAATAGCTGCATCTCTCAAGCATGTGAAAATCTATACTCCTGAGAGATGAAGCTATGCTGACCTAATCCCTGATGTAGATAGTGCCAGGTTGATGGAAGAAGTCCACGCTCCTAGGGGAACCTCTCCTGTCTTGCTAGTGCTGGCTATAAAATAGAAAAAGCTAGTGATTTTTTTTCTTTGCTGAATCTTCCTGTTTTTAGTACATGACTTAAATAATTGTCTTTTCTTCTTTAAATCTTGTCCACACGCCCACATGGAAAAGGGCATCTGCACAAAGAGCAGACATGTTGTTTTTTCAGTAGGTTAAAAGGAATGAGGTGAATCTTGTATCAATCCAAGAGTCTTTCTGTAAAACGCATGTTCAAGTATAAGAAGTATCTTAAAAGGAAAATGAAGTGTTGAGCACTCAGTGAAAAATTGATGACTGAGAGAAGTGTCTGCATGTAAAGTAAATACAATTTGATAAGTGTAAAATTAAGAGCAATATACCATCTTATGAATATCCACCTGTTTTGAAATTAGTCTTCTATGCGGATTTATAGTAAATGATTGCTATAACCACTTCTTGCCTGCTGTTTTGTGAACTGCATATATTTGAACGGGCCATGATTTCAAGATGGAGAAATGGGGAATGAATGCCACCAGGCTAGAAAAGAGTGAAAAAGTTATATTTTTGTTTACAGTACTTTTGATTTAGAAGTTTCTTAAATAGAATTGTGCATTCTGACTGAAAGAGAAATTGATGGACAATTTTCTGAAGATAGTTGTTGTTGTTCTCTTCTCAACCCATACCCTGATATAATCTTGCTTTTCAATATCCCTTTTAATTTTGGTTTCTTATGAGCACATTTCAGTCAGAAAATGTTCCCTGGGTGGGTGGAGGGAGTTAAGTTCCTTTTATGATGAGAAGACACAGATAGCACACATGCTATGTGCATTCTCACTGATTTGGGGCTATGTGGAATCAGGCTAACAGAAGATACTTAACTCTATTATTTATGCCAGTGTTTACATTTTCATCTCAATTAAGTAGAAATAAAGTTTTTGTTAGTTATATGAAAACGTGCAGTGTTAGAAAAAAGTTAGTATGAGTTAGAATGAACGTACTGTATCTTCCTAACTAAGAACTTAATACTGGCTTTGTGTGGTGAGCGTACCAGGACCTTCATGGTCCTCCGATGGAAGCCCCACAATCCTACTACACCGTTACTCAGGAAAGGCGGATAAGGGAGGTATTCCCCTCTGGCCAAAGGTGCTTTAGCGATAACCAGTTTGTTTCAGTTGCATTTGCTTAAGCTGCGTGAGAGAGGACTTGAGAACTTTAACCCTAAGATAAGGGGTGAAGACAAAGAGGTCAGGTGGGAAGAGGCCCACGGAAGTAGCAGCAATGAATTGAAGTGAGCGATAGGGTCCCTGGATTGGAACCTGGAGAAGTGGGCAGGCCCACTGGTGAAATGGTTTAAATCCCAAGAAGGAGACAAGGTTTGTTTGTAAGCTTGAGCAAAGGGCTGAATTTAAAGGGCCCAGAGCTGGGGCTGAAGACTCTGGGAAGAGCAGATACAGCTTTGTTAGATTTTTGTTAACCCAGAAGGTGTTAATTTGGATTGTGTGACCCAGCAATGGGCTTGAGCCACTGAAGATTTTCCAAGTGAGGCTGATGATCTTCAGGGGGCATGCAGCAGCAGGAGGGAGGCGCTTAAGAGGTGACTGTCCCCTGTTTACACTCTGCCACTGACTCGCTGGGACAGTTAGAGTTTCAAATTACACCTCATGGAGCTCAGATGGGTTACGTGCCAGTGTAATCAGTGCCTAGTTTGGCTGGCTGTGTGATCTTGTGGGACATAACCTCCTCAGTCTTCCTAGCTATCTGTAAAATTCACAGTCCTTCTCTAAAGATTCCATCTGTGTAGGGTTCTCGTGTAGGGGTGGTTCTTACCAGGAGACTGGTGTAACTCCTATAGCTTGTCATGATTTTTGACCTTTTGAGGGCAACAGTAGTAGATGACATGCATCCGACGAAGTGGATATTCACCCAGGAAAGCTCATGCTCCAAAATGTCTGTTAGTCTATAAGGTGCCACAGGACTCTTTGCTGCTTTTAGTAGTAGCATGTGTTCCACCCTCTGCATGGTATTAAAGCTCCCTGCAGAGCACTGCAGTCACTTTTATCTTGACCACAGTTGGTAAGGGAGTCTATCCTTTGGCCGTTGCTTCAGCCTCTTCACCAGATCCCAATGGTGCTTCATTGACTGTTCATAACTGTTCATAACTGTACCTTGCCTTCCAGTCAGTTGCTAATTGTTTGTAGTCTTTGCCTCAGGTACTTTGGTACATTTCTGCCATGCTAATGAGTTGAATTGTCATGTGGGAGATCTGGATTTTGTTTTTGGTCTGGCCTGGAAGTACTGTGAAGATGCAGAAAGCTGTTCCAAAATGGGGAATTCAGAGGCCTACTCAGATTCACTGAGCTGGCAAGATGGTGCTGTGCTGTGCTACCGCATTGGTGGGGACTGTACAGTGACAGAAAATGGAATTCTCTTGCTCTGACATACCAAGAAAGGCAATGGGCCACACAATGTTAGTTGAAGCGGAGGGGAAAAAAAGTTTCCATTGTGACATTCTGTAAATTCCCCCATCTTTAAGGCACAGCATCTATGGAATAGAGAATGAGGATCTGATGCTCTTGTGTTTCCCCAATTCCATGTTGTTCCTAACTTTTTTTCCTTTTTCCATAATTACTCGCAGGCATTTGATCCCAGTTATCAATAGCCAGTTTCTGGTTTTTGCAGGAATGATGGTGTTCAGTCTCTGAATTCCTTCAGAAGAGAATCAAGTTAATGATTTGATTCATGTCTGCCGTTACACTATGTATGCAGTGTTGTTGTAGCATTGTCTGTCCTATTATATTAGATAGACAAGATGGGTAAGGTAATATCTTTTATTGAACGCACTTCTGTTAGTGGCAGAGAAGCTTTCAAGCTTACATTGAAGAAGAGCTTGGTGTAAGCTCAAAAGCTTGTCTCTCCCACCAACAGAAGTTGGTCCAGTAAAAGTTATTAGCTCACCCACCTTGCCATTACACTGTTATAGTTTCCTAGTAGCCAGAGGGAGCCATGTAAGAGAGTGAATACACCCTTAATTGAATAAGCATCTGTATAAGAAGTTAAAAGGATCTCCTTACTACGCAGGCCAGGAATACATTACAAAATTATGTCGACCTAAGTTACGTTGGCATACATCTGCCGCAGTTATTACATTGTTTGTGCATGTGCACACTTTTCTCCTTGTGTTAGCAGTGCATGCCCTCACCAGGAGTGCTTGTATCAGTGCAGAGTGCAGTGCATGATGGGTAGGTATCCCACTGTTCAGCATGCCACTGTGCAGCACAGGGTGTTTTGGGAAGCTTTTGCAATGCCTGACAGAGCCTATACAAGTCACACAGGGGTAACTGGGAGCAAGGGGTCAACTTCCTATAATACAGCATTCTCCATGCCATAATTTCATCTGCATCCCACCCAATATTTTGCACCGTCTTTTCAAAACTCCCACAAACATGCATATCTGCCATCTCTGACAGAAGCATGGAGCCTGCACAGGTCTGCACTATTTTCATGAGTGTTTCAAGCACAGGACACAGGATCCTGTAGTATTTGCAGAGCCACTGGGAACATGACAATTCCTTGGAGGCTAGATTGTTGTGGGATATAGAAATAATACAAGGTTGTTGGTGATGTTCATGGAGCAACTGGAGATGGTGGAACATGGATTCGGGGCCTGAGAAACAAGCACCGACTGGTGGGATCGCATTGTGATGTAGGTTAGCAGAATGAGCAGTAGCAGAACTTTCAGATACACAAGACCATGTTTTTAGATCTGTGTGCTGAACTCTCCCCTGCTCTCCAGCACAGGGACATCAAAATGAGAGGTTCGCTGACAGTTGAAAAGCAAGTGATGATTGCATTGTGGAAAGTTGCAATGCCAGATTACTACCTGAGAGTCAGGAAATCCACCGCAGGGGCCACTGTCATGCAAGTGTGCAGGGCCATTAATCGCCTTCTGCTAAGCAGGACTGTGACGCAGGGCAATGTTTAGGACATAGTGGATGGTTTTGCAGCAATAGGCTTCCCAAATTGCAGTGGAGCCGTAGATAGCGTGCATATCCCCACCAGACCACATTGACACAGAGTACATCATCAGTACTTTTCTGTGGTAATGCAAGCACTGATGGATCACTGGGGATACTTTACTGACATTAATGTGGGCAGTCAGGGAATGCACATGACACATGCACCTTTAAGAACACATGACTGTTCAGAAAGCTGCAAGCAGGGACTTTCTTTCCTGACTGGCAGATTACCATTGGGAATGTTGAAACTCCAGTAATGATCCTGGGAGACCCAGCCTATCCCTTGTTCCTGTGGCTCCTAGAGCTGTGTGTTGGCCACCTTGACAGCACCAAGGAATGCTTCAACTGCAGGCTCAGCAGGTGCAGAATGACAGTTGAATGTGCCTTTGTTCGTTTGAAGGATCACTGGCATTGTTTACTTACAAGACTGGACCTCAGTGAGAAAAATAGCCCAATGGTCATAGCTGTCTGCTGTGTCCTGCATAGTATCTCTGAAGCAAAGTGGGGAAAGCTTCCACTGGGGTGGAGGGCAGAGGTGGAGTAGCTGTCTGCTGAATTTGAACAGACAGATAAAAGGGCTTTTAGAAGAGTTATGTGGCTCAGGGAGACTTTGAAAAAACATTTTAATAGCGAGCCAGAGTATGTATATTGCTGTAAGTGTGCTCTACGTGGCCTTGCTTTTTGCAGCTTGGTATAAATCTTGTAGTAATTGCTCTGTATGTAGGAATATAATATTGTCCATACTCCTATATTGTCTGTGAAGGATGTTATGGGGTCTGTGACAAAGTGAAGTAACAGGAAATTGGTGAGTGTCAGACCTGCTTAGCACCAGACAGCATATGTTGTGAACTAATAAAGATGAAGTTTGTACACCCCCCCACCCCACCCCCCCAAAAAAAGTATTCTGTAACATGAACCAGGCAATTAAAAAAAAACATTTAAAACTTAATAAATTAAAGGAACCGACCTTATGAAGGGGAAAGAACAGTCATTTCCATTTCAGGTACGTGTACAGCGACCATGGCTTTCATGGGCCAGTGTATGTGAAGCTGTGATTGTCTGTCTGTTCTGTCCCCCTCACCCTAGATGGAGTGGTGCGGGTAATGCACTGACCCCTGATACCATGTGGAATGTTGAAGGGGGGTATTGGGATATTGAGTTCTTTATGGGCTGCGGAGGGAGGTGAGCACAAGATTGTTGAACCTGCAGGTCTACCTGAGTCTTCAGCATCTCTCTTTGCTGTCTAAGAAGCACAAACATCTCCTGCTGCACATCCCTCTCCTTTTCCTGCACCTTTCTCCCTCCACACTCTTTCTCCATTCTGTCTGCAGTGGTGATACTCTAGGCCCGTGTCTCATTCTCTCATACAGCAATGGCTTGTAGGATCTCCTGGAACACATCATCTCGAGTCCTCTTCTTTCTCCTGCTTATCTGGCTCAGGCATTTGGCAGATGTGGAGGGGGAGAGCCTGAAGGCCACAATGGCAGCAGTAACAGATACAGTAGAGATACCATTATCAGTGTATTCACAATGGAAATAGAAACTTAAGATACTGAGCTCACTCCCCTTACTCCCGAGAAGTTGTAAGCACTACTGTCTCACTTCTCTTTGGGACTGATAGATTAGAGTGCCAGACACAGCACCAGCCATGGTGAGTATGGCCCTTGGGAGGGTTGGGAAAATGAGGGAGGAATAGCTTGCTGGCATAATTATATTTGTGTAGGGCAATGGAACTGAAGACTGGCACTGTTTTCCACAGGCAGTGGTGATTTCAGCAGGTATCTCAGTCCTCAGGGTAACAGGCAGAGAGACCACAGCTGTTGCTGGCATTTCGATGCCACCCGGGCCAATATGCTGCTAGCCTGTGTACTGCAACGGTGCCTTCTGAAGTAATTGCTGAGTGGCGTGGGAAAGTCCTACCACAGTGAAAGAAATAAGACAGTCCTCCCCAGAAACCTTCGGCAGAGGATTGCGGACTACATCCATGAAAGTTTCATAGAGATCTCTACGGAGGATTCATAGGACATTCTGGGGCAGATAAACAAACTGTTCCACTTGGCCCCTCTGCCTAGCTTTACAGAAGAATGAAAAACAGATAGTAACTCTACCTCTTGTGGTTGTTCCACTACCTTTTCCAGCACAAGTTTAAAAAAAAAAAGGTCAACAGATGTATCCTGCTACTTTGGGGGTGCCATCCCTGTAATTTCAAAGAAAACTGCATACTTACCAGAGGTTCCTTCCCCTGCATCAGGCTTGCTAGTGCTCGATTATCAGGACTGGCTGGACTGTGGTGGAATCAAAAATGTCCTGGCTCAGTGTGGCACTGGATCTCCTGGTCGCCTATCCCCCATACGGCTTCTCTTCCTTGTCCACCATCTCCTCCTCCTCGCTGTTCATGGCAGGGGCCTGTGACTTGAGCTCCTTAGAAGTATCCAGAGTGCTCTTGGGGGTGGGGTCAGGGTTGGGATCTCTAGCGAGGATGGCTTGCAGCTCTTTGTAAAAGTTACAGGTCTAAATCTTTCCACCAGATTGATTGTTGGTCTCCCTTGCCTTCTGGTATGCCTGCCGCAGCTCCGTGGCTTTCATGTGGCACTGCTGCTGGCCCCTGTTGTAACCCTTCTTCTGCATCCCCCGAGTAACTGCTTGTAGATGTCCGTTTGTCATAGTATAATTCCCAAATCTGAACCGTAGCGTTCAAAATATGGGTACTAGCATGAATTCCCCTAAGCTTAATTACCAGCTTAGATCCTGTAGTGCTGCCACCAATCAGGACTTAGAGTAGAGCGCCTGATAGACTCTGGTCTCCCCCAAAATCTTCCCTGGGGACCCCAAGACCCAAATTCATTGAGTCTCACAACAAAGGGGAATGAACCATTTCCCTTCCCCTTCCTTTCTTCCTCCTAGCTCTTTCCCGCCCTGGGTACACTAGGAGATCACCATGATTCAACTCCTTGAATCACCACACAAAGAGGAATGATACCTTCCCCCCTCCTCTTCCCTTTCTCCCTCACCCAGAGGCAAAACAGGTTCAAGCTCCGTGAATCTAAAACAAAGAGGAAATTCACTTTTCCCTTCTTCCCCCTTCTCTCTTTCCCTTCTCCCCACCAATTCCCTGGTAAGTACAGACTCAATTCCCTTGAGTCTCAACAAGGAGAAAAAATCAGACAGGTTTTAAAAGCAAAACTTTTAATAAAAAGAGAGAAAAAAGTAAAAGGTCTATCTCTGCAATTTAGAGGGTAAAAAATTACAGGGTCTGCCAGCTTATAGAAACTAAAAAGAAGCCTCCCCTCAGCAAATACAATTTAAAATACTTCCAGCAAACTACACAATTGCAAATACTCACAAAATGGGAATAGAAGATTAGAGAGCCTGTAGGTACGCGTGGTCACTCTGAGTCCAGAGAGAACAAAGCAAAACCCAAAAACACACACAAAGGCTTCCCTCCGCCGAGATTTGAAAGTATCTTGTCTCCTGATTGGTCCTCTGGTCAGGTGTTTCAGGTTACTGTTTGTTAACCCTTTACAGGTGAAAGAGACATTAACCTTTAGTTATCTGTTTATGACACCGTTCTTCTTCGTCTGGATCAGAGCTGTGCCTCCACAGGCCCAAGAGATCTTTAGTAAGGCATTTGATACAGTCTCGCATGATATTCTTATAGATAAACTAGGAAAGTACAATTTAGATGGGGCTACTATAAGGTGGGTGCATAACTGGCTGGATAACCGTACTCAGAGAGTAGTTGTTAATGGCTCCCAATCCTGCTGGAAAGGTAAACAAGTGGGGTTCCGCAGGGGTCTGTTTTGGGACCGGTTCTGTTCAATATCTTCATCAACGATTTAGATGTTGGCATAGAAAGTACGCCTATTAAGTTTGCGGACTATACCAAACTGGGAGGGATTGCAACTGCTTTGGAGGACAGGGTCAAAATTCAAAATGATCTGGACAAATTGGAGAAATGGTCTGAGGTAAACAGGATGAAGTTCAATGAAGATAAATGCAAAGCGCTCCACTTAGGAAGGAACAATCAGTTTCACACATACAGAATGGGAAGAGACTGTCTAGGAAGGAGTATGGCAGAAAGAGATCTAGGGGTCATAGTGGACCACAAGCTTAATATGAGTCAACAGTGTGATACTGTTGCAAAAAAAGCAAACGTGATTCTGGGATGCATTAACAGGTGTGTTGTAAACAAGACACGAGAAGTCATTCTTCCGCTTTACTCTGCGCTGGTTAGGCCTCAACTGGAGTATTGTGTCCAGTTCTGGGCACCGCATTTCAAGAAAGATGTGGAGAAATTGGAGAGGGTCCAGAGAAGAGCAACAAGAATGATTAAAGGTCTTGAGAACATGACCTATGAAGGAAGGCTGAAGGAATTGGGTTTGTTTAGTTTGGAAAAGAGAAGACTGAGAGGGGACATGATAGCAGTTTTCAGGTATCTAAAAGGGTGTCATCAGGAGGAGGGAGAAAACTTGTTCACCTTAGCCTCCAATGATAGAACAAGAAGCAATGGACTTAAACTGCAGCAAGGGAGATTTAGGTTGGACATTAGGAAAAAGTTCCTAACTGTCAGGGTAGTTAAACACTGGAATAGATTGCCTAGGGAGGTTGTATAATCTCCATCTCTGGAGATATTTAAGAGTAGGTTAGATAAATGTCTATTAGGGATGGTCTACACAGTATTTGGTCCTGCCATGAAGGCAGGGGACTGGACTCGATGACCTCTCGAGGTCCCTTCCAGTCCTAGAGTCTGAGTCTATGAGTACCTCCTGTGTACTCTAGGAAGGAGCACGTCTGTAGCATGTAGCTGACATGATCAACTGGGCAATCACACACAATACTGGAGAACTGCTGTGTGTGCTTGCCAAGCTGGGCAAAAGGAAATTCAAAAATTTGCTGGGATTTAAAGAGGAGAAGCGGCTTCCTCTCTACCTGATCCTTGGGCAGCGGAGTTCCCAATGGGACAGCTCATAGAGGCCAATAACAGTTGGCGTAATTAATGCAGTGTCTACACTATCACTGCACCGAACCTAAGTACATCGACCATGACATAGTGCTGCTCTTGGAGGTAGTGTTAAGTCAGTGGGATGCAAATTTAAATGAAGACATATCCACAGCTAGTTCGACATAAACTGCCTTGTGTTGACCTAACTATGTAATGTAGACCAGGCCTTAGATTTTGTAACATCTTTGTCACTTTTTTTTTCCCCACTTACCTTATGCTGTCATTTTCTTTCTTAAGAGACCCCAGTTTGAAACTTTGGGTCATTTGAAGTCCAAACCACAACAGCTTCTGCAGTTAATGATAGGTTGTTGCAGAGAAAAGAAAATTCTAATTTTAGCTGGCAGTGGTGTGGTTTCTACCATGCTGTCACAAGTGTGCTAGTTTTTTTTAATTGTAGCTTGAAAAGAGCAGAGTTGGTTTGTTCACTTTATTTTATAGGATTGTGGTTTTTGCCCTTCATCTGATCTTTGTTTATATAAAAAAATCCCACAATTTTTTAGATGTAGGTTATTTAATACTTACTGGCATTCTCTTAGATGCCTGTGAAAGGACTGAATGCCTACCCCATCCTCAGCAGAGCACAGAGATCCCTGAGTTAGTGTTCAAACTCACACCCTTTTTGGAGTTTGTCTTCATTGGTAAAACTTAGCCTAAGATTGCTCCGTGAGGTTAGCTGTTCTGAGTTTCTCTTCAGGGTCACTGCTATTCTACTTCTCACTTCCTGGACTTGCTCCTATCTCCTTTTTAGCCCAGGTGGCATTAACAAGTGCCACAATGAGTTAGCAGAACTCCAACTGTTCTGTGCAGGGTTCTAACACCTGCTAACAGAGTGGGTCAATGAAAGAGTCTTGTCACCCTGTTAAAATATTGCTGCTCTGAATAGCATGTCCTATATAATATATGGAGATATACCTCTCTCATAGAGTTGGAAGGGACCTTGAATGGTCATTGAGTCCAGTCCCCTGCCTTCACTAGCAGGACCAAGTACCAATTTTTGCCCCAGATCCCTAAATGGCCCCCTCAAGGATTGAACTCACAACCCTGGGTTTAGCAGGTCGATGCTCAAACCACCGAGCTATCCCTCCTTGCTTCCTTTGCCTCTCCCTCTTTTGCTACTGAAGAACCGCTCAGAGATGCCTCTGCGATCTCTTGGGATACTTGTCCAATCAGCAGGAGTCAAATGTATCATCTTCTCTGAGCTGCTTATCTTAGTCAAGTGAAGACAAGCCCAGTCTATATTATAGCCTTGTTTGTATACCTGTGTGCCATTTGCAGACTTGCTTCCATTTTATCCAGTAGGGTTGTTGTGTGCAGGGGAATTGAGGAGAAGAGAGAAAGGAAGATAGAATAAAGAACTCTGCCAACTCTTGAAATTTTTACAGTACCTGGTTGTTACTTAGGTTGAGAACCACTGATCTAATTTAAGCTGTTTACCATTGTGGGCCACCTGTGCAGCTCTCTGTGTGTTATGTGAGGCCGCATCTGCACTATATACTACCTGTATGGCCCTCAGGATGTCACATGGGCTGTAGCTGTGTGCTGATTGGACTGCAGGTTGAGAACCACTGAATTAGATAGCTCTTTGGAGCAGGGACTAACAGTCTTTTAATTATATAGGTGTAGTTCCTGGTGGTGAGAGGAGGGGCTTATTCCTGATTGAGGGCCTCTTGGCACTACTGCAGTACAAATAATAAGTTAATGATTACAACAATCAAATGAAATAATTGCTCTGCATGACTTTTTACTTATCATATAGAGATACTCTGGAGTGGCCGTAATCCTGCAGTGAACCCTGAAATGGGAAAGAACATATGATTTCTATTAAGAAAGCACAAATGGATAACTTCTTGGATTTTATTCTAAGAAGGATACCTAATGTGATAATTTGCTTGAGAGGCACTTATCTCCATGGGATTGATTTGTTCTTCTTTGAGTGCTTGCTCATGTCAATTCCATTCTAGGTGTGTGCCTGCCCATGTGCACAGTTGTCAGAGATTTCTGCCTTGGTGTGTGTAGGGTTGACTGTGGTGCCCCCTTGAGTGCCTCACTCATGCGTCAGTATATTAGGTGCCACGGACCTTACGTCCTCCCAGTTCCTTCTTACTGCTCATGACGGTGGGTTGGAGTGCCTTGTCTTGCAGATCGAAAGAGCAATAGCAGTTCTTTACAACCTTTTATTTTCTTAACTGTACATGGTTTGTAAGTAGTTAGCCTTTAGTAGAGTTAGATTAGAGTATTTAGAGTCCCGGCTGGGACTTCATCCCCCAGTGGGGCCTGCCCTGCTCTCCCAGCTTCTTCATGCTCAACATGCAGCGGGCCGAAGTCTATCCGTGATCCCCATGATAGTTGTCTCAAGTGCCTGGGGGATTTGTAGAAACTTCTGACCTTGAACGCAGAAAGATTAGGATATCCGCTTGAGGGTCCTCCTCATGGAGGCTCCACTGTAGACCCCACGCTGAGTACTTCTGCTTTGGTGCAGAGTGCACTGCTGGCATCGGGCTCTACCCGGCACTATTCCCCTTTGCCAGTGCTGAAGAAGCAGCAAAAGAAGAGGAGGCCCTCAGCACCAAAGAACAGGGGGACTTTGGGCAAAGGACCTGTGTTGGGCCTTGCGCCTGCTTTGGAGCTTCACGGGGGTACCGCAGAGGTCACACCCTCCCCCCAGCCCGGCCAGGGATCCATCCTGGGAAGCAGCAGAGGTCCCCACCTCTCCCAGGGCCATCAATGTCCGAGGCAGCCCCGGTGGCCAAAGACCAAAGGAACCGATCTGCACTGCAGGCGCCGTATCAGGTAGCGGTGCCGGGGCCTTAGCCGAGTCCGAAGGGCAAGCAGTTTGTGATGCAGCCTCAGAAGATGGCGGAGCACCCCCAGTCGCTGGACCATAGGCACAGATTCCTATCTCTGCGACCTCTGACCCCAGCGCTGTATCCTGGCTCTTTAGCTAGAAGACCCAGGTCCTCGACACACTCTCCACCTATTAGGCATGGGACTCCGGAGCTGAGACATCAGTCTCTGTATTGCTGTCATGGGTGAACTTCTGGCCGCAGGTCCCCTAGGCATCGGTCGCCCTCCCTCTGGCGGTCTCCTAGATGTCGGTCTCTGCCCAGGAGGGCCTGTTCACCATCACGGCACCAGTCCTGGTCCCCCGGTACCGTTCCTCCAGCAGTCATCATTACTCACCCCTCGCCTCTCGGGTTGCTGACCAGAGTTGCTGATCAGGCCTCAACAGCTCCACTGCGGTGGCTGGAAGAACAGTGGTCTGAGTCAAACTGAGAGTTCAGCCCTTCACCTTGAAGCGGGGATTCACCACCAACATGGGAGACCAGTGCAGCACCCACCACTGTTACTTTGCAACAAGGGTAGTGGCCCTCCCAGTGGCCATACTGGAATCCATGGGGTGTACCTGGGATGCCAGTCCCCTACTTCCACCAGCCCTCCCTGGCAGCCTCGGATAAACTGGCCTTGGCACCGCAGTCAGAGCATGGAGGCAAATCCGCTGCGGGGGCAGCACAATGGTCCCCGGTGCCGAGGAGCCTTTCCCCGCACAAGGAATGGAAACAAGCTCTTCCACAGGCAATGCAGTCATCGTCGTCATCCACAGATGAGGAGGTGGCCGGGCTGTCATATCCAAGCCGTCCCCTGGACAACATTAAGGAGCACCAGGCCCTCCTTAAAAGGGTGGCTGAGAAACTGAACTTACCAATAGAATAGGTCATGGAGGATGCCGATGACCTCTTCAATGTTACTTCAGCCATCACCCCTGCCTAGGTCCTCAGCATTGCCAGGTTACTGTGGCAAAACCCCTAGTGTATTCCACTGACTTCCAGGAAAGCAGAAAAGAAATACTATGTCTCTGGGAAAGGTTTTGAATACCTGTACACTCTCCCCCCAGCAGCATACCTGGTTCTGTCTGTGGTGAACAAAAGGGGAACACAGTGCTATGTTAGGGGCCCCCCAAAAATAAGGATTCCAAGAGACTTTATTTATTTGGCAGAAAGGTTTATATGATAGCCAGTCTTCAGTTTAGGGTGTCGAACCACCAGGCCCTGTTGGGCAGGTATAATTTCAACCTGTGGGACTCGCTGAATAAGTTCAAGGAGGTGCTCCTGCAGGATCATGCCCAGGAGTTCACTGTGCTGGTGGATAACTTCTTGGAGGGGATGGCCAGGGGAGTACTGAAAATGGCCTGAGATGCTACTGACTTGGCAGCCAGGGTGGTCGCATCTGTGGTGGCCATGAGATGCAGCTTCTGGTTGTAGTCCTCTGGGTTGTCCCAAGAGATGCAGGCCACTATCCAGGGCCTCCCGTTTGAGGGAATGGAGCTCTTCTCCGAGCTCACAGACGCAAGGCTGCACCGCCTTAAAGATTCGTGTGCCATCCTCTGCTCCTTAGGCCTTCACACCCCTCAGCAGGCCTGGAAACTGTTCCACCCTCCACCACTGCCTCCTCTGCACTCTAGGTCCTGGGGAACTCCTAGATCGTGATCCTACAGGAGAAAGGACAAGGGGCCTAAACAGAAGTATACTTCATCTTCCTGCTTGGCTGTACAACCTGACCTTCCCAGAAACCAGCGAGGCCAGAAGCAGTTGTTTTGAGGGTGCACCTGAGGACGGTGCCCCAGTCAGTCTGCTGGATCCATCCCTCTTTTTCCTTAACTGCCTCCACCCTTTCTGGTTGGCCTGGTCCCTTATCACCTCAGACCACTGGGTGCTTGACATGAATTTGTCCGGTTATACCTTGCAGTTTGTAGCCAGATCTCCCTCCCACCCCCTTTCCAGGTCCCTCTTCAGGCACCCTTCTTCATGAGCAATTGCTGATCCAGGAAGTTGAAAACCTCCTGTGCGTGGGGGCAGTGGAGGGGGTCCTGCAGGACATGTCAGGGAAAAGAGTCTACTACCGTTATTTCCTAATCCCGAAAGCAAAAGGAGGGCATAGAGCCATCCTGGACCTGCATCATCTCAACAAGTCTCTCAAGGAGTTGAAATTAGGCATGGTCTTCCTGGCCTTCTCCATCCGCTCCTTGGATCTGGGAGGCTGGTATGCCACCCTCAATTTAAAGGACACATACTTCCATATTCTTGGGGCACTGGCGTTTCCTCCATTTCATGTTGGGCCATCACCATTTCCAGTTCACGGGGATGCACTATGGTTCCTCAATGGCCCAGGGAGTGTTCACAAAGTGTATAGCGCCAATGGCTGCTTTCCTGAGACATTAAGGAGTCCAAATTTGCCCATACCTCGAGTACTGGTTGATAAGTCTTGTCCTGACAGAGGCATCTCGATCTGGTCTGTTCCACTTGTCGTGACCTAGGGTTGGTAATAAATGAGAAAAAGTCAACTGTAACCCTAGTGCAGTGCATAGAATTTATCAGGGTGGTCCTCGACTCCACTTGGGCCAGGGCCTTCCTCCCCGAGACCCAGTTCCAGGCCATGGCAGAGCTCATCTCGTCTCTGAGAGCCCACCCATTCACCACGGCTCACATGTGCCTGAGATTGGTGGGTTACATGGCGGCATGCACTTATGTGGTCAGGCACGCGGGCTCCACCTCAGGCCCCTGCAGGTGTGGCTGGCGGGCTTCCAACTGGCATAGCCTGGACTGGGTGGTCAGGATTCCCAACAGTGTTTTGTTATCGCTCACGTAGTGGCAGGATCCCACATCGGTGCTGGAAGAGGTCCCCTTCGCGACTCCATCCCCATCAGTGATACTCGTCTCAGACTCCCCACCCCAGGTCCGTGGCATCTATTTGGGCACTCTCAGCACACAAGGTCATTGGGCCAGATGCATATCAACATCAGGGTGCTCAGGGCAGTTTGTCTGGCCTGCCAGGCTTTCCTGCCTCAATTGCAGGGCATGGTGGTGCCGGTCCTGATGGACAATACGATAACCATCTTCTATATTAACAGGCAGGGCACAGCCAGGTTGTCTGACCTCTGCCAGGAGTCTCTCCGGCTCTGAGACTTCTATCTACAGCATGATATCCATCTTGTAGCCGCTCACCTCCCTGGGGCCAAGAAGGCCTGGGCAGCTTACCTCAGCAGGACCTTCTTGTCTCGCCACAAGTGGTCCCTCCTTCCGGACATGGTCAGCGTTTTCATGTTTTCTGTTCAATGCAGGGTATGGACAGAGGATCCCTGTTGGATGTCTGTCTTCTCCTGGGGTTGGGGGCTCTGATGTACACCTACCCTCTGGTGCTGTTACTCTTCAGGGTCCTCTTGAATATCAGGAGGGACAGAGTGGGGTGATCCTCATAGCGTCAGCTTGGCTGCATTAGCACTGGTTCAGAACATTGCTGGACCTCTCGGTGGCTGCTCTGTTACGGATACTGCTCTGACTGGACCTCCTAGCCCAGAATTATGGCAGTCTTCTCCATCCAAACCTGCAGGCATTGCACCTGATGGCTTGGCTGCTACATGGTTAAATGAGCAGGAGCAGCAGTACTCAGCTGATGTCCAACAGGTCCTGTTGGGCAGTAGGAAACACTCCACCAGAGCAACCTACCAGGCCAAATGAAAACGGTTCACTTGCTGGATTCCAGATAGAGGCATTCGGCCCGAGCGAGCCTCAGTGCAATTGATCCTGGACTACCTTCTGTATCTCAAACTCCAAGGCCTGTCCCTTTCACCCATCAAGGTCCACTTGGCAGCCATCTTGGCCTTCCATCTGCTGCTCATGGGTGGGTCGGCTTTTGCCCAGGGCCTCGAAAGCCTCTAGCTCCACGTCAAGGACCCCGTCCCCCCGTGGGACCTGAATCTGTTGCTGTCATGGCTCATGGGTTCCCCCTTCAAGCTTTTGGCATCCTGCTGTCTCCTCCTGTCCTGGAAGGTGGCATTCCTGGTTGCAGTGACTTCTGCCTGCCAGGTCGCGGAGATTAGGGCACTCACCTCAGAACTGCCCTAGTCAGTCTTCTACCGTATCAGACCACACCTGCCCAAGGTGCTCTCCCAGTGTCTGGCTCATATGAAATTTTCTTATCTTTTCCCCAAAGCCTCATAAGTCGGAGGAGGAGCATAGGCTACATTCCCTAGATGTCAGGCGGGCATTAGCTTTCTATATTGAGAGGACCAAGCCATTCTATGAGTTGATGCAATTGCTCGTCGCAGTGGCCAACAGGACGAAAGGCCAGCCAGAGTCTGTGCAAAGAATTTCTTTGTGGATCACTGCCTGCGTTTGCTGTCACTATGACCAGGTGAAGGTGCCATCCCGGCAATGTGACCGACCACTCGACCAAGGCGCAGGCCTCTTCGGCAGCCTTTCTGGCCCAAGAGCCTGTCTGTGACATCTGCAGGGCAGTCACCTGGTCATCCATCCATACGTTCATGTCCTGCTACACGCTGACCCAGCAGGCCCGGGCCGATGCTGGCTTTGGTAGGGCTGTATTACAAGCCGCCAGACTGTGAACTCTGAGCTCACCTCCAAGGATACTGCTTTTGAGTCACCTAGAATGGAATCGATATAAGCAAGCACTCTAAGAAGGAAAAACAGTTACGCCTTTTGTAACTGTCCTTTGAAATGTGTTGCTCGTGTCCATTCCATTACCCACCCTCCTGCCCCTCTGTCGGAGTTACAGGCAAGAAGAAACTGAGAGGGCATAGGGTTGGTGATGTCTAATATACTGATGCATGAGCGCAGCACTCAAGGGGGCGCTGCAGCCCACTCTACGGATACCGCTAAGGCAAAGGTCTCCGACTGTGCACATGGGCACGCACACACCTAGAGTGGAATGGGCGTGAGCAATACATCTGGAAGTACAACAGTTACAAAAGGTGAGTAACCGTTTTTTAATTAACTTTGGGCTGTCTGCAGGTTAAATAGTCCATATAAATAGGAGAACAATGGGGAATGCATCAGTAGTGTTTGTATTGCAGGAGAGCTGACTCATGTAAATCAAGAGCTGCAGGGCTGCCATCTTACCCTAGTTCTGGCATAAATGCAAGTTTCTAGTTGTGAATCTCTCTTGCTCTGCTTTAGTACACATTCTTAACCTCAGGAATAAGTTTGTAGAGTGGATACCCTGTAATAATAATACTTTGCTCCTGTAAAGCCCCTTTCATCAGAGGGTGAAAATGTTAGTTACACAACACCGCTATAACCAGTGTCATTGAGCCAGTTTGTGACAGTGCACTACACTGGTGTTTCCCTCATGGCCCATCGGCGTCAGCAGAATTTAAGCTTCCATTTAAAAGTAAATTAAGTTACTAACCCTAAACGTTGCAAATATCTCTGCTGAAGAGGATCCAGTGTAAGTGCCAAGTCTGCAGACAGACGGAATGAAATAACTTTCAGGGGTAAATGATAACTCTTGTTAGATAGCAAGGTGAAAACACAGTGGAATCTCTCTGATTCCTTGTATGGGAGGATTTTGGATGGAGGAGTTAGGCAGGGGCATCATTTGCTGTGGATTGACCCTGCCCCCGACCTTAGTTTGCCTCCCACTCCTGACTCTTCATAGGTCTATATGCACCATTGACCTCTCTCCTCCCTCTACTCCCTGAATTTTTCTGAAATGACACCCCTGGAGTTAGATGTGGCTGGGGCAAGGCAGAGTGTTGACTTGTAGATCCACCAATGCTGCTACTAGGATCCATAGGGCTAAGCCCCACAAATAAAGGGAGTTATACCATCCCAGGTTTTTGCTGCATTGCTGTGGAGCAAGCTGTAGAAGCTCGGTTCTGCACTTTTGTGATGTTGAAACATGGGAATTGTCATACGAGAACAGACCAGCAGAGCACGAGTATCCCGTTGCTGACAGTTTGTTGTACCAGAGGCTTTAAAGTGCAATTAACCTTATGGTGGGCAGTTATGGAGTGAAGTGCCCATAGGGGAATTTCCAAACCTAGTCAGTTAGTGTTTGCCTTATGACCTGTTGCATATGAGGTTTATATCCTTTTATTGTGTGTGTGTGTGTGTGTGCCCACACCTACCTAATGAAACTATGGATATTTTCATTAGCTACATATATGACTAATCATTTTCTGTATCTTACTAAGCTCAATGACAGCTTGTGGCAGGCAGTACTGTTGAATTACAAAAAGTATTTCTTATTATCTGTTTACATTTTTTTACCATACAACTTAATTGAATATTCCCTTGTTTTTGTTCAGGAGAGTGGATAAATAGGAGCACCTGATTGCCTAAACCATTCTTCATTTTAAATTCCTTTACCGTGCCTTTTGTTGTCTCTATAAACTAACAATCCCAAACTTTTCAGTCTCTCTCCGTGTGAAAGTCATTTCATGTCTCTAATAACTATCTGCCTCAGAATGCCTTCTGACATGAAGAATTGTTCTGTGTAGCTTGAAAGCTTGTACCTTCCACCCTAGTGGAAGTTGGTCCTATAAAAGATATTACCTCACCTGCCTTGTCTCTGTCATATTATGGGACCAACATGGCTACAACAACACTTTGAACCCTCTTCTACTTCTGCTGTATTCCTTTTGAGATAGTGACGAGAACTGAACACAATATTCAAATTGAGGACATACCAATGATTTTATGTAATTCTATTATAACATCTTCAGTATTGTTTTTAATCTCATTCCTTATACAGCCTAACATTTTATGCACTATTTTTCTTCCTTAAGCAATACCACTGCACTTTTAACAGCAGGTTTCATTTAGTAGTTTACACTGATGCCCAGGCCTTCTTACTGAGTTGTTGCATTTAGTTTAGAACTCAGCAATACATATGGGTAGTTCAGATTATTCCTTTCAGTTTCAATATGTATTACTTGTACTTTGTTTAATTTCATCTGCCATTATGCTGCTGATTGGCTTAGCTTTATGGGGGTCTTAGAAATTCCTCCCACTTTCTGCTAATTTTGACTAACTTTAAATAGTTTTGTATAATCTGCAAATTCAGCCACCTCACTATTTCTCCCTTTTCCAGGTCACTTGGGAATATATTCACACTCTTAATCTTTGCATGTTGAAGACTGATGATTTGTTCTTCCTCTATTTTCTGTATCTTAGCCTGTTTCTAATCTATGTCAATATTTTACCTCTTGCTTCAAGGCAACTTGGTTTCCTTAATAGCCTTTTTAGGGGATTTTGTCAAATGATTTTTGAAAGTCAGATCCATTGTTTTTCCTATATCCATTCTTTTGTTTACGAGCCCAAACAAATATGAAAGAGAGAAAAGAAAAAATTACTGGAGTATGGTTCAGAAGGTTGAGAGGCCCAGGAAGACAGGCAGGAAATGTTTATCCACTTGAGAACCATTTAAACCATGTCCTTTGAGTCTTCATTTCTCTCCCGCTTCCAAGATACCCTCGCTTGACTTTTCAGTTGAAAGCACCTTATACACTAGCCCTTCCACCTCCCATAGTTCTCAATTTGCTTTGGATGCACAGAAATCCTTGAGTATCTTGCTTCAGTCTTTCAAAGTATTCTTTTTAAAAAGTAATTCCTTTATAGCTGGCCTGCATGAAGGATAGTCATGGCTTTCATAGAGTACAAACAGGTCCTTCACCTTTTCCCTACTCACATTAGATAAGCAGACCACCTGCTTTGGCTAAAATGACTCCCATTGTTCCTTCATCACCCAAGGCTAGGCCATCTGTCTATGCTTAGACATCTGTAGCGAAATTGAGACTCACTGGCATGGCACCTCCTGCTGGTCTTCTGGGAATTAGCTCTTTTCCAGCATATGGAGCACCCTCTGAAGGCCAGTGTCTCACCTGCCGCTGGCCCCATGTCCCTGCCGGATCTCAGTGCCCTTTATCTCGGGGTCCTGCCCCAGCAGTACCTCCACACACTGAGTCTCCTCTCCTAGGGGAATCCCCAACCTTCTACACCCAGCTTGCCTCAGGGGCTACTACCCGTTGTCATCTAGCCCCCTCTCACTGAGGCAGACTGCAGTCTGTAATGGCCACTCATCATTGACAAGGGGTTAGGACCAGCTGCCTCTGCCTATTCCCAGGCTGCACCTCTGTAGCCCCAGTACGTTTGTACGCCTTCACCAAGGCCTGCAACCTGGGGGTTTACCAGGCGGAAGCTCCTCAGTTCATCTTGCCCTTCCCCAGCACTGTTCTACTTCAAGTACCGTGCTCTCAGGCAGCTAGCCCTTCCCACTCCAGGGCTAGAGTGAGACTTCTGCTCCTGGCTCCCAGCCCTCTTATAAGGGCCAGCTGGACCCTGATTGAGCTGGCCACAGCTGTGGCTGCTTCCCCAGTCAGTCTAGCTTGTGTGCTTTTCACACCTGTTCTCCACAAGTGGGGCAGCTGCCCCACTACAGCATCTTATGAGAATGTCAAACTCATTCTCTTCGGAGAAACTTGTGGAGAAAGTCAAAAATATTCTTTTCTCAACCTCTGGAACCGGCTTTGAAGCTTGCTAATACACCAAACATTGTGGCCAACTCTAAGGAACATCTCAACTCTTAGGCCTGACCCACACAGGTTTTTTTTGTACTGTTAAAATTTTGTCTGTCTAGAAATCTATATACTTAAAGTAGTTCCGTCCCCATATATGGATCCAGTTATATTGGTGTATAGCAGGGGCTGTCAACCTCTGGCATGCGGCCCTGGTGTGCTGGGCCAGTTTATTTACCTGCCGCGTCCGCAGGTTCGGCTGATCGCAGCTCCCACTGGCCACGGTTTGTTGTCCCAGGCCAATGGAGGAACGGGAAGTGGCGTGGACGAGGTATGTGCTTGCCGTGGCTTCCCTCCCCCCACACCCCATTGGCCTGGGACAGCGAACTGCGACCAGTGGGAGCTGTGATCAGCTGAACTTGCCGACGCGGCAAGTAAACAAACTGGCCCAGCCTGCCAGGGTGCTTACCCTGGCTAGCCACGTGCCAGAGGTTGCCGACTCCTGGTGTATAGGTACTTATACTGGTATAGCTTATTCCTATAATAAGCTAAGCTGATATAAGCATCTTCAGTCTCTGTGACATGGACCAAGACTTGGTATCTTGATCCATAATATGATTGCCTTTATGGCAGTGAGCAGAGTATGTGGCCCTTCCTCGTAGGACAGGCAACAAGGGATCCCCTGTTCAGGTAACTAGTAAGCTAAGATTTTGAAGACCGACTGGGTTGAAATCAGATCCCTGTAATATCACAAGCAGCACTTCATTATTCCTCCCCCTGTTGTAAACCAAGTAGGAAGTATTCTCAGGGGAACTGCCAAGATAACTGGGAAGAGTTGGAAAAAAAGAGACCAAAGAAGAATGCTGAACAGTTTCTCAGAACTGGTAAGTATGTTTATGTTTTATGCCAGGGAACTCTGGAGATAGTGGGCAGACCAGTCCCATTTCTAGAGCAGCGACTGTTCTGTTTTCATAGCATTCCAGAGGTATATCATATTTGAGGAACCTGGAGACATTTATTTATTTGTTTATATATTTGTATTACAGCACTAGCCTTTGGACTTGAAAAGGTTAAGTGAGTGTTATCCCATTTTTATGTCAGGGGAGTGGCTTTCATCTGACCACCTAAAAAACAGGTGACTTGACTATAGATCCAAATACAATTTACCTTTATAATCTTTTATCTTTTACTTATTAATATTTCCATATAAAGCAAATATAAGGAAGTATTTCTTCACACAACGCACAGTAAACCTGTGGAACCTTTGCCAGGGGATGCTGTGAAGGCCAAAACTATAACAGGATTCAAAAAAGAATTAGATAAGTTCATGGAGGATTGGTCTATCCGTGGCAATTAGCCAGAAAGGGCAGGGATGCAACCCCATGCTCTGGGTGTCGCTAGTCTCTGATTGCCAGAAGCTCGGAGTGGAAAACAGGCTGGATCACTTGATTGCCTGTTTTTGTTCATTCCCTCTGAAGCGCCTGGTATTGGCCACTGGGATAGATGACCCATTGGTCTGACCCGGTGTGGCCATTCTTCTATATATACTCATTTGATACAAACCATTTTGCAAACTGCACATGCAAATAAATCAGGAAGGTGCCAGTATTTACTGGATGTTGTCCATAGGGAATATTTTCCCTCTGGTCCTGAAGAACAGTTTCACCTGTAACAGACAATGTTTTCCTATCAATGTGTGAATATTTAAAGCAGTTTTCCTGTTACACTCACAAAGCTGCACAAAACAGATTACCTGAAGGATGTATGTGTAGGGGTTGTACTTGTTTGAAATAAAAATAATTCTCACTGAATTCAGAATTCTCATTGAATTGCTGGGCATCTCCAGAAATGGCAGAGGGTTTGTTTCTCCTCTCCCTTATATGAAATTCCCTTCTCTATTTTGTAAAATCTTTGGCTGTCTTAGAAACCTGTGCTGCTGCGTTTTTCCTCCCTCTCAGTTCCATCCCCACTTGCACCTCTCTGCCCCTTTCATTGTGTTTTCTTTCAAATCCTAGCTATGACACCTGTCAAAATGACCTTGGACTTTGGATAGACAGGCATATTTGCGTGCATTGTGTTCCTGCTGCTTTGCTCTGTGTGTGTGTGTGTGGGGAGGGGGTGGGATTTGTATTTGTGATAAATTTGCTTGTCACACTTGATATGCAGAGATCTGAAGAGCTTCTCTTCACTGAGTTTACACAGTTTTGTAGTGCTAGAGAAAGTTGTTAAAGTTAGGTATACCCAATTCACAGAGCAGAACAAGCAGACATGCTTAGAGGAACACTAACTATATTTTATATCTGCCACTTCTGATTTAATGGGAGAAATTTACGTTAACTTCTATTAATTTTAATCTTGTGAATTCAGAAAAAAATATTAAATAGATTTTTAGTCTGCATACAATAATACAAGATTATGCAATGGCCCCCATCAATGAGATGCTGAAAGAACACCAAGAGTTACTTTTACTTGTCATTTAAATATAATATGAGAGAGATGCTTCCCTCCCCTGCTTCCTGCCTTCTTTTATGTTCTTTGCAATATGAATTCACTAACACCTTATTTAAGTTATTTTTGTCAGCCAGAACTTTTCCTTCACATCTGACTCAGACAATGCACTCATTTCAGTAACATTTTTTCATCTGACTTTGAGCAAAAATGAGTAAAGTCTCATAATCAAATGGCTGCAAAAGGAAGAACAATGGTTGGTTAGGAAAAGGAGTACTGTGCGTTTGATTTTAAATATACTTTGCACTTATTTTGCTTAGTGTGCTGTAAACATTTTTAAATACATAAAGTCATTAGATGCTTGCTAGTAATATATGCAGAAACTGTATTAATACCAGTCACCCTGTACACGCAATATAATTAAGGAATTTTGGGTCTGATCCTACAATGCTGACTGCCTTTGACTTGGGCAAGTAGATGGGATCGAGTAGGAGTTCATTCTCGCTCTTGCTTCTTCTCTTGAGTCCCCACCACCATTATGAAGGTGGGGAGTAGTCAAGGATGATGGGGTAAGATTTGCACAGATGTGGATGAAGCCTGCTTTTTACAAGTTACATATGTTAAAGCTAATTCCCCACTCTGGCACTCTAAGTGCAGAAGGTGGGGGTCCAGAAGGATTTTAAAAATTAATACTGGCCACTCCAGGGTTGTATTAAATTCCCAACGTTACAGGTTTTCTCTTATCTTGGATTGGTAGATGCTGCCACCACCCTAGTGTAGAACCTCTTTGAGAGCCCAGGAGGGCGCACTTGGAAATTCCTTCCTGTGGGGGAGCCCTCATGCCCTTTCACTTCCCTCCCCTCCGGGGAAGAGCTGAGAAAGAAAAACAAAAGAAATCATCTGTTGCCACCAGCTAATTAAGCAGCATATGCACAAACCTCTTATAACACACACATCCAATTCTGTTCTTAAAAAAGGTGAATTTTATTATTCATAAAAAAAAAAGAGAAAGGAAATACATCTGGGAACTCAGGTTATTGCTAGATTTAGATAAAACAACAAGGATTAAGCACCAGGAATAGCTTTCTTAAGGTCCAGCTTAAAGGTTACAAGAAAAACAAAAGCACCTGGGGTTAGCACAGAAGAATCCACAAGTCATAAAGAAATAGAAGATACCCTAATTGTGTTTTCCTAGACATTTCCTGATCTACATACATATCTGAGGTTTTAAATGAGTGGTTCTAGGTATGATACTGATGATTTTTTTCATACCTGCTCAATCTTCTTAGAGCATAGCTCTGCCCTCTCCGCCTCTCCCCAGAGAACGACAGACATCAAGGGAGTTTTTTTTTTTCTCAATTTTAAAAAGGTCTAGCCTTCCCATTGGCTCTTTTAGCCAGGTGCCCACTCACTTCCTTTTATCTATAGATAACAGTGAGACTTTTTAACCCTTTACAGGTAGAGCAATTAGAGAACAGCTACTAAGAGGGATTTTATAGCTACTGTCTGGCTGAGTGTTTGTAAAAGGGAGTTTCCCAGACCCCCCTTCATTATCATAACATACATTTTTAAAAATCAGGCTCCATTCACATCTGTGGGTGTGTACACGAATGTGTGTATATACGTATGCTGTCTCTCTGCAGAAGTGGGGTACTATATTTGATAATATTTCAGAGAGAATACAAAAGTTTTGGGGATTGCTGAAATGCTTACAAAAATTGTTTATCTCATAGCTCTGTCTGGTGAAAAATGTCAAGCACCTGGTACATTGTGCAGTATGTTCTAGAGTCACTATGGGCACTTGCCACAAAATTTTAGCTCATGATATTATCTCTAATACATTCAGCATTTTGTTGTGGTCTCAGTCATTGCCAATTTTTATTTTTATTTTTCAAATATGTGTTAGAAAAGAGCCCCAGAATATCTCATGGATCGTGGGGTATTAGCTCAGACCCTTCCCTAGTGAAAACCAAACAAAAGAAGAAAATTGGTGTGAGAAGATGTTGGATTCCTGAGTTTTCCTTTGCAGAATTTGGTGGCTATTGTATGGTCTTGAGAGAGATCTATAAAATTACATGTGCTTCATTGGAGCTGGCTTTCCTGTAACTTGCACAAATTTACCGCACGTTTCCACTGACAACACTTCATTTTAGTAACCATAAAGCCAAACAGATTATCTAGTCCAAAACCAGTTTTTATCAGAGTGGGCATCAGGAAAGTTTAATTGAATTTACCATCACTGTCCCTTGTAGATTGCTTTGTGGTTACCCACGTGGTGGGTAATTTCTCAGACTGCAACAAGAAATAGTTCTGTGGACTTCAAGGACTTGTATGTGCAGAAATGTGGTAGGGAAAGACAAACTGTCCTTACTATTGTCTGTGAGACATTCTCAAAGAGGAATGATAAGCTGAGTGTTGGGTTCAATCTGATGCCCTGGTTAAAAAATAGCTTACTCTGTGTAAAAATAAATAATTATATAATAACCTGTTTTTTGGTCTTGTGGGAAGAACTCTTGCTTTTTACAGCAAATGTACAACCATGCAGTTTTTGCTTCTATGGATCTGTCCACACAGGGAAGTTATTTTGAATTAAGTTAGGGTTTGAATTTAAAGTGGAATAGCTATTCCTAATTAACTGCCAGCGTAGACATGTTTATTGCAGAATAAAAGTGCCTTATTCCAAATTATCTTAATCCGTGTCTTAATTAGCTTAACCCACAGTGTGCATACCTCACAGAGAAAGGGTTAGTGGGAGACTGGAAGCTCAGTTAGCCCACCTGGTTGTATGTTGGGAGGGGGGTGTCAGGTAATTCTGTTATCCGACCCAGTGGAAGCACTGGTTGATTTATTTAAGGTAAGGAGGCCCAAGGCATTGGAAGAGAGGGAAGCTTGGGGGAAAGGCATAGAAAGAGAGAGACTGACACACGCACCATGTGGGAAGAGGCAAACAGGAGCTGGGTCTCTAGGATGAAAGCCCTGGGAGAGGCATCATTCTGTACAAGAGCAGCAAAGAGCTCTGCAGAGGCCAGGGTAGGGTAAAGAGTCTGCATAACAGTGAGCTGAGGTAGGAGCTGTGAAGGAGGTCTAGAGAGAGGCCAAGGGAAGAAGCAGTTCAGGTATGAAGCGGGTCAGAGGAAGCAGACAGTAGCTACTTGCTTACAGGTTCCCTGGGCTGGAACCCAGAATTGAGGGAGGGCCTGGGTTCCCATACAGGCCCACTGAGGATGGTGGCGTGAAAACCTCCTGATAGAGGTTAGGCCATGTCTACACTACAGGGACTCTAGTGGTGTAGCTACAGAGCTGTAGCTATGCTGCCATAACGGCATAGTGTAGACACAGACTCCGCGTGAGAAGGGGTTTTCCCCATCACTGTAGGAACTCTACCTCCACAAGTGATGGTAGCTTGGTTGACAGAAGCATTCTTCTGTTGATTGACCTAGCTGCATCTGCACTGGAAGTTAGGTCAGCATTGCTACAGCTCTCAAGAGTAGGGTTTTTTCACAGAAATACAAGGTAACTTCTAAGCATAATGAATGTGTAAGGTGCAATATAAAGGCACAAGTATTCATTGGTAAATGAGTTCTACAAAGTAGCATAAATCCCCTGATTACACTTTTCAGCTAGGTGCTAGCTAATGTATGATATATTTTTGTACAAACAGAAATGTTCTCCATGACCCTCTACTCTCCAGCATTTAGAGGTAAAGATACGCATTCTCTGTGGCTTTTTACAAATACTGCTTCATAACATTCTGTTGCTATGGGAACATTTATGATGTTCTTATCTCAAACATTCCTTGAGCAACAAACTGTAAAGTTGCAGATTATTGGGGGTATGGGGTGTGTTTGTTTGACACAACTGCGTGAATTTGCAAAGAAGGAAGCTCTTGTGACACAGTTTTATCTCAAAAGCATCTAAAAACCAAGCTGCTTAAAAAGTAGACACACAAAATTAGTTCTTTTTTTTAAAAAAAAGAGAATAAATGAAAAAATGGCTTTCAGTGTTTCCCAAAAATATTTAATTGTGAGTAGTGCCTTACCAATTTGGACATGGATGAGAGGCAGCTAGTTGAACTTCAAAAGAGAGGTCTGGAGCACTGCACAGGGTGATGGTCTGGATAAGGCCAGGGTGATGTCGGTAGATTGTGAGGAGAGCAATCAGAAGACATGGCAAGGATTATACTTTAGCCCTTTTATCGAAAATGTATACCTACCATTTGCTACCTGCATACATAGTTTGTGGGTATCTTTGCATCCTCAACTGCTATTAAGTGATCATGTAGCAGCAGTGAGTGAGGAATATTATTGTTTTGTGATGGTCTTGTGAGGAAATTGTCAGATTTTTAATTTTATTTCCTTACACAGACCTTGCTACTGTAATCCATGCCTATGAGATTTAGGACTGGACAGCTGCAATGCGATATATGTAAGGCTACAACTTAAATCAACCCAAAATTAAAGTTGATGGTGAATGGTATGCTTTTGTTAAGAGGCCCGTCTCTGGAGACGTAACACCAGTGCTCCATGACCCACACTGACGCCCTGTTGGTTTCAGAGTGGATTTTTAGCATGTTAGTTTTGATTGATAAAAGATGTAGCTGCCTGGGACCTGCCTGCTTGAGTGATTCCCCTCCTTATGCTGTTGCAGCTGCAGTCAGTGCAGGTGCTCAACCTAGGGTCCCTTCAATTTAAAAGCTGCCAGCTGACTATTTTCTTTGGGAGGCCCTCATTTTTGGGAACTGTTTTTTCTCTCTGATGTGAACTTAGCACTTGTGGAAAAGGTGGAGTATCTGAGTTTTGTTTGTTTTTCACTCTCTGATTAGTCATTTTCTGGTTTTGAGGGTGTGGAAAAGCTACTGGTTTTATCTTTTGTATGATTGTATTTTTAATTTATATACGTGTCTAGATCATGAGATAAGCACTTTTGTATTTATAAATGAGCTATTTCAGATACATTTAGTACAAAGGAAGTACTTGTGATGGGGCCATCATTTTCTAAGTTAATGAGGCACACAAGTGTAACATTAAATACATTCAGAAATAAACAATAAAAATGAATGTCTTGTTTCCTGTCTGATTATGGAATGTCATAAATCATTCCGGGATTACCTTTTATTTATTTTAGTTGGGAATTGCATCATGAGCAATGTAAACATCTGCAGACCTGTGATGTGAGAGCTGTAAGTAAAGTGGTTTCTAATTCAAATACAGATGAACCACAGAACAGTTTTATATCTTTACTATCACTGAAGCACTGCTTATTTTTTATGTATAACTTAACATAGTTTTTTAAAAGCAGAGAATATTCCTTTCCCTCCCAAGTACATTTACTTGTGAGTAGCTATGGACTATTCCAAAGTGACTGTGCAGTGCTCCAGACCTCTCTTTCATGTTTATTAGGGCTCCCAGTTCTGTCTGCTGCTGATATTATCAAGTGATTCTTTGCATTGCTTTTGCTATAAAAAGTGCCATGAACCACATATGAGCAGTTTTTAGAACTATGCAAACAGTAAATGAGAGCAAGATCCACCTAAAAATAGGACTAAAAACATAGTTGGGGGAACCCTAGCAATTATATGATAAAATGTTGAAATGCAGACAAGCAGGTATTATTTAGAATAGGTTATTTTTTTGACCAGGCAAGGAAAAAACTACAACCCTACCGCCAGTGCCCCATGTGGTTTTATGCTGTAATGGAATGTCCTATATGCAGTGCAAGTGTGTGTCTCTTTTGAAGATGAAGATTCTACAGTAACTCCTCGCTTAACATTGTAGTTATGTTCCTGAAAAATATGACTTTAAGCGAATCCAATTTCCCCATAAGAATTAATGTAAATAAGGGGGGTTAAGTTCCAGAGAAATCTTTTTCATCAGACAAAAAACTGTATATTATATAGATATACACACAGTATATGTTTTAAACAATTTAATACTGTTCACAGCTATGATGATTGTGAAGCTTGGTTGAGGTTGTGAAGTTAGAGGGTGGAAGAGGGAGGGATATTTCCCAGGGAATGCCTTGCTGCTAAATGATGAACTAGCACTCAGCTGAGCCCTCAAGGGTTAACATGTTAATGTAGCCTCTCACACAAGACAGCACGAACACGAGGGAAGGGAGACAACAGAGCAGACAGAGACAGATACACACCTTGTGCGTGGGAGAGAGGGAGAGATGCACACTGCCCCTTTAAGTAAGCTGACCCACTGGTAAATGCATTGTCTTTTCAAGTGGATCAGGAAGTTGAGACAGCAGCTGCTGCCCTAAGCGCTCTCTGTCTCTCTCCTTCCATCCGTGTCCCCTCCCTGCTGTATATGGAGAAGGGGTAAGCAGGGTGCAGGAGCATGGGGGAGGGAGACACCCTGACATTAGCCTCCCTCTTTCCCCCTCTGCACAGCAAGCAGGAGTCTCTGGGAGCAGCTGCAAGGCAGAAGGCAGGAGCAGCGCATGGCAGTGGGGGGAGGGACAGCTGAACTGCCGACAGTTGATAGCCTGCTGGATGGCTGCAGCACAGGGAGCTTAGGGGAGTAGAGAGCAGAGAGGGCAACTGCCGGTCCACCCTGGTTCCAAGCCCCCACCAGCTCGCTGCAAGGGGCTGCTCTTCCTGCAAGCAGTGGACAAACCAGGCAGCTGCCAAACGACGTTAGAAGGGATCATTGTACAACTTTAAACGAGCATGTTCCCTAAATTGATCAGCAATGTAACAATGAAACAACATTAACCAGGACGACTTTAAGTAAGGAGTTACTGTACAGCCCAAGGTAACAACATCCCTTTAGGAAAAAGGAGGTGCTCAGAATGATGGTGTGCTGTGCTGTGCTGTGCTGTATTGGGTTTCAGGCATAGGTGCTGGAACCAGAGGTTCTGGGGGTGCTGCTGCACCCCTAGCTTGAAGTAGTTTCCATCCTATACAGGGTTTACAGTTTTGGTTCAATGGCTCTCAGCACCCGTATTACACAAATTGTTTCAGCACCCTTGGTTTCAGGGATGTCTCCTAAATAAATAGCAATTTAGGACTGCTTAGTGAATTCAGTTTTACGTTTGTTACTGTACTGT
Organism: Gopherus flavomarginatus; assembly: GCF_025201925.1. NCBI lineage: Eukaryota > Metazoa > Chordata > Testudines > Testudinidae > Gopherus > Gopherus flavomarginatus. The sequence goes on from NC_066620.1 coordinate 44,622,746, forward strand.
TACTTGCAATGTCTGCTGAGCACCCTTGGTTCTCACTGACTTCTGCGGCAGTTGCACTTTACAGGATCAGAACCTTAGGTGCTTTTGTTCATTTTGGGAACAGATTGGCCAAATGCTGTGTGCATTTAGTCACAAAAAGCAGTTTTGTTGGAACACTTTTTGGTCTGGTTTTCTAATTTTTGACATCTGCTTTGTTCACATTAAATACTCTGCAAAGAGCTTGTGCGCTCGGTTTCTGTCTCCTGTGATGAATGAATCAGTTATTTTTATCATTTCTGCACAAGATAGTGAGATGTCATAACATTTTGCATTTTCAGAACAATTAATCCACTGCATCTTCTGAAGATCTCTTTGGCAAAGTGGTAAACCTCAGAATGCATAATATGCATGCACTGATTTAATCAAGTCCAATAATCCTGTTTTCTGATTTGTTTGTTGGGATGAGCATTTTTGTTCAGATGGTTTAGTAGTCATTAAGGATTACTGTTGGTTGACTTGACTCTACATCCTTTTAAGTATTCAGTTTGTGGTATGACAGAGGGTTTTCTTACCCCTCCTCCATTCCCAACATTCTGTACTGAGGGGCAATCCCTTCCCCCTTGCAGATTGGAGGCAGAGCAAAGATTGACAGACAGCCTGAGGTCAGAGCCGCCACCCCTCCGGAGAACCCCAGAGTTCTGTGCCTCCTCTCTTGAGCAGATAGCAGACCAGGACTCTCCTCTTGCAGAACCTTTCAAGATAGCACTACCAAAAAGATAAGAAAAAGCAGCTCTGTCTTTTTTCTGGGGGTTTGAGTCAGGTTTGCCTTGGACCCTGTCCTAAGTGTCAGATTACTGCTGGATTATACCTGTTTTCTACTTCTCTATTGGCCCGTTGCAGATAAGGAGAGGGAAAAATAAATGCTCCTCAAGTTTTACCCTTTCCTGTCCAAGGACACTAGGACTGGTCTGTCCAAACTGCAGAGAGGAACCTGCAACCACACCAAAAGGCAACATGGGGTCAGGCCAGGTCCCCCTGTCAGCCTTCAGACATAGGACCTAACCTTCTCAGCCAGTGGGAGGACCAGGTCCTTGCTGAACCAGGGAATTAGGCCATGGAGGGCCGTCCTACATCTCATCTTCCAGCCCAGTCCAGGAGGTGGTGCAGGCAGATCCCATAATAGGTCTGGAACCTTTCCTCAGCCTCATGGGATGAACTGTTCATCTCAGTTGGTCCTGTTAGCCATGGAGCAGTAGTAGCTGTATGGGGACCATCACCCTCCTTAACCTCAATGGTAAAGTAAGGAAGTGTCTCTGCTTCTAGTATAGGCAAACAGGCGGGCTACATGCCAGTGGAGCCTTTACCGACAAAGGAAATGAAAAAAATACTTCTGAAAGCTCCTTCCCCGCTGTGGAGACATTCAGTGGAACACTTGTGGAAGTTCCTCCCACTATCTAAATTATAGTGGCCCATGTCCAACAAGATCGCTTATCTCTTATCTTGTCAAGTATCAGGGGGTAGCCGTGTTAGTCTGTATCCACAAAAACAATGAGGAGTCCGATGGCAGTTTTAAAGACTAACAGATTTATTTGGGCATAAGCTTTCATGGGTGTAAAAACCCACTTCTTCAGCTGCATGGAGTGAAAATTTCAGATGCAGGCATTATTATACTGACACATGAAGAGAAGGGGGTTACCTTACAAGTGGAGAACCAGTGTTGACAGGGCCAATTCAATCAGGTGGATGTAGTCCACTCCAAATAACTGATGAGGAGGTGTCAACACCAAGAGAGGGCAAGTTGCTTTTGTAGTGAGCCAGCCATTCCCAGCCCCTATTCAAGCCTAAATTAATGGTGTTAAATTTGGAAATGAATTTTAGTTCTGCAGTTTCTCTTTGAAGTCTGTTTTTGAAGTTTTTTTTGCTCAAGTATGGCTACTTTTATATATATCTCCTACTGGCTTTTGTATGTTACCATTCCTGATGTCCGATTTGTGTCCATTTATTCTTTTACGTAGAGACTGTCCGGTTTGGCCAATGTACATGGCAGAGGGGCATTGCTGGCACATGATAGTATATGTCACATTAGTAGATGTGCAGGTGAATGAGTCCCTGATGGTATGGCTGATGTGGTTGGGTCGTCTGATGGTGTCGCTTGAGTAGATATGGGGACAGAATAGGCAATGAGGTTTGTTACAGGGATTGGTTCCTGGCTTAGTGTTTCTGTGGTGTGGTGTGTGCTGGTGAGTATTTGCTGCAGATTGGGGGCTGTCTGTAAGTGAGGACTGGCCTGCCTCCCAAGGTCTGTGAAAGTGAGGGATTGTTTTCCAGGATACTTTGTAGATTGTTGATGATGTGCTGGAGAAGTTTTAGCTAGGGGTTGTATATTATGGCCAGTTGTGTTGTTATTTTCCTTGTCCTGTAGTAGATGACTTCTGGGTACCCGTCTCACTCTGTCAATCTGTTTCCTCGCATTCTCAGGTGGGTATTGTAGTTTTAAGAATGCTTGATAAAGATCTTGTAGGTGTTTGTCTCTGTCTGAGGGATTGAAGCATATTCAGTTGTGTCTTAGGGCTTGGCTGTAGACAATGGGTCGTGTGATGTGTCCTGGATGGAAGCTGGAGGCATGTAGGTAAGTATAGCGGTCATTAGGTTTCCAGTATAGGATGGTATTTATGTGGCCATCACTTATTTGTACTTTAGTGTCCAGGAAGTGGATCTCTTGTGTGGACTGTTCCAGGCTAAGGTTGATGGTGGGATGAAATTGTTGAAATCCAGGTGGAATTCTTCAAGGGCCTCCTTCCCATGAGTCCATATGATGATGTCATCAATGTAGCGCAAGTAGAAGAGGGGCGCTAGGGGAAGAGCTGAGGAAGCATTGTTCTTAGTGTCCAAAAGATGGGGTACCAGCATGAATCCCCCCTAAGCTTAATTACTAGCTTAGACCTTGTAGTGCTGCCACCAACTAGGACTTGCAGTGCCTGGTATACTTTGGTCCCCCCAAAACCTTCTCAGAGGATCCCAAGACCCAGACCCCCTGGGTCTTACACAAGGAAAGTAAACCCTTTCCCCCACCCTTGCCTCTCCCAGGCTTTCCCTCCCTGGGTTACCCTGGAAGATCACTGTGATTCAAACTCCTTGAATCTAAAAACAGAGAGGAGTACACCTTGCCCCCTCCTCTTCCCCCTTCCCCAAGAGGTAATACAGATTCAAGCTCCGTGAATCTAAAACAAAGGGATTCCACCTTTTCCCCCCTCCCTTCTCTCTCCCTATCTCCCACCAATTCCCTGGTGAGTACAGACTCAATTCCCTTGAGCCTCAACAAGGGGGAAAAAGTCAATCAGGTCTTAAAAAGAAAAACTTTTAATAAAAAGAAAGGAAAAAAAAAGTAAAAGTCTCTGTAATTTAGATGGTAAATATTACAGGGTCTTTCAGCTTATAGACACTAGAGAGAAGCCTCCCCCCAGCAAAATACAATTTAAAATACTTCCAGCAAAATACACATTTGCAAATAAAGAAAACAATCAAAAAGACTAACCCGCCTTCTACTGGTACTTACTATTTGAATAGAAAATTAGAGAGCTTGTAGGTACGTCTGGTTACCCTCTCAGAATCCAGAGAGAACAACAGCCAAACAAACAACACAAAACAAAGACTTCCCTTCACCGAGATTTGAAAGTATCTTTTCTCCTGATTGGTCCTCTGGTCAGGTGTTCCAGGTTCACTGTTTGTTAACCCTTTACAAGTGAAAGAGACATTAACCCTTAGCTATCTGTTTATGACTGATGTGTCCTGGATGGAAGCTGGAGGCATGTAGGTAAGTATAGTGGTCATTAGGTTTCCAGTATAGGGTGGTGTTTATGTGACCATCACTTATTTGTACTTTAGTGTCCAGGAAGTGGATCTCTTGTGTGGACTGATCCAGGCTGAGATTGATGGTGGGATGGAAATTGTTGAAATCCAGGTGGAATTCTTCAAGGGCCTCCTTCTTATGAGTCCATATGATGATGTCATCAATGTGGTGCAAGTAGAAGAGGGGCGCTAGGGGAAGAGCTGAAGAGTCGTTGTTCTGAGTCAGCCATAAAAATGTTGGCATACTGTGGGGCCTCCGAGTACCCATAGCAGTGCCACTGACTTGAAGATATAAGTTGTCCTCAAATCTGAAATAATTGTGGCTGAGGACAAAATATCAAAGCTCAGCCACCAGGCGTGCCATGGCCTCATTAAGGGTACTGTTCTTGACAGCTTGTAGTTCATCCTCATGTGAAATATTGGTGTAAAGAGCTTGTACATCCATGGTGGTGGTTTCAGGAAGATCACCAATGCATTGCAGTTTCTTCAGGAAGTCTCTAAGATAGCTAGGAGTGCTGGTTGCATAGGGTCTGAGGAGAGAGTCCAAATAGCCAGATAATCCTGCTGTAAAAGTGCCAATTCCTGAGATGATGGGATGTCCAGGGTTTCTAGGTTTATAGATTTGGGAAGCAGATAGAACACCCCTGGTCGGGGCTCTAGGGGTGTGTCTGTGTAGATTTGTTCCTATGCTGTAGCAGGGAGTTTCTTGAGCAGATGGTGTAGTTTCTTTTGGTACTTCACTATCCTCCGATCCCACTGAGGCCTGTAGAATGTGGTGTTGGAGAGTTGCCTGGCAGCCTCCTGTTCATAGTCCGACCTGTTCATTATGACTACAGCACCTCCTTTGTCAGCCCCTCTGATTATGATGTCAGAGTTGTTTCTGAGGCTGTGGATGGCATTGTGTTCTGTACGGCTGAAGTTATGGGGCAAGTGATGCTGTTTGTTCACAATTTCAGCCTGTGCATGTCTGTGGAAGCACTCTATGTAGAAGTCCAGCCTGTCATTTTGACTATCAGGAAGAGTTCACTGATGGGTGGAGACATCAGAAATTTGCCATATGTGAGCAACTTCTGTCTTGGACAAGTGGGTACTAGAGTCAGTTCTACAGAGTTATGCCATCAAATTGACCAATGCCTCCTCCCCCCTTCCCCCCAAAGACAAGTTCACAGTGTCACCTATGCCAGGAGGGGTGGTCCAATTTGTAGAAAAGGAAGAGTATAAAATGGCTAGACCTCAGGACCATTGCATTAGGCCTCCTCCATTTTCAACTGAGAGTTGATCAATGTTATCCACACATACTCTGCTACTGCAATGGCATAGGTCAACCAACAAGGGGAAATGAAGAAGGCAGATTTCGTTCTCCCTTGTTAGTTGATGTATGCCACTGCAGTGGTGGTGTCTGTATGCATAAATACTGATTAGCTCAGAACATCACCTTCTCTCTCGCTCTTTCTGAAAGCTGTCCACATACAGGAGAGGGAGAACATAGCTATGGAGTGGCTCAGCAGGAGGCAGACCTGGACATGAAGAAGTGGAATCTGAATCCTTCAGTATTTCAGGAGGTGTCAAAAAAGTTCAAGGGTCCAGTCTTAGGGCTTGTCTACAGAGAGAGCTTTAAACCAGATTAAGGAGAGTTAATCCAGTTTGTAAACTCTTGCATACATACAACATAGTTCATTGTAGAGCACTGTGTCCGCATTTTTATGAGGTCTGGAGTCCTAATTCCATGTGCTCTAAGTTCAGTGCAAATTGAGTTAATTTTTTCTGTTCCTGTTCACCCAGTGCTGCTTCCCGCTACTTTCAGTCCTCCAACTGCTATCCCACACCACTTTGCAGACAACTGTTTCTGAGCTGTCTATTTACCTCTGTGCTCTTTCCCATTTAAAAACTGGTGCAGGGCCAGAATTTGCTTATTTGCTTCTAGATTTGAGTATCTCAGCCTTGCTGAGCTATTACTCCAGAGTCCTTACAATGTACCTCAAGCAGCTGCTTGGAGTTGTTCCTAGACGGCTGATGTCATTGCCTTCTAGAGAGAAGCGTTGGTGCAGCACGCTCTTGTGGTCAGCCACTGGGATAAAGATATTTTTGTGCACATTGCTAAGTAGATGTCTGCAGGGTCAGAACCAGAACACCAACCAGCGCAGGATAAAGAGCTAACCACTCAGGAGGACTTGCTTTAGAACCAAGGATACCAGGAAAAGGTCTGATAGTGGACATGTAACCTTGGTATTATTTAAGGAGCTGCACAGGATTTTGATCAGTTAAATGACTACTGAACCCCAAAAGGTTATGGTTCCTGTTCCCCTATTCTTACCACCACCGAGGACGAACTGGAAGAGTCGGAGGTAGAAAATGAGGAGGCCAGTGAAGACCTGTCCCTGGAAAGGCAGGATCTCTTTGGGACTCAGGACTCTGATTAGTGTTCTCAATTAACATGAGGTAGACATTGGCATTGCATGACCATAAAAATAAATAAATAAATAAAGACTGTAGCTCCCCACTATACCATGCATTCTTACAGGAAAAGAGCTTTATCTTAGAGTTAGCAAAGCTTTTAAGGCTTTAAACAATCTTACATAGAAGAAAAAATCTGGGAATTGTGAATATTTTAAACAATCTGAGCAGAATCCTATATATTTTTCTCTACACTTTTCAATAGGAGTGCAGGGGAGATGAAGCAGAATCTAAGACTGAAAAATTGCTCCGTTTTGGTCTGGATATTATGTGGGATAGCTGCATGGTAATTCCCCCAGGTATAGTTTTGCAATTCCCTTTCACTCTAGTGTTTCTGGGGGAACCATCTTGGTGAATAACATCACAGCGTATTGTGCTGGTCTGCCCTTTGTCTTTTTTGAATAAGGCTATTCTCTGTCTCCTAGTCATCTGTCTCAGCATAATGTCATTGAGAGTCAGGACAACCTAAAGAGAATGTAGAGGGGATTACTATCCCGCTTGCCCTCAGATGTCCCCTGCTGTCCCCTCCAACACTATAAGTGCCTCAAAAGCCTAGCAAAATTGGGAACATAATTCCCATCCCAGCCCCAAGTCTCAACAGCAAACCCAAACAGCATATACTGCAGTCAAAAATCCCAATCTTGTCATCCTCCATCATGCACACACTATTTACTAAGGTTCCCCCAAGACTGGGAAGAATCTCAGGGAGGGAAGGTCAGAAATACATATAAAAATGTTATTGTAGCCTCTCCAGAATATAATCAATAATAGCATATAGTGGGATTTGTTTTTGTTTTTTCTTACTCCAACCATGGTGCCTGCAGTGGCCAGACCCTAAAAGACAGGGCTTTTGTCAACAGCTGAGTGGTTGGCTAACTTGAGGCAGAAGAAATGGAAAACTCAGGATGAAATGTTCTCAGACCTCATTGCAGACTTCCCCCCAAAATGGGGAGATGGAGGGTTGTGCTTCTGGTCAGAGAGAGAAAAAGAAATGAAGCTCTCCAGAGCGAGTGCTGGAGTGGCCAGGGTTTTCTTTGCCTGGGGGAATATAGAAAGACCATGAGGTTCTTCACAAGGACATGAGAGCCTGAAGCAGAGGCAGTCAATGCTCTGTCTCAGAGGTGACCACAGGACCTACTTTATGCTTTACCTCTTTTGGAAAGGGCAGTAAAAAGAATCTAAAGGAATAGGCCAGTCATCCTGACTGTCTCATGCTGGCTTCAGAGACCATGGTTCTTCGACTTAGTGAGGTTACAGCTGGAACTCTTTCTGAAATGACAGCCTCAGAAGGAATTCCAACCCAAGAACTGATCCACTGCCAAAATCTGCATTTGCTAAAATTAGCATTCTGAAAGCTGAAAGGGGAGAACTGAGGTATCTGAGATACTTGGAGAGAATTCTGGATGCACTTTTGGTATCCTGAAAAGCATCTACCAACAAGATATATTGGATCAATTGGACTAAATTCCAATACTGGTGCTACAAAAGGTGGATTAATACCAAGACAGCCACAGTAAAGGATGTCTTAAGAGTTTCTACAGGATGGGCTACCAATCCCAATACATTAGAGAGACATGTTGTGAGTGTCCTGACCAAAAATCTGCCTTGGTTCATTACAATTCAAGACCCCATCAAAAGATTCCTTAGCAACACTCGACACAGGTTTCTGGAGCATGAATTTGGTGCTAGATGCCTTAACCAAATAACTGAGCCACTACACTGTTTCAGCCTCCTCTCTCGTGCTGTCTCTGTCCATGTGGCTTTCTTTGTAGCTAGGAATGTATTGGAACTTGGACCATTGTCTATACAGACTCATCTTGTATTTTTCATTACGACAAAGGCCCAAATTTTTAAAAAGTATTTAGGCATTACTGCTGTCAGTGTTGCAATACCTAAGTCTCATTTTCAAAAGGGATTTAGGCACTTAGGAGTCTAAATCCCAATGACAGTGGGATTTAGGCTCTTAGTGTCTAAAACCCTTTTGAAAATGAAATGTGTACATATTGCGTTTTATGTTCTGGAGTTCTCCATTGAGGGAGAGTCCTGGCTGCAAGCTGTCTGTCAATCTTTGCTCTAACCACCTTGGAGCAGTGGCATGCCCAGTAGTGTACAGAGTGTCTAACATTTAGAGTGTTAGAAGGAAAATTCATAGGTGAGAAGGAAATTTTCCTTTTGGGATTTTTTTTTAGTTGTAATTCTTAAGACCGGAACAATAAAAATATTCAGTGCCTGAAGAAACCTATATTAAGGCTGTAGTTTTCTATTGTTCTTACTTATTTTTAAACTTCAGTTCATTTTTAAAATATCTTCGTATGCTTGGTGTATTCTGGAAGTTCAAGACGCATGTAATCTGTATTTGTTTTAAAGAGCTTGTTTTTCACTTCCAGGGACATAAGGAACTATAGAGATTCCAGTGTGACTGACTATACCAGGAGTAGGCAACCTATGGCACGGGTGCCGAAGGCGGCACGCGAGCTGATTTTCAGCGGCACTCATACTGCCTGGGTCCTGGCCACCAGTCCGGGGGGCTCTGCATTTTAATTTAATTTTAAATGAAGCTTCTTAAACATTTTAAAAACCTTGTTTACCTTACATACAACAATAGTTTAGTTATATATTACAGATGTATAGAAAGAGACCTTCTAAAAACGTTCAAATGTATTACTGGCACGCAAAACCTTAAATCAGAGTGAATAAATGAAGACTCGGCACACCACTTCTGAAAGATTGCTGACCCCTGGCCTATACCATGTTGGTGTTCCAGGGAAATCTGCAATTGCTTAGCCTCTGCAGCAGAAAGGATAGCACTGCCTGCCCTCTCATTTCTGTTGCAGCTGTTTTTATTTACTGTTTCGTTTTGTTAGTCTTACTCAGAGCAACTGCACTCCCCATGTTGCCTCTGTGAAGGAAAGGACTGTTAGAAATGGCACTGTTTGCTGTGTACATAAAACATGGCGGAGCTAGTTAAGAAAAAGTGTGGGTGATGGCTAGTCATTCTCCCCTATTTCCAGCCAGGCATCTTAGAAGTATGCTTCAAAAAACCACAGACCAAGCGTGAATGAAGAATATAAGGAGAAAAGCCACAATGTTTCTTTTTTTTCCTTTCCAGGAGCACGTAATAAATTAAACATCAGGTCTGAGAACTGGGCTCTCGTTGATTATTTAAATAGCATTCTCTTTTCTATGCATCTCATCAGCTGGCACACAAGTCTGATGTGGGAATTGATGATGTAGGGCAGAGGTTCTCAAACTGGGCATCGGGATCCGTCGGGGGGGTCATGAAGTTATTACGTGGGGAGTAGCAAGATGTCAGCTTCCACCCCAAACCCCGCTTTACATCCAGCACTTACAATGGTGTTAAATATATAAAAAGTGTTTTTAATGTATGGGGGGGGGAAGGTTGTACTCAGAAGCTTGCTATATGAAAGGGGTCACCAGTACAAAAGTTTGAGAACCACTGTTTTAGGGGGTATAGATTTGGGTTCCATGGATTCAGGGGATGCTAAGTGTCCATCTGCTTACTCCTCCCCACCTCATAAAAAGCAAACAAATCTAAGTACTTAATCTCAGAAGACAATATATTCTGAAGAGAGAGGTCAGATTGCTTTCATGTCCTAATCAAACGCAGTCTGAATTTGATTTGGAAGACAGTTTACAGGGATGTGATTAGTTATATGATTGATACATAGCAATGCATTTATTTATTGTAAGGTCCTAATCAAGTTAAGATGACCTCTACGGTTCCTTTTAAAAAATGTCTAAGACAGAGGATAAAAATGCTTTTCTTACACCAGAACTTCTGCAACACTTTGTGATGATGGTGAAATGTAGTCCTCAGAAGTATAGTTCTCTTAATAGGCTCACTCTGAAACTTTACAATAGCCAACTAAAACAAGTCCAGAAAAACGTTGTTATAAAAATAGCCTATTCTGTGCTCTAGAAATATAGTAGAAAAGAAAGAGTTAGGAAAAATGAGATTAAGGAAATTGTTGGTACTTGCAAAATGATTGCTTCCAAAGCACAAGATAAGAATCTTTCACAAATTGTGAAATCTGGCCCAGTTCTAAACACCCGAGAACACTGTGACTGGAGATCCCCACAACTAAGACAGGTCTTAAATGAGGTATATTGTCAGATTCTTGTGGAAGATGTAAGAGCTTCTCTTTTAATGTTTGCAAAAGACCTATAGGAACAGTTTAAAGCAACAATTTTTAGAGGCTTGTTTAGATGCAGATGTGGGAGTTGGCAGATTTTAACAAAATTTTAATGCCTCAAGAGAAGAGAGAGAGAAAGATAAATGGAACAGAGAAGATATTAGAGCAACCAGCCAAACAGCTCAGGCAAACCAGACTTTAGAATGTCTATTGCCACAGCTCTGCAACCAAAACTTTGAGTTCCACTTGGCTCAGATCCATTTGATTGTAGGACGATTATACATTTCTTTTAGAACAGGGTCGCCATGACCTCAAGCAAGTGGACACTCAAAATTACAGAGAATAGATCTACATTCTGCATTTTAGATGAACCAGTTTTTTTCTTTCATGCAAAGTATTGTGCCAGAAGAGCCAGATAACAAACCCAGCAATGTGAAAATGCTGAGAGATATTTTAGATATTAGAACAATATCCCCTACTTCTCTTGTGAATGTATACACAGGACCTTGTTTCTGAATTAATTTAATTACCAAAAAATATCATCCTGTGTTGGACTGCTTGTTTCTATCTCCCTGCTTTCCCATCCTGCCATTCACTAAATCAGGCCTGCACAACTCGTAAAGTGGCGAGGGACACATTACTCCAAAGAAAACAGCTGAGGGCCGAAACCTCCCGGCCCTGCAGAAACACCCCCCCCCCCCCCCAGGGCCGCCCAGCCCTGCAGAAACAAATCCTCCTTTCCCAGCGCCACCCCACCAAAACAGTTGTGGGCCAAAAAGGAAGGTTGGGGGTGGGGAGGTGATACTTTATTTTAAATCAACCAGGGGCTCCCTGCTGAAGAGGTGGCTGGGAGCCCTCATGGTCAAATTAAAGAGCTTGGTGCTCCTGTGACTGGGGGAACCCGGCAGGGCCAGCTCTAGGTTTTTTGCTGCCTCAAGCAAAAAAAAATTTGGCTGCCCCTCGTTCCGGTCCTGGGCTCCTCCCTGCTGCCCCAATCCTGGGCTCTCCCCCCACCCACCCACTCACACACGCCTCCTGCCGCCCCAGCGCTGGACTTCCCCCTTTGCTCCCCACCAGTGCCCTTCCCCCACCCCGCTGCTGCCCCAGCTCTGAGCTCCACCCCACCAGTGCCCCGCCCCCACACCTCCTGCCGCCCCAGCCCTGGGTCACTGGTAACTCGCTCCCAGGGCGGTTCGTTCAGCAGGAATTTTGGATGTGCACCAAACACAGACAGGATTGGTTCCCATATGGTTACAGAGCTGCAGTAAAGTGGAACAATTTTCAGCTTGTATGATTGGAGGATATCTGGATGCATATTATAAGACTGTCCTACATAAATGAGGAAAAGTTGAGGTGCCTTTATTATTCTTTTGTTCTACTTTTCCTTTCTATGGGGAATTTGCCAATGCAATATCACTGTCTTCCTTTTAAAACAAACAAAAAGGCAACGGCTGTTGAAAATAGCAATTCGAGTCCTAATAAGCATTTCTTGCTCAATTTTATCCTACTTTTTCTACAGCAAGTTACAGTGGATCAGTATATTTGATTTGGGAGAAATGAAGTAACAGCTGCCCAAACTGAGCTTGAGCACTCCTGAATTTTGAGGTGTTCAAATCTGGAAGGCAAGTGCTGGTGGGAGGGGGGCTGTGGGCTCCGCGGGGAAGCATGGCAGCAACATGTCTGGAGCTGCACGGAGCCAGACACGCTGGCGTTAGTGGCATGGTAAGGGGGCTGGGGGTTGGAGAAGGGGTAGCAGGTTCCAGGGGACAGTCAAGGGACAGGGAGCCGGGCGTTGGATGGGACGGAGGTTCCGGGGGGCAGTCAGGGGACAGGCAGCAGTTGGATAGGCATAGGAGTCCCAGGGGTTTATCAGGGGACAAGTAGGGGTTGGGGTCTTGGGGGGAAGTTGGGGGGGGTCTCAGGAGGAGGCAGTTGGGGATAAAAAGAAGGGAGGCTTAGATAGGAGCTGGAGTCCCAAGGGACAGTTAGGGGCAGGGGTCTCGGGAGGGGGCAATTGGGGGACAAGGAGCAGCAGTGCTTAGATAGGGGGTGGGGTTCCTGGGGGGCAGTTAGGGGCAGGGGTCCGGGGGAGGGGGCAATCAGCGGCCGCGGGCGGGGATTCAAAGGGATCTGGGCTGTAGGCAGCCCTGGGGAGCCCTGAGCCCTTTAAATTCCAGCCAGCCCTGCCGCTGGAGCCACATCCGGGATTCAAAGGGCTCTGGGCTGCCGGCAGCGTGGGGAGCCCTGAGCCCTTTAAATCCCAGCCGCGGCTGGGAAATTCTGCTGGCAGCCCAGAGCCCTTTGATTCCCTTCCGCGACTGAAATTTAAAGGGCTCAGGGCTCCTCGTGGCTGCCGGCAGCCCAGAGCCCTGTGACTCCCGGCCGCGGCTGGGATTTAAAGGGCTCTGGGCTCCCCGCAGAGCGCAGTGTGCAGAGGATTTAAAATCCCCCTGTGGGCCGCATGTTGTGCAGGCCTGCACTAAATCCTCCCATGATATCAGATGAAACTTCCCACCAGTTTACAGTTGGGGAAAGGGAGTAAAGTTCCAAGGAATTAGTCTTTTTCAAGGCTCTTTCTTGATGGCTTGTTTTATTGTTCGCAGATCAGTCGTGCAAAAAAAAAAAAAAAAAAAAAAAAGAGGAGGGGGGTGTAATTTAAAAATACAGCAAAAATTTCTCTAAGCTATACCAGCATGAAGGGTCTAGAAGAAGAGAGGACACCCTTTGATCCAGCTTTTCTTCCTTATATACTCCACCCTCAGCAGTCACATGACAGACAGGGACTTGTTAACCTTCTACAGACTGAATCACCTGTATCTTGTCACATAATCTCAATGGCAGCCTTAATTGTGGCATTTTCTAACATATGAGTACTTGACTTGGAAACCTTAATCTTCTATCACTCTGTGTAAAATTTTATATATTGCTCTCTTCTTTTTCCTCTCATTTATAAGGATGTTTAGTTCTACTGTTTCAGTCAAATATTCTTTAATCATGACCCAGCAATTTAAATAATCAGATGCTCTATGTAGCCTTTTATTGTAATAGAAATAATGGCAAAAATACCACCAAAAAGTCCTCCAAATCTCAATGAGTCAAACCAGCCATCAGTGAAGTTGATCAGAATTGTGGGAAGACTGTCATGTATTTATATGCATTCATGGTCATTAGATGCCATTTTAAAAAAGAACATTGCACTTCAGTATTTACCATTTATCTTTTGCCATTGGCATTTGTGATTATTCTCTATATACATAGAATTGGAAATATTGTAGTAAACTTAGAAGCTGCATGTAGATGGTAAATGTCCAGTTCTTAATGAAAGCCTGTGTACATTAATTCCACACGAGCAGAGAAGATTTGTACCAACATTTTCTTATTCTTTGCTGATCCTTACAGTTCTGCAGACTACTGTTGCTTTGGCATAAAATTATATGTTACATAACTGCAGAAGTGAATTTTTGATTGAGGAAGCTGAAGTACTGTCATACTCAGAAAAATGAAATAGTAAATGAAAAATTAAATTTCTTCCCAAAGTCATGAGTCTTTCACGGGTGTTAAATAGCACACAATTCATGGTGGTCAACCAGGAAGTCGAAATGTCTCCCACCTCTTCTCTGGTGGAACGTGTCTTAAAGCATTTTACCTCTGGGTGATCTGCCCTTAACTTTAAGGTTTTAAGAACATAATTTCTAATCTATATACATATCTTCTTACATATTATCCACGCATCCATTTCGCAAAGATGATGTCAACCACTGAGAGACAGGTTTCAGTAGAACACTTGCATAATGCTCTTTGGTAAATTAAATATCAGATCCAGGGGATCCCTGTAACCCTTACCCTGTGCCCTCTGCCAGTTGACATCAAGAGGTCCCTGAGTCACCACGATTTATAAACTTTCTAATTATGCTTATTCAGTTTGGCTTTCCATGAATGGCTAGGTTTCTTGCTCTTTGCATCCTTAATGAAGGGCTTTATTTTGGAAAATTTGACTTGTGTTTCTTACACATTTATATCCATGTCAGCTGCATCTGAAAGCTTTTTATTATCCAGTAATATAAGTACAATACACAAGGCCCCCATCCTTACTACATCTGATTCTTTTTGAAGACCAACACCTGTTGCACTGCCCACTGCAAAGCAAGATGACATGTACACTCACTAAAAATAAAAAGGGGGTGGAGTAGGGTGGGAGTTAAATCTTCAAAAGTGTTAGTGATATTTGTATACCCCAATTTTCAGACAGTTTTGAGTAAGCATCCTCTGAAAATCAGTCACTTTAAAGTAGTTTCAGGTGAATCATCCAGAATTACTTGTCACTTTTGAAAACATAGTTGTATATGCTGTTTCCCATTTCCTCCTAACCTCTACTGTATTTCACCCATCTGTCACTATAATGTGAGTTCCTCAGGATAGGGACCTTTCTTTCTTTCTTTGTCTTGAAAAATCCTAGCATATTGCAAGTACAATCTTAAGCAATACATAAGTATAGAAAATGATTAATTTTAAAATTGTAAAGTGACTCTTTAACAGCATATGTAGTTGTAGAAGCTAAGAAAAAGACAATCAATACTCAAGCGTCAGGCATAATCAGATCACCTGTAGGGGTCAAGAAGGAACATGAGCATTGCCCAGTTGGCTAAGTGCATTCGGGATATTTGTCTGGCACTAAAACAAGTGTTGGTCACTGCTAGAGGCAGGATACTAACTGGTGGCACCTGAAAGTGAGAAGATACACAAAACTGTGCCCAACCCCAGTTAGCAGCAGTGAACAGAGCTCATACTATGCCTGACAAAAAGCAAAGTCTAGCCTGCCTTCCCGGAGAAGTCTCCACTGCAGTGGCTTGATCTAGTTTGGCAAATCGTCTCTTCTAAAAATTAGGATTTCAGTAATAGGAGTAAACAAAAGATGAGCCTTAGGGAAAACCTGATGAATTCCCCTACAATGTACATATCTTACAGGAGGCAGATTTGTGGCACAATCCCTGGCATAAAGCTCAGAGAGGTTCACAAAACTGTTTACATAAATATTCTGTACACCTAGATCACCAGAGGTCATTCTTCATCTGCCCCAAAAAGAGTTCAAATACCACTTCTTCCATTGATCAAATGGGCAGCAACATAACAGAGAATATTAAAAACCATCTTGTTTGTATCAGTGGTGAACCAATCTTTTATTAAATCCTGTCTGGTTCTTCAACAGTTGGGAAACGTGCCACTCAATCCCATTCTTTAAGGCTCTAGTAACGATCTTTTGCATCCACATTTTGAAGCAATCCTGTAATTTTATCTTCACCTTGTATATGAGTAATACAATAAAGGTTTCACTTGCAGTGCTTAGAATTATTTGATGCATCTGAAAGTAAAGAAGCAATTTAACAACAAAGATGACAAATGAGTTACCGAAATGCCCCCAATTTCTTTTGGAATGAAGAAACTATCTCTTTTTTCACTAAATTGAGTTCATAATCTTGGGTAGAAATTAATCTCTTCCGCTTGGATTAAAAGAACATTGATAGTTCTATGAAAAGCTTAAATTAACTGGCCAGTTTGAGAACATTTTATTATCCATCAAAAGAAGAGGAAATTCTCCCAATATTTTTTTCCTTTTTTAGCAGCTTTCCAGAGATGATCAGTTATTTTTCAAAAATAGATTTAAATGGAGAAAATGTTAGATTCTGTTCCCCCACCCCATCCAATAATTTCTAAACTTAGTTAGGATGTTCTAGTTCCTCTTAAAGAGTAAAAACAGGAACTGCTTATGCTGTCAGCAGCCACATGAGACTACAACAACCTTTCATACTTCACTGGAACAAGGAGCTTTGCTGTAAAGGAACACACAATATTTTTTCAGGGTTTGTGAAACTACTGAACATGTACATCATTAATTTTTAAAAATGTATTTTAAAAAATGAGTAGATTTCATGATATCTAGACTTTAAAATCAGATTATCCCACTTAGCATTTTGCTTCCCGTCCAGCCTCTCTTCAGTGCTGGAATTATTATAGCTGTCAATGTTCCCATGCTCCTCCAGAATTAGGGCTTTTAATGCTCTATATCTTTTTTTATGTTGAGATACAAACCTCTGAGATGGTGTGCAGCACTAGGCTTGGTTCTAACAGCCATCCTGAACTATCAAGGACAGAAAAAATGTTTCCAGTCTTAATGGTCATGAGATATACAGTATTGAAATGGTCACTGTTCCCTTGGACCAATAGAGGTATTTTGGCACCGTCCAAGACTTAAAAGAGCAACTCCCAGACCTCAGACCAAATTTTCACTACCTGTTCCTGACAGCAAATCTTCCAGTTGCATTACCATGTTCCTACGTGTCCTTAAGGTTGACAAATGAATTTCTGAGCTTAGGAAAAATAAAACATCTTTGGCTCCCTTCCTCACACCTGTGTCCTGTTCACTCCCTGTCTCATGGCTGACCCAGACCACGTCTTTTCATGGTGTTACATGATCTCCATTCTGTTTATGCACTACATTTACTTCTGATATGTTAATTGTATATGCAAAAAAGAAGCTGAGAGTGGGAAACTAGCTACAAGAAGCATTGTGGCAGTGGACCTGGTGTCAGAGTAGCATAGAGAAATGTAATATAGCCTTGAAAAGGGAAATCCTCTTACTCTTCCACTGATGCAAAGTATGAAGCAAATTTAAAATGCCTGTAGTATATGGAAAAGAATGAGGGAGAGCATCAGAAGATCAGTATCCCATGAGCTTCAATTTAACCATTATTGAATACTAGTAGCTGAAAGCCCATGCTGTTGCACAGACAGATGTGGCAGTTGGGCCAAGTAATCCGCCATCTGTGTAGTTTTTCTCATACAACCAATGAAATTGTTGCATGTAAATTACTTGTAGAATAAAGGTGGTGATTGGTTGAGTTATCCCTGCTATCACAATGGTTTAGGACTCTTGGCATGGAATAAATATATGCTATACTACACCTGTACTCAGTATGTGTGTAATTTGTAAAGTCAAAATGACTGAGAACAAACTGGATAGTAAGATGGTGAACCCAGTGATGATTCAGCCTAGTAATATTTTAACAAAAAGCTTTCAGCCTAGCTTGTAGCTGTTTCCATCACTTCACATTGACTCCAGGCATTCTAGGCTTCAGAGTGACAATTCTGGAATCTTATTATATAGATACAAAACTTCATATTCTAATATCAGAAACAAGTACACTGTGTCCCTTTCTGTCAGACTGAAGGGTAGTAAAGCATGATCAAGACACATTAATGAGCTATTTCCAGTTTAGGGGAGAAGCAAGGAAGCACCTATATACTACAACAACTTCTTAATTTAAGTTTTCTAAAAATACTGTTTGGATTGCTGAGAGAAGTCTTACATTATTTATTTATTCTTTGTTAAATTATGACAGTATGTTTATTGCTGTACAAGGCAAAATACAGAAGGTACAAGGAATTTATAATCTTCAAAACACTATTGCTTGTCAGTGAAGTTAATTAAAAATGCCAGATTAATCCTACAGATCCTGTCCAGCATTGAGGCCTTTTTGCACCTATCTTCCAAAGTATGGAAATATATATTGTGTTTCAGTCCTCGCTTTCATGCTAACTCTTCATTATGAGAAATCACAACTATAAAAGTGTGTAGACATGTGATCAATGTGACTGCTGAAAAACCTGAAATACAATGGATAATACATACGATCTGATTACATTTTGATTCATAGCCATGCAGAGCATTGGGCAGTTTAGGTCTTTACTTTACTTTAGTAACTCTATGGCTTAATGGGTCTACTCGCTTCAGCTTTCTCTGTCCTGCAATCTTATGTTAACTCTCCACTAGCTTTGTAGAAATCAAAACCCAACTAGCATACAGTACTGTTCCCCAGCCTCCCCACTCAGTTTCTAACACTGAATTATTTTTGAATTAATATTTTGCTCTGGAATTTAAATGGGAACCAAAACAGGCAACTGTATAGGTCTATAAATGTGACCCATCTATTATTTTTACATCTAGAAAAATTCAGCAAGTGTGTTTTTAAGAGCCTGTTTTTTGTATGTAAAGCTGGGAAGGATACAGGACATCTCCCTAAAGAACTGCCAACTGCCCCACTTCCCACATTGTGATTAAAACATTTGGATCCAATGATTGTCTGATAATATAATTTAAAGAGGTTAGAAAAGCAAGGTCTCCTTTTTTGAGAGCCCACAATTTTGGAATATTCTCCCATTTAATGTACACCAGAATTAATTTGTGGCATCCTTCCTGGGAAGACTGAAGATTTATTTTCTTTTTCATTTGTGTGAATGGGGGAAGGGAGTTGGAATATGTGATGGTTATTTTGGTGTGCTTGGGATAGAACTGTTTGTGTTTATAACAGTGGTTCTCAAACTATGGTTTGTGGACTACCACTGTTATATGGAACTTTTTCCTGGTGGTCTTCGGAATGGAATATTTATACAATCAAGCAGTGCGGGGACTGATAGGTTGGGAAAAGAATTGAGGTGAAAACCTGTCCCCATTTAAATCTATTGAACTCTCATTCAAGGGGCCAAGATTTCACCTACAGTCTTTAAGAGGATATTTCTCTTGCCATGTAAGTTGCAGAAATAGTGGTGGGGGAAGTGTTATTCTTTAATTATTTATCTCTGTATATTTAATGCTCTCATTGTTATGCTATCTCTGTAGTACCAAAACATCTGATAGGTGACTATGGAAATGTATTTTGCAGAATATAGAAGCTGAAGTTGTAGCATACAGTGATTCTAGGATTTCTTTGACCACTGGCTCATTTTTGCCATTTCGTAGCTATTGACTGTTGTCCTATTGTTAAGACAAGCCAGGGCTTTCAGGGATGAGCTCTTAAATAAAAAGTAGTTATATTATGTTTATTTCATTCATAGGTGGGGAATTAAACTCTGTTGTTGTTACACTTTCAGAAGTTTCTCAGTTAATTTATCAGAGATCAGGTTCCTCAGTGCTTCTAGAGTCTAATTAATGACTTGTAATAGTAGAAAAATGCTGCTCTCTATTTAGTGCTCAGTCCTGTGAGGTGCTGCATACCTTCCCCTCCTGTTGAAGTCAGTGTAAGGTGAGGATGCTCAACACCATGCAGAATCAAGCCCTTAAGTCATTAGTTCTAGAAGCCTCAAGATATTTTCAGAAATGCTGCTCTTGCAGGGGCATGTGTTGATATTAATATAGATATGAAGGAATAGCTTAGCTTCTTAAGCAAATGAGAGCTCATTTTGCAACTTATTTCTATAGTTACTGAATTCTCTAGTTGCTCTGCAACTCAGTAGTTGGCATAATATAATATTTCATAACTTTTTCAGGTTGGTACACAAGTAATCAGTGTCTGCGTGACAGTGATGGTGACATTGTAGACTATACACAAGAGGACCACATGCCCCACCTCCCACGCTGGAGGTAAGTTGTAAGATCTACTGCAGAGAGTGAGTGTGTGCGAACATATATGAGACTTTCAGGCTTACTTCTTAAATACAAACCTTTTTATGTTTTGACAATGTTTTCTGATACCCCTGCACGTTATGGGCCAACTCCTCACTTCCTGCTAACAGCCATAATAAGTGGAGTCTGATGGATGTTCCAGGGAGATGGAATTCCTTCTTGACCATAGAGCTAGTTGCAGTGATGCTGCTATAGACAGTAATGTCTGCTGCCGGGGCAGTCCCCTCTCAAATGTGGGTTTTGGCCAGTAAATTCATTTTTGTAAATAAATTATGTTGATATTCTCTGCTGCCTTGAGAAGAATTATATATGCTGTAATACTCTCTCGTATTCTTGAAATTGTAATAGTCTGTTAGTACTTAATTACCTGTGGAGGACATGTGGGCTAACTCATTAGTTGCGTTAGTAATATGACTCATAACTAGTGACTAAAAAAATGTCACCTCAAAAAAATTAACAGAAAGGCATGAGAATTCTTACAGTATGCAACACAAACCAGTGCTATTAATAAACAGAGAGAGCTGCCTAGCCCAGTTTTATGCTATATATACAGCAAAAAATACCATGCGTTCTCTTGTACTCTCTGTATGTTATGTAAGCACCTGTTCACTGTTCCATAGTTGGGTGTTAGTGAGGTCTACAGTCCTGTTTTTCTCTGTCATTAGATCGCTTATCGGTGTGAAGAATACACCATGTTTATGCCCTTTGAATATTCTGTGTAGGTTTTGTTTAGTTTCTCTTCATAATTTTTAATAGGCAGTGTTTGAAGCTTTGCTGTGGCTGAAATCTCTCCTTTGCAGACTGACTTTTGTGGTTGATGGTATTCTCCCCCCCACCCACCCAAAAAAAAAAAAAAAAAAAAAAAGTCCATCTACAAAAATTTGGTAGGGAGGTGTATTCTGAGACTATCTGGTCCAACGGATCGGGGTTTTTGGAGGAAATACTGAATTTGGGATTGTTCTTAGCTGTTATTTATCATAACTTGAAAATTTATGTGCCACTGGTTGCGATGGAGCAAGTTTATGCACTCTGTTCACAAAGCCTTCTGTGTAGTGGTGTGGGCACACAGCCTTCTCCAACAGGAGCTGCACTTTTCCCTCAGATGTTATCCTACCATGGAGAAGGTTCTATGGACTGCACCTGGCATAAGAGTTTATGAGCAGCATTGTATAAATATGTGCTGTTTATGTGCAACTGGTGATGGTTAAAGTGTTCCTCATCAGCACCTGCACTTCTGCACCCTCGTGTCAGCCTCTTCTCCCCCTCACCCCAGCATTAAATCAATCTTATCACAGAATCATAGAATATCAGGGTTGGAAGGGATCTTAAGACACTAATACACAATCTTTGGAGGGGAGCAGTTAGGTTAGAGAGAAGGATGGGTTGAGAGGGCAGAGATAAGGTTCCAGCATAATGTTAACGTATGTAGATGCCTATGTGTAGTAGTAGCTCCAACTGCTTCGCAACGTGTGTGTGTGTGTGTGTGTAGAGGGAGAGTGTGATTATTCCTGTCCACATAATGATAAACATCGTAAGAACACACACATGTATCTTCTTTTTTTAAATTGCGTCCAAAACAGTACAGATATTTGTAAATCAGTTAATTCACACTGAATTACAGTTCACAAGATAAGGATGACAAATGAGAGCATTCAGGATAAACCAGTCTGCTAAAATATTAAGGAATTGATGGACAACTGAAGGGAAAAAAAAGTGTCGGGGGGGGGGGAGAAGGCAGAATGGAAGTTAGAACTTGGTACCTACTAGGTGACAGATATGTGCTGTTATCACTTGACGATTTGGACAGCTTGATTTATCTTAGCAATTACCAAAAGTCCATATAGAAGATGAGTAAATGACTCTGTGTGTACAGAGGTGATTGGTGTAACCACACTTGTGATTTTATTGTCACTTTAACAAGCACACTAGCCTTGCATATTACTCCTCAGAGACGTACACTATGCTGTATCTTCAACCCAATAGCAGACTTGTTCTTCTTCTTCATTCCACACCTCTGTAAAGATAATATGGAATAAAACGAGCCCTGATGTTGTGTGACGGAGTTGGAGCCACTATGTTAATTCTGAATCAGAATTAAATCATACTGTACACCATCTTCCCCCATGCCTACAACTCAGTGCTGGCACTTGGATTCCAAGCCACCACTTCCTTTCAGTTGTGTTATCAAACATAGTAGAGCCATCTGTGATGTCTGCAGGAGTTTTGTGAATTAGAGTTTACTATACATGTGTATGCTGTCTCTGACTTCCAGACTGGGAACACTAGAAATGAGTCTCTTTCTCATAGTTTAGTCTCTGGTTAAAGACTGCACCTGAGTGCTATATATGGACAGGGGTGTGTGTGTGTGCATTTAAAGGAGAGGTTTTGGAAGCACATCTTCATTGGTAAAGCAAAGTGATTGTACTGGAGAACTGTAGAAACACTGTAATGGGATGAAATGAAGAAATAGTGGGATGAGATGAAGCAATCCAATTGCCATGGAATAGCCCAACTGCTACAACTGTTCATAAGATTATATCCTTTTCCCCGTTAGGTGGTGGTTGTTACATCA
Source organism: Gopherus flavomarginatus (assembly GCF_025201925.1). Classification (NCBI taxonomy): domain Eukaryota; kingdom Metazoa; phylum Chordata; order Testudines; family Testudinidae; genus Gopherus; species Gopherus flavomarginatus. Next base: position 44,645,211 of record NC_066620.1, read on the forward strand.
AAAGAAACTGCAAAAGTTATGTAGAATGCACTTAAACTATCTCTCTCTCACTTCACAGGTACCTGGCATAGTGAATCTATTGTTTTTGTTTAAGATTTGCGTTTTGGACTTTTTCAAAGATATGAAGCAGCATCAATCTGAAATTGGAATTGCAAACAGACCAGAAGGAGTTAGTCGTTGTAATGTAAATGGACAAGCTGAATAATAACAAATTCTAGCAATTTTTTTTTTCGTACTTGGAATATCTCAGGGTCTACAAGTTTATGGTTTTTGTGCCTGTAAGATCAGAATAAAGGTGACCAAAAATGGGGGACCAGCAGTTGTACAAACCTAACCACACTGCCAACAGCAATGAGAATTTGTATTACCAACCGCACCAAATGAACACTCTCCCCCCTTTAAATCACAGCTATGGAACATCAGGCATGGATGCTTCTCAGGCTTCTCCCCTCTCTCCTCAATTCCCCCAGGATTCAAGAGACAGCATAGCTTTGAATGTAGGTTCAAAAAACATTGGGTCAGCGGACTCCTCTAGACAAACAAATTGGACACATACTGGCTCAGGAAACCATGTTCCGGTAAGGAACAATCAGAATGCCATGTGGAGCCCATTAGGACAGAGTGAATCTGCTGACGGATACCAGTATTCGTATTCTCAAGCCAATGAACTTCGGTCACAAAAACTTACTAGTGGAGTTTTACATAAATTGGACTCCTTTACGCAAGTATTTGCTAACCAAAATTTAAGAATTCAAGTCAACAATATGGCTCAGGTCTTGCATGCTCAGTCTTCAGTGATGGATAATGTCAGTGACAGTGCACTTAGACAGCTGCTGTCTCAGAAGCCTGCTGTTGAGCAACAATCTGTAACTTCCACGGTGCAAAGATATCAGCAAGGGCCACAGCAAGTACACCAGAATTTTGCAAGCACTCAGCAAAAGCAGCAAATGCAAGTCATGCAGCACCAACAACAGTTGTATTATGATTACCAGCAACACTTATCTCAGCTACAAATGCATTCTGCAATGCAACAAGGACAACCACATGTGCAACAAATGCAGTCTCAGCAGCTGTTACCGCAACAGATACAACAGTTGCAGCAGACTCAATATTATATGCAGCAACAGCCACAGCAGGGACAGCAGCGGCTCTCAATACAGGAGATCCAGCAGCAGCAGCAACAAACTCGACAGCAACAGCAGAGGCAGTGTCCAATGCAAATAGCTCAGTATTATCAAACACAACCAGTTATGCAGCAGTTACAGTTGCAGCAGCAGCAGCAACAGATGCAACTGCATCTTCCTGCCTATCATAGGGATTCTGACCCAAAAACTGTGCATGAAACACACCAGTACTCCCAGGATCAAGCTCATCCTGTACAGCTTATACAGTTGGGAACAATGCCTCAGTATTTCTATCAGGATCCACAGCAGCAGTATAGGCATTTGTATCCACAAAGTGTATTGCAACAACAGCAGCAACAAGAAGACACCGAACCGCAAAAGCAATACCAGAATGACAATAGGTCTCAAGTTCTGATGAACTCCCACGTTGGCCTGAGTGTGGCAGAGGCAATAGAGGATACTACACAACAGGAAATTAATTCTGTAGGTAGCGCTGGCTCTCATCGAAGTCTTTTAGCACCATCGAGTATCCATCTAAATAACAAAGGGTCCCAGCAAGAGTCTCCTAGTGCTATTTGGCCTCAGGTATGTAATGATTTAGATTTCCATTCATCCAGGCCTGTTTTGAATAATGACTGTACTACACACAGATGAAATAACTGCAGGGGATTCAGGGCATGGGCATAGCTGAGATGTTTCAAGGGCCTGGAAATGGGTCTTTCACCTCTAGGTCACTGATTTGCTTTAGGTCAGGGGTTGTCAAACAGGGGGTCTGGACCCTTCATGGGGTCACGAGGTTATTAAATGAGGGGTCACAAGCTGCCAGCCTCCACCCCAGACCCCGCTTTGCCTCCAGCATTTATAATGGTGTTAAATTTATAAAAAAATGTTTTTAATTTATAAGAAGGGTCATGCTCAGAGACTTGCTATATGAAAGGGGTCACCAGTACGAAAGTTTGAGAACCACTGCTCTAGGCTGAGTTATTACCAACAGGTGGCTATTCATTGGCCAGTGTAAAATGAGTTTGGCAGTGTCAGTCCAGTTCCTGATGGACAGATATCCCAAGCTCAAAAAATGCTACCATATTTGTCACTAGTTTGCAGCCTTCCTGGTAGCTCCCCAGAAATAGCAAGGTCACAGACCCTCTATTATGCTGTCACATAATCAGGGCTGAGGAGCACGTTAGCAGGTAAGTGTAGGGCAACTTGTACTGACATTGCTCAGAGGTATACCCATTTTGTGGATAAATGTAGGCTGGCATTCTCCAAGGCTGTCTCAGAGCCTTTTATCATCGCTTCATTAGCATAGAAAAGTAAAAATAATTAAAAAATAATAATAACGCTGTGAAGACTCTTTATATTGCTCTTGCTTGAAAAATACTTTTTTCTGTTTTTCTCTCTGATAGCAGATTCAGCTATCTGATGGCAGACTGCAGCAGCCACTGTCACCTGAGCCAAGGTATTATGAGTTTGGCATAGATTTCTTAGTGCAGTTATGTTATGGTTAAATATGAATGAGCTCTGCAATTGAATAGAGGTGTTCTCAGCTGGTTTGGGGAACTATTATGTGAAGCCCTGGCTAAGGATGTATACACTAGATGTAAAATTGTGCAATCTCTGCACCAATACATTTAAATTACTTTGGAGTGCTCTTTTTCTTTAAAATAAGTGAAGGTAGGGGGACAGCATGCTTTTAATGCTGCTCAGATTTACTCAGTGGATCAATGCTATATTGTTTAGATTTCCATCTTTGGCAGCAAATGTCACCAAGGAATCCATTAGTTTTTCTTAAGGCCCATCAGTACTATGAGGAGAACCACATGCTAGCACAATTGTCTGCCACAATTGGTGGCTCCCATGTTCTGGCACTCTTTTTGTTATTGCTAGATGGGTAAGGAAACATGAGTCACTAAAATACAGTTCTGGTTCTAGGCCATATTGGTCTATATTGTGGACCACATCTTGAGACTCTCAAGATGTAGGGTGACCAGGTGTCCAGTTTTTGACTGGAACACCTGGTCAAAAAGCGACCCTGGCAGCTCCAGTCAGCACCGCCAACCGGACTGTTAAAAGTCCAGTCAGTGGTGCTGCGGTGCTAAGGCAGGCTAGTCCCTACCTGTCTTGGCTCCGCGCTGCACCCTGGAAGCAGCCAGCAGGTCCGGCTCCTAGGTGGGGAGGCCAAGGGGCTCTGCGTGCAGCCCTGGCCCTGAGCACCAGCTCCGCATTCCTGTTGGCCAGGAACCACTGCCAATGGGAGCTGCGGGGGCGTTCCTGCAGGCAAGAGCAGTGTGCAGAGCCACCTGCCGCACTTCCGCCACGGAGTCAGGACAGGCAGGGAGCCTGCCTTAGCCCCCCCTGCTGCTCCGCTGACTGGGAGCTGCCAGAGGTAAGCCTGTGCCCCTGCCCAGGCCTGAGCCCCCCCTCCTTCACCCCAAACCCCTCATTTCTGGCCCTACCCCACAGCCTCCACCCCCAGAGGGAGCCCTCATCCACCCTGCACCCCAACCCAGAGCCCCTTCCCACACCCTGAACCCCTCATTTCTGGCCCTACCCCAGAGCCCACCTGCTTCAACCCGCAGTCTCTTCCCACACATTGAACTCTTCGGCCCCAGCCCCACCCGAGAGCCCACACCCCCAGACAGCCCTCACACATTCCTGCACCCCAACCCTCTGCCCCAGCCCAGAGCCCCCTCCCACACCTTGAACCCCTCTGCCCCACCCTCCAGCCCGGAGTCGCCTCCTGCATCCCAAACCCCTCATCCCTGGCCCCATCCTAGAGCCCATCCTCCCAAGCTGGAGCCCCCACCCTCCAGCCCGCAGCCCCCTCCCACATCCTGAACCCCTCATTTCTAGCCCTACCCTGGAGCCCACACCCCTAGTTACAGCGCTCAGCCCCCTACGCACACGTACCTCAATCCCCTGCCCCAGCCCAGTGAAAGTGAGTGAGGGTAGGGGAGAGCAAGCCACCGAGGGAGGGGGAATGTAGTGAGTGTGGGCGGGGCCTCAGGGAAGGGGGCGAGGCCTCAGGGAAGGGGCAGGTCTAGGTGTTCAGTTTTGTGCAATTAGAAAGTTGGCAACCCTACTTGAGAGAGAGTGTCCTGTTTACCACTTCCCTTCCCCTCCAGTTTGGGAATCAATGAGCTAGGCTATAACACATATATTTTTAAGTATATACCTTGGTTTCTTTGCTTACCTACCTGAAAGAAGTGCTTTCTGGCTTAATTACAATTTAATTTACAAATTGTTTATGAAGTCCTCAGATAAAAGGCTCTTAGTGAAAGGGGACATCTGGCAAACTGATTTCTCCTTTATCTCCCTGTAAAAACAGTGGCCCAAACAAAGGAACGTTTCCCGAGAGATCCCATATAAAGAGCAAGCTAACGTGTTCAATATGCTTGAAGGAATTTAAGAGTTTACCAGCACTAAATGGTCACATGAGATCACATGGAGGAGGAGTAAGAGCATCTCCTAATTTTAAACAGGTACCCGTTCATTTTGCTTTATTTGGCTCTCTTCTCTTCATGTTAATGTTTGCTGCTTGCTTTGCTTTTCTGTCAACATTTTTCCCCCCAATTTTGTTTCAATTACACTACCCTCTACATTAATGGAAATATGTATAGTTGTGCCTATACACAGGCCAAAAGCCTTGCTTAAAGGTGACTGTCAAAGGGGAGAAAAAAAATGTTTTTTGTGCCTGTGTTTTTGTAATGAATAAAGAAACCTTACAAAACTAAATTTTATTTTTCTGTTTGTTTCGTACATTAGAAATTTCAGGAATGACAAGTCTTGTCTTCCTTATTTTTAGCTGGACTCCTTGAGTGACTGACATATGTTGGAAATGCTTTGAAGACTGTTGAAGGATCAGGCGTGTTAAATCTTTAACATAGAGCTTTTCTCTCAAATGTTGAGTTAAACAGATGTTAACAAAAAACAAACACAAAATGAGTTAATTGGCCTGAATAAAAATAACTTGTCCTCTCAGTCAGGTTTTTCTGCCTTGGTATCTCTGATGGCATAATCATACTAGTTCCTCTGTTGTCTATTGTCTTCTGTGTTAGACAAGATCTAATTTCTAATGCAAAAAACAAACATTTTTGAAAAGAGATCTTTTTACCTTCTACTTTCAGCATAAAGAAGCAATAAAAAAGAGCACAACGTTATTTTTCCTCTTTGCAGGTCATCTTTAAAAGAAATGTTATATGGTTCTTTATCAATGAGGCTGAATCCTATGTATAAGTCATAATTATCTGGCCAATTTTATTCAGGCCAAATATGCAGTCTGAGAAGAGGGGCTACTGTTTGTTTCACACCAGAGCCATTTCTTTCCAGATCACGATGAATACATTTTCACACTAATTTTTATAGTAAATCCAATAGGAACCCTCTAACTGAGGCTGAAAGCCTGTAATTGTCTGTACAGGATGAAGGAGAGAAACCGCCACAACAGCAGCCGCCTAAAGAGGTAGATAGCCTCGCGCCTATCGTCATGCCCGTTTCTGTCCCTGTAAAGTTTCTGTCGCCTGAGCCCAGTGCGCAGCCCGCTGTCAACAGTACCACAGTCAAAGACAAGCCTGCCAATTCTGTGTCAGATGACGAGATGCCAGTTCTCATGAAGATGACTTACTCTCCACCGTGCAGTCCAAAAGTGGTCACCCCCTGCTCATCTTCTGTGAGTGCTGCCCTTCTTGCTACTAACTGTGCTGTGATGCTTTTAAATCCCTTTGGTTTTAGTGCAATTACGTTTTAAAATATTTACACTCTGGGATATTTTAATAAATCAGTGTGGCTCACACCTAGCAATGAAAGGTGAAGGCCTGTAGTATTGGGTAAGTAATTCCTCCTTTGTCATCCAGGAATATTAATTTCATCCTTCGTGGAAGATCAATACTCAGAAATAACACAAACCATTTGAAACATAGTGCGAGGATTTTGTATTCCACTAAAACAAAGGGATTTATTACCTTTCATTTTTTACTATTTGTGCTTCTTTGTGTTTGTTTTGTTGCTTAAATGCAGCAGCTACTTTCTTCCTGTTCTGATGTAAAATATATTTGTGTATCTTTTTTGCGGTAGATTAAATAGCACTGTATGGTGGTTACTAAAACTGTATGTTCTAATAAGAAGCTGTGCGGTGTTGCCTGGCCACTGGCACATACAATGGGATCATCTTTTTTTTTTCTTTTCCCCCGTTCAGCACATATCTTAACTATGTGTTAAAACATTGGGACTTCATAAACCCAAAAGGAAAAGTAATGATGATTAGTATTTTCTGGCTTTCATTTAACTCATAAATCTGATATCACCAGACGCTGTGGTGAAAAGCACATTAGACATGAATAAGACAGAGACTGTCAGACTTCAGTGAAACATGCACTAAAGCTTTTTACTGAATATGGGCTTAGCAAACAGTTTAATTTACTACACTTTCTACTCCAACAACATGAGAAATCTGCTACTGCAGTGTAATTGTGAAAGGCACAAGAAGGGCTGACTATTACGAAGTGTGACTACTGCCCATAACAGTGAAAAGTAGTACGTCGTCTTCTTTCTCTCTCTCATTGAGTGACCCATTGAGGACAACATGGACTCTTGTCAGTGATCTCTAAAAATATTTCTGGATTTACACACACTTTTTTTTTTAAATGAATTTCCCTCCTTTTTCTTTAGCTAGTGCAGACTTCCACCTTCTGTAGTAACACTGAAGTCAGCATCTCTCCTTTTGCTGATAGCTCAGCAGTGTAGTTTCTCCTTTCTATTTCTAATCTCCTGAGAGGGATGGCTGAAGCCTTGAGCTCCACTATGTGCTGTGTGCAGATTTCCTTTGGAGATTCTGGGCCAGACGTTTAGGATTGGGCATGCACATTTACCACAATTGCATATGCAGTTGCAGTGCAGTGACTGAGTCTTCAGTGGCCAGTTAGGCATCTGATTGGCTACTTGTGCACGCAACCACCCAGGGTTATGCGTGCCATCCTGTTTGTTACATGTGCAAATTATGAACACGCAGTTCTGAACTCTGGACCCCAGTTTTTTATACTAGCAGTGGAAATATATTAGAGTAGTGAAGGAGCTGCATTCACTTAGAGATGGTGAGTAGATTTGTGCTATTCTAATGAACAGTAACTGTTTTGCTTCAATCACATTGTGTCTCAAGCCTTACAATGAAGGGGTCCCAAGGACTGATTTGTAAAGTCAATTTTTTTTAGTGAATGCCTTTTTAATGAAAGCAAAAGGAAACTAAATACCCTGCAACAGCAGTGCACAGTGAAGTGAATCAGATAGTAAATGGGCATTCCATTGTGTCCCAGTATTAACATTTAGGTTTTTATAGAGTACTAGAGAACGCATTCAGTGCTGGACCTAAGCAACAGTATCTTGAACTTCAGGGAATTAGAGAGCTAATACTGAGCTGTGAGGCCAAGAACATCGGGGACTTATTTAATATTCTATGTGAAGATTTTTTTAAAATGCCATATTGCATTTCCTATACTGAGAGTGCCCTTAACCATTTGATGTAGTGGCATAGAGAGCAATGGCTCATGGGAATTTAGTTCCAGTGCCTTATTTCACTCCAGCAAGAGCTGAGTACCAGATATAATAATAATCTGCTTTGTACTTTTTTTGGCTTAACTTACCAGGGTTTCTAGTCAAAGAGGTAGATACGGAGCAAATAGTTAAACTGAGAGTCTTTCTCCTACCCCCAAATTGAAGACTGACTGTTAGAATGAAGAGATGATCAAAGGAGGCTCATAAGTTCTGTTTTCTCATTCTGGGTACAATCCCACAAACACCTGGGCATGTAACTTTTGCTCACATGAGGAGTTCCAATGACTTTAGTGTATGAGAAAAGTAGTTACAGGAGGGAAAAGGCAGAAATTTTTCTACTGTTACTACACAGAGGAAGTCACTAGCAAAATAAAACATTTGTCAGATGAAGAAAAAAGCGAGGAAAATAAGTTCCACTCTGACTTCATGGGGACTATTCCTGTGAATAAGTTACTCATGTGCATACGTTTTTTGCAGGACCAGGTTCCAAGACTACTCACTTGGAAGCTGTTACAAATAAAGCACAGCAACTGATTTGTACCCTCTATATTTCTGAATTCCATCATCCATACTGTTCATGTTTTTTTATTTAAAACTGGTAAACAGTTTAAAAAAAAAAGATGCAAAGCATAAAATGGAAAGTTTAAGAAACTATACGTAGTGTTTGTATTACAGTAGTGTCTAAAGTCCCCAATGGAAATTGAGGTGGCATGGTACAAAACATAGTGAGACCGAATCCCTGCCTGAAAGAGTTTATGGTCTGAATAAACACACACAAGATGGGAGGGAGGACAGAGGCTCCTGGAGGTAAACTATCTCACTGTAGGTCAGTGGCTGAGCTGGGAATAGCTCCCACATTCCCAGAGTCCCAGCCAACACCCTAGCTATTGCACCACACTGCCTCTTTGCAAAAAGGAAGGAGCAAACACTTAATTTGAGGTTCTGATCAGACCTCTGCTATATTTCTTGACTTTTTCCCCCTATCTTTTCTTTCTCCTTTTTGAACATTGGATGTTCACCATCATGACTGACTCTGTAGTACATGGCTATTTTTCACACTCCCTTGTGATTTTTCATCGCTTTCAATGTTTTTACTCAGTCCTCCTTAAAGATACATTTTCCTGCAAAAGAAAAATATGTTCAGAACTTAAATTTTTGGGGAGGAAAAATTACCAGATGTTGGAAGGGATATAGCTATGATCTAACAGAGAGGGCAGGACCTCTGCAATAGAGAACATTTCCACAAGCTGGTATGTGTTAACAGCGGGAATAAAAGGTGACAGTGTTAATGTTCTTTTAACATACTTTATATTGGGTGAGTATGCTTGTCAAGAGCCACCCATGGTGTTTAGATATATTATCTAAACATGTTGAGTAATGTATTTTTATATAGTAGTAATATTAACCAGATGATACAGAAATTTTGGTATATCTTTACCTAGCCAAGAAATTCTCTTCTCCTCCTCCCCCACGTTTATCATAAATGAGATCTTAAAACCTAAGCACCTGAAAGTAGTATATTTAAAACTAAGAATGTGTACTATCGTTATGTGCATTCTTAAAAAGCTATCTCACTATTTTCCCTGAAAATCAGATTTCAGATTGCATAAGCCCAATTGCTGTCACTTTTTATAGACCAGGGTGGTACAGTGTTACATGTCTTTTAATCTCAAAATTATTGGAATGTATAGTGCTGTTATGTCCCCAGTTCTCATCTGCTACCATTTTCCCTGCCAAGAAAAGAGAAAATTAATACAAGATTCCTTGCAGTGGATTCCACCCAGCCCATAGAAATGTAGTGATAAGAAAGAGAATTTGGATTTATTACATTTTCCCCCTCTCCTGCCAGTGACAATGCTGCAGTTATTCCACTGAGCTCAAATGTGTCCATCCTACTAAAGCCAAGTAGAGGTGTTCAAAAACATTTAACTTTCTAATAAACTCAGACATTGGGGGGTAGATGGAGCAACTCCCAGACGACCAATATAAATTCTGTGTAGTTGGAAATAAGTGTGAATGTGAGGGGTGCTGGTAAAAAATGCCGCATTAACATCTTGGAGCCAGGTCTTCTCTTTAGCCACTAAACACTGGCAGCGGCAAAGGCCACTCTTCCAGTGGCCTAACCAACTTTTTTGAAGTCCTTCTTTGACCTGGAGTGATGATTTCTGAATTTGGAAAAGTAAGTAATTCTTTCTGTCTTAAGATTGCCCACTAGTACCAGTTGTAGTGTTGGTATTTTGTCATATGGGTACCTGTTGGCTTAAAAAAACCCAAAAACTGGACTGAAACTGTCAGACTTATTCCATGTAGGGCCCTGAACAGCCATCAGTTTCCTGTCACCATTGGCTGTGGGAAATTGTAGGTAATGTAACCCAAACTAATCATAGCTGTATATTTGAATGCTATACATTTTCATTTAGGAACTTAGCAGAAAACAGCCTCAAAGTGCTGCAAAATTGGAAGAAGACTTCAAATCCCTGCAGGACAAGAAAAAATATCGACATAGACCTGAACCACTCTTCATACCTCCTCCTTCCTTCAACTTCAGTGTGTCTTACTCAGGAGCTACGCTGTATCAAAGCCAACTTCGCTCTCCCCGCATTCTAGGAGATCATCTCCTAGACAGGACACATGCGTTTCCTCCCTATACCCCACCACCTATGCTTAGCCCAGTACGCCAAGGATCTGGGCTCTTCAGCAGCGTTCTCACATCTCATAATGCATCTCACCCCCAGCTGCCACTTACTCCTTTAACACCCACTCCACGGGTGCTCCTATGTCGATCTAGTAAGTATTTTATTTAATGTAGCACTTCCTCTGAGCCCAAATCCACATCTTACATAAAACATTATTATGTTATGTTATATTCCCTGTGTGCTTTCTGTTTCGAAATAATCATCGGAGGAGGAGGACAAGACATATACACAAACTACTGTTACTTTTCCTGTTCAACAGTTTGTTTTTCCAGATATGTACATCTCTTCTAGATATTATAGTGTTGAGTTTAAACCAGGAAATGGACAGGTTAATTTCAAATGGAAAGATCAGAACATATTTATTTCAAAGGAGACAGTGTTTGTAACTAAAGTGAAGCCTGCTCAAATGGGCCAAGGGGGACATACCTGTTTTGGTATTTGACAGTTGTATGGTTTTAAGCATTTATTCAGTTCAAGAGAAGAAATTTTTTCATTGTAACATCAGGCTACATGTCTGCGGTAGCAAATATTTTGTTTAAAGCCCAACATGCATATGTCAAGACACTGTTAGTTTTTATATATCTATATCTATATCTATCTATCTATCTGTATCTATGTATATCTATATATAGCATATGCATAGAAAAGATCTTTAAGGTATGTATGGGGGATAATCTATATTAGCTATACTGGAAGAGTCTGTCCAAGGTAGAAATAACATCTTAAGATGTGATTATGTAACTTAGAAATGGACCCCAGTATGTCAGAGAACTTAATTTACTTATTATAAATTAACTGCAAGCAAAGCAATTCCTCAAATTTCCAGAGACACATTTCTGTTTGTGTAATGTTGCAAAACATATAAACTAGGTATTTAGCAGCATGGTTCAGGTGATGAATTAAGATTTTACTTACTGGACTGTTAAATTTATCCTGTAACCCAAAAGAATAGATGTATTTAAATTATCTTCTGTCTTGGATCCTTGATGATCCCCTGTGTTTTACAATTTTACATCTACATTTTCTTCACAGCCACCAGCCTTCTGGTCAAAAATCACTAGGTGAAACACCCTTCATAGTCCATCAGTAGTCCTCAGTTATCTGGACATGTTGCTGTTATGTTCTATGCCCTCTCCTTGCTTCCCCTTCTGTATTCCCATCTTCTGCGATCAGTCCCTTTAATAGATTAAAAATTTGACTGCCAACTTTCTTGAGTTAGCAAAATGGATAAATCAAGATGCCTCTTTGATATGTTCTCTAGTAGGCACTGACATCCTGTTTATAAAACTATTGTTGGCAGGCCTAGTCCTCTATCCTGTAACGTCTCATCTTCCTTCCTGCTCTTAGTAGAATATGATCAGAACTTGGTTTTGGCCTTCTCCTAATTCTAGGAAGTAGTCCAGAGCCACCTGAACCTTCTGTCACCATTGTATCCCCCTTAAACTCTGGTCCTTGGTTTCTTCAGAGGTACAGTAACACGGTGACAGCTGACCTGGATTTTGGGGGTTGGGCTGTGGTGTTTTTTCTTTCTTTCTTTCTTTTTTTTGGGGGGGAGGGGTAATTGTGTTGTATTTCACTGATTTGCAAAATCACCTCTACAGTGCCATAAATACATTCTCAGTGCTTTACTAACAGAATGTTAGTACATGTTTCCTGACCCATAGTTTACAATTTAAACAAGTCACAGGACAGTAGATCAGTTAAGGGAGTTTGTGGGGGTTATTGATGAGAAAAGGAAGTAGGAGAGATTTATGGAAGAATTAATTTTAAAGAGGTTTTTGGAGGAGGAGGAGGCGGAGTGTGCGCTTAGCATATGATGACTGGAGACCATCCTAGGCATGGGCGGCAGCATGATAGGAGGTACAAAGCTAATATGTACAACCAAGTGTGTAGATTATAAAGGAAAATGTAAAATTGTTCAGAGTGGTAGACAGTGTGGAAATTGGTGCTGCTGAAAATTGCAGCTATACCCAGCTGCACTGTACCTGGTTTCTTAAGGCCCCTGGTACATTCAGGCCAGTGCACCAGCTGTAGCCCAATGTTTCATTGATTTCTATGGAACATTTAATAGAAGGATAGCAACACAACTGGGGGCAGTGGAGGACCAAACATGATGTGCTAGTTAAGAAAATAGCTTTCTAAACAGAAAATCAAATCCCTATTTCTGTTTCAGATAGTATTGATGGAAGCAGCATTCCAGTGACTCCAGGGCCTGGAGAACAGACTGTTGATATAGAACCGTAAGAAACATTTATCAATGTGTATCACTTTACAGCGTACCTCAGCCAGCTCACCCTCTCTCACCTAGAGAATGTGATCTTGTATATTTTGAACAAGGCAGGTAATACCATACTTCTTGGCTGGAGGCACTCAAGGCTATACCAGTGTAAACATTGGCTGGGTCACTGACAGCAGAAAGTCTGCTAGAGATGAGATTGTGGCACTGCAAACCAGCCATGGCTTCAGGGGAAAGCTGTAAAGAGCCAGTGAAGTCGCAAAAGTAGCCGGTGCTGGCTGGAAAAGAGTGTGACCACAGCATTCGGGTAGCGTGTTGATTCAGTACTTGCCCTGGCAGCCCTCCTGTGGAGTTCTGGGAGATGTTAAACTTCTCTTCCCTTCATGGGATGCTAAGAGAGGACAGAGACAGTGTTATCACCACCAGCCCTCTACTGAGGTGTGTCATCCCCTATGGGTTAGGGAGGTATACTGCATCTGGCCTGTTCGCTATACTATAACGATATCCATCATCTCTCTCTCTCTCTCTCTCTCTCTCTCTCTCTTCTGGGACTTAAAACCTGCTTCCCAGTCCAATTAAACTGTGTTGGAATTGTGCACAGCTTTTTGAACATTAGGTCTTTATAATATACTAATTGCCTCAGTGAGAGCAAAGTTCACTGAATATTATGTTGTAAGATAGTCTGACATCATTTCATGTCAGACCATTGTGATGTGCGATGCAAGGACCTCTTGATGCCCATGGGCAGAGGGCACAGGGGTCCACAGGTTTATGGGGATCCCCTGGCTTTACCAAAATAGATCACGGGTCATGCTGGTGGTCATAATCATTGCAAAATGTATGTGCAGATAATATGTAAGGAGTTATATATGCGTGCTGAAAATTATGTCTTTAAGGCCTTGGCATTAAAGGCTGGTCAATCAGAGGTAGCATGCGTTGAGACAGACTTCTCCAAGTGGGAGACACTTATCTCCCTGGCTGACCATTGTATATCTTAGAGTGGAAATTCTACTTGCATATTGAATCAAGTGCTAATGAATAAATTGTGAAAAAACAAAAACAGCAGGGATTAGCCTGTTTACAAGTAAAGACAATGAATTTTGGGGAGTGTAACTGGGATATGGAGGGGTACCTGGGATCCTTCAGGCTGTTAAGACAAACTGACAGTGGGCTTGATCTAATGAAAATACAGTCTTAGACATCCTGATTTAAAACACTGGGGAAAAGGACTTGGGATGAGCTATGCTGTATGAGACAAGGGAATATTTTATAGATTAAATTTAGGCTCTAGCAAGCATGTAATAAGTTTGTTTTGTATGTAACCATTTGTTTCTGATACTCTTTCTTAGTATCATCTGAATCTCTGCTCTTTGGTAATAAACTTTCTTGTTTTCACTATAAATATATCTAAGTGCGGTGTGTTAAGTGGATGGCTATCTTGAGTTAAAACTAGTAATTTTTGTGTACTATTCCTTTGAGAGTAATGAATCTGTGAATTTTGTGAGTGTTCGGTGGAACAAGAGCTGGGCACTCCAGAGGGATGCTTGGAGGTTGGTGTGTACCTATTGCTTGCCTGCAGAGGGACAGTGGAGCCCACGGGCTTATGGGGGAGTACTTTGTCTGTTTGTGGCCTGAGTTGTCAGGGAGCTGACTCCTGGCAGGTACAGACAAGGCTCACTCATGCTAAAGGTGCTTCACAACCCTGGGGAGCATCTCAACTGTGTAATTATTTTTGTTTGGCATAAAATAAAAAATATTACTCTTTTCTCTGTAAATCTTACAACTGAGATCTCTATTTATTTACAGACAGATCAATATTGGATCAAGATTCCAGGCTGATATTCCTGAACTTCAAGACCGATCATCAATGGGGAGAGAGATGCACAAGGCAACTTTGGTTTGGAAACCATGGCCAGAACTGGAAAACAAAGTCTTCCAACAAAGAGGTACTGCGTTTTGCCATTTGAATTGTTTACTGCAAACACTATATTCAGTATAGAAATCTCCACATATTTCTCTCTCATACTATTTTTTTTACGTTGAAAAGGTTATACAGATGTTGCAATATCTGATCAGTTTTAATTTGATACATTGAGAATTGTTACAGAAAAGGGCAATGAAAACATCAAGAACTGTGTGCACATTTCAGAATGAAAACTTTATACTCTATTGTGTTTGAGTTGGCTTTGCAGAATCATTGGTTTTAGGGATCTGGCTGACATGTTTCAATATTTAACAGGATCCCTTTTGTTTCTGACAGTGGAAGACCTTTTAAATATGTGCTGTTCAAGTGTGTTACCTGGTGGAGGAACTAACTCAGAATATGCATTACACTCCCTCTTTGAGTCCAAAGGGGATATTATGGTAAGACAAGAAGCTGAAGAGAAAGGTTCACTTCTCCTTTACCTTGGCAGCATGGGAAAATGAAGGTTATTTACTTATATTTACTCTGCATATTGCCATTTACAGATTTTGCACTGCCTGTTGCACCTTAAAGGTAGAACCTTATCCAAGCAGTATCTGTTAGAACTCACATGTGCTCCCTTTCCTCCCTCAGTGTCTCTGAACATTGAGGTTGACTGGGAGCACTGCACCCTCTACTGTCTCAGTTCCTGCCACCCCCAACCCAGATATACTGCTGTAGGACTTTGAGAAAGAGGGGAAGGTGCGGGGGAAGTGTGAATATGCAGAATAGTCTTGAAGAATTCTGGTTAAGAGTAACCTTCCTTTCTTCTGCAAGTGGCTTTGCATATTCCTGTTTGTGGGTAAGTTCAGCAAGCAGTGCTGAAAACTCAGGAGGAGCGAAACAGAGTCCTAATTAAAGGACTGAAGTTCTAATGTACCAAATTTAGCATCCACTCTTGAAGCAAAATCCAAAGCATAATGTTTAGTAAAGCCATTCATGGGCACCGACTTTCTAATGTCCTGGGGGGTGCTCAACCCCCGGCTCTGCCACAGGCCCTGCACCCACTCTATCCCTTCCTCCAAGGCCCCACCCCACCTTTCCCCACCCTTGCTCTATCCCTGCCCCACCTCTTCCCACCCCTGTTTTACCCCCTCCCCCCAGTGCGCCACGCCCCTCACTCCTCCCCCTCACTCCCAAAGCCTCTTGCACGCTGTGAAACAGCTGATCACAGGAGGCACGGGGAGGGCGGGAGAGGCACCGATCAGCGGGGCTTGCTGGCAGGTGGCAAACAGTGGGGGGAGGGAGGGGAGCTGATGGTGGGGGCTGCCAGTGGGTGCTCAGAACCCACATTTTCCCCCTGTTCCAACTAGGGTGACCAGATGTCCTGATTTTATAGGGACAGTCCCAATTTTTGGGTCTTTTTCTTATATAGGCTCCTATTACCCTCTACCCTCTGTCCCGATTTTTTACATTTGCTGTCTGGTCACCCTAGTTCCAACCCTGGAGCACCCACAGAGTCGGCACCTATGAAAGTATGGACTCACTTCCAAGAAGTAGCCACACAGATTTCTCCAATAGGAACATGTTTAAGGCAAGCAAAAGATGCTGCCATATCCCTAGTAGAATGATATCTTAAAACAGTAGGCACAGGGACTGCTGCTAACTTGTAACATTTAATTATACATTGTTTAACCCCTCTGGAAATAGTTTTAGGAGATATTTTATCAGCCATATGGGTTTTTGCATAAGAAGCAAATAACCTAGATGACTTCCTAAAACTTTTAGTTCTGTTTAAATCATATGCTAAAAACTTTTCTGGCATCTAAAGTATATAACAGATTCCCTTTTATTAGCAGGTGACTTTGAGCAAAATTCTGGTAAATTAATAGACAGATATGAAACTCAGATACAGTTTTTAGTAGAAATCTGAGATCAGGTCTAAGAACCACTTTGTTCTGATAAAAAATAGTAAATGGCAGATCAGCCATCAAAGGATACAATTCACTCACCCCTCTGGCTGACGCTATACCAATAATAAACACAGTTTTAATAGATAAGTAAAATAAAAAGTACTCTGCCAAAGGTTTAAAAGGCAGCTTCATGAGCATAGATAAAACCTAATTAAAATCCCATTGTGGAACTGGTTCCCTCAAAAGGGTATACTTATTAGATAACCCCTTCATAAGCCTTTAAACTGTATCGCACGCAAACAATGGTCCTTGCCCTGTCCTTTAGCAACCTGTCACTTTAGCAACCAGTTGTCCAAATGTGGGTAAACAAAGATGCATAGTTTTCAGAGATGGATCGCTGCTACAGAAAGGTACTTTGAAGACTCCTGGCATTGGGAGACGGCTTAATAGAAGAAACTTGTACTGAAAATGTCTTTGTGCCACTACAAAATGAAGGTGGAAAGGATGATTTTTCCAGAGAGAAATATGCATCCTGTAAACCAAGAGTTGCGAACCAATCCATAACTGAAAGCAAGGGAATTGTGGAGGCCTGGGTTAGCATTCAAAACTGATTCTTCCAAGTGAACCTGTTCCATTTTCTTAAATGTAAAATTGGATGGAAATCTCCATCTTTTCCCTGTGCCAAGAAATACTTTGAATAAACCCTTGACCTACAGATGTTTAGATACTTCTTTGACTGCAACTGTCAGGATCAATTTTTAAACTTCTGACAGAAAAATAATCATGTGAGAAGATGTCCTGAAAAGTGAAGGATTAGGGGAGAATAGGTAACTTTTAAAATTGTATTGTATAGCCCTTTTCTATAATTACTAGGACTCTCTTTTCCAAGGTAATAGACCTCTAAATGTCAGTGAAATAGGCCAGCTTGTCTCCATACAAAGGAAGGGGGAGGCATCCTTGCCAGTTGCTCCACAACTCTTAATCCTCAGGTCAAAGCTCAGACCTTAGGTCTGGATTGGAGAACAGTCAGCTGAACAGACAGTGTCTTTGACATCTTGATGGGTTTAACCAGAAGATCCAACAAAACAGGAATAGGAGCCAGAACCGACCAAAAACCCTAATCTCCGGGATCATTTAAGCATTTTATTCTTGCTAGACAGAGGAACTGGCCTCTTAGTCTTCAGCTCTGGTGATCTCCCAAAACCCAGCAGTTAGCAGCAAGAGCTTCTATAAGCAGGAGTGCAAGTAGTCTATTTTGTGTCTCCTTAAAAAGTCTGGGTGTAAAGGTCTGGGAAATAGAACAGTCAGAAGGACAGGGGCCTTCCCCAAGGCACTTAAGGCATCTAACGGTTGTCCAGCACTGGGAAGACATCTGGGCATGAAGCACAACTCTTAAAACCTGGCTGCTGCTGTTTTTTCAGTTCCACTGTTACAAAGAACTGAACCTACAAACTCTGCTAGCTAACTATACTGTAGCTGCCTTAAACTACACTTAACACTAAAACAAACAACTGTTGCAAACTGTCCAAAGGTACTGAATAGGAGAGAACCCTAAATCTGATAGACACTTCCATCTGGCACAGTGGTTAGAAAGTACTGAGACAGCAGAGGCTTCAGCGCTGCCTTGTGTAACCTCACTATGAGAACGTTTGGATACACTATAGGAAGCAGCAGGAAGGGACTCCACAAGCTATAGCAGCCAGCGCTTGGAGAAGGTTCTACCATTAGGCTACACCAAGCGGTGCAAAACCCGTAAGTGGGAATGTGCAGAGCATTCGAAGCAGAATAACAAGTTGTGCTTCGAGTGCTTGCTCATGTCAGTTCCATTCTAGGTGTGTGCACACCCACGTGCGTGGTCGTCGGAGGTTTTTGCCTTAGCGGTACCTGTAGGGCCAGCGGTAGCGCCCTCTAGCGGGCTGTGCCCATGCCACGGTATATTCGGAGCTGTCAGCCCACACCCTCTCAGTTCCTTCTTTGGAGTGCCTCTCTTGCTTGTCAAGAGCAAGAGGTTTTCTTCCATCGGACTTTGGGCCTTTGTTAATTGTAGTTAGTGTTACGTAGCTGTTAAGTAGTGTAGTTAGTTGTTAGCTAAGGTCCCCGGTGAGACTTTGCTCCAGGCAGAGCATGCCTGAAGCTCCCAGGTTTAAGCCCTGCTCTGTGTGTGGCAGGCCTATGCCTGTAAGTGACCCTCACGACAGCTGCCTTAAATGTTTGGGGGAATCACACATTAAGAAGTGTTGCCGGAACTGTAAGAACTTGCGGCCTCTTACCCAGAAGAGGGACATTCGCCTCTGAGCCCTCCTGATGGAGTCCCCTCTCCACCCGGCTTCTGAGCCGTCTGCACAGGCTGCACCAAGTACTTAGGCCTCCATGCACACTGTGCTGCTCGCGCCCGGCTCCTCTTGGCACCGTTCGCCGTCACCAGTGCCGAAGAAGAAGGCAAAGAAGCACTTGCCGGGGCCAAGCAAGAACGCCCAAGGGTCATCCAGTAGAGGAACCGGACCTGTCCACCAACCTTCTCCAGAGCAGCACGAGTGGGCCTCCGCAGCTGGGGATCTTAGGCCTCTTAAAGGTCCATCACTGACTCTGGTGAGCGGAAAGGGCCCACCCCCCTGCCTGCACCGTCGTCATTCCAAAGCTGGGAGTAGAGAGCGCACAGATCTCCACCTGCTCCTCTGACGTCTCCGGTGCCGCAGGATCAGACTAAGGTTCCCCGAGAGGACAAGCCAGCCATTAAGATCCCTTCGGGGGTGGGAGAGCACCACAGATTGCCGGATAAGCAATCCTGGAGCAGATTGCAACCACGCCAACGGTCAGCCAAACTCTCCCCCTGGATGTTGAAATGTTATTCCCCAGTAACGGGTCAATGCCCCCCATGTTATGATGCCGATCTGTGTCTAGATGTCGATCCCGGTCGCCGGCTCCATTGGACCATTCCCTCTCATATTACAATACCGTTCTCCCCAATGCCGATCTCCCCGGCACCGAGACTGCTCCCCCCTGATATAACTACCTGGTCAGCATTCACCAGTAGCCACGACCAGCAAGCAAACCCAGTCATCGACGGCTCCTCCCTGGTCCCCAGAGTGTGGTTCCCCTGATGCGGAGGTCCAGTTCAGCCCATCGCCCTGGTCTTCATGACAAGATTGGGCACTGGAAACTGCTCTGTCATCCGCAGCACCGCAGTGGCTGCGAGGCCAGTGGTCAATGCAGTGGCCATATTGTGGGGCCTGGAGCGTTCCAGTGATGATGATGCCCCCTTTGCAGCGCGCATCTGTGGCCATGTTGGAGCGGGGATTGGGGGCCCCGCTGGGCCTGGTACCAGAAGTTCACTCAGAAGTTGGGATGCATGTCTCTGTGCCCACCCCCAAACCTCCTCTCCAATGGCGACTGAGCCCCTAGCACCTCCACTGGCAGCCACAGCCTCCTCTTCTCCAGATGGGTGGTCACAGGATTTTCCAGGGCCAGCCTCCCAGATGACTTTTTAAAGAGCACCAAGCCCTTCTCAGGCATAGTGGCTGAGAAATTGGGGCTAGAAGTGCAAGAGATGGCCGAGCAGGAGGAGACCCTGTTCAACGTCCTCTCGGCCTCCATGCCTTCCAGGTCGCCCTGCCTGTACACGATGGGGTCTTCAAGATCGCCAAGTCATTGTGGCAGACCCCATTCTCCATCCCGCTTACCTCTAAACGGGCCAAGAAAAAATATTTTGTGCCAGCCAAGGGTAGAGGAAGGTACTGCAGTAGCCAGATGCTCCCTGCAAATGGCATGGGACTCAGCAGCGAGGTGGTCACATTGGCGGTGGTTATGCGACCTAGCTCCTGGCTCCAGACAGCAGGCCTCAATTCAGGACCTCCCCTTCAATGCAGCTGGGCTCTTCTCCGATCAAACGGATGCCAGACTTCATGGGTTGAAGGACACCAAGGCTACCCTTCGCTTGTTGAGCATGCATAGCCCGCAATCAGCCAGAAAGCCATTCTGGCCTCCGTCGCCATCGAGGCCTTGGCAAGCCCAGCAGGGACCTACAAGGAGAAGGGACGCTGGGTTTAGCCATCACCACCCTTCTTCCTCTCACTTGCCAGCCCAGTTCGGACCCACAAAGAACTTGGGGGGGGAGGGGAATCAACTTTTGAGTGTGTGCTCAAGAGCAACGCCCCCAGTCAGCCAGCCAGATTCTTCCCATCTTTTCCTCAACCGCCTTTCCCCCTACCACTTGGCCTGGTCACGGGTTACCTCGGACCACTGGGTCCTGGACGTAGTAGCTCAGGTCTACACCCTAAAGTTTGTGGAAACTCCTCCTTCCCACCCCCCTGCTTCCTGGTCCCTCTTCAGGGACCCTTCTCACAAGCAACTCTTGGTTCAGGAGGTCAAGAAGCTCCTGTAGTTGGGGGCTGTGGAGGCAGTTCCTCGGGACATGGAAGGATTCTACTCCCGTTACTTCCTCATCCCAAAGGCCAAGGTGGGCCTCAGACCCGTCCTGGATCTGCATGGCCTCAGCAAGTCTCAAGAAGTTGAAGTTCTGCATGGTCTCCCTGGCTTCCATTATCCCCTCCCTGGATCCAGGGGACTGGTATGCCGCTCTTGACTTAAAGAATGCTTACTTTCATGTCTCCATATTCCCAGGACACAGATGGTTCCTGTGTTTTATAGTGGTGGGGCACCACCACCAGGTCACAGCACTACACTTTGGCCTGTCCTTGACTCCCAAAGTGTTCACGAAATGTATGGTGCCAGTAGCAGCTTACCTCAGATGTCGGGGTGTGTGTGGGAGGATCCAGATCTTCCCGTACCTAGATGACTGGCTCATCAAGGGCAGGTCACCGGGACAGATGCGGAGAAGCCTCAATCTGGTATGCTCCACTTGCAACGACCTGGGCCTGTTAATAAACACAGAAAAAGTCCACGTTCACGCTGGTGCAGGGCAGAGAGTTCGTCATAGCAGTTCTTGATTCCACACAAGCCAGGGCTTTCCTTCCAGAAGCATGCTTTCAGGCCATGGTGGATCTCATTGCCCACATGAGGAGACATCCGATCACCACGTCCCACACCTGTCTGTGGCTGATGGGCCATATGTCAGCATGCAAATATGTGGTCAAGCATGCCCACCTTCATCTGCGACCCCTGCAAACGTGGCTCTTCACGGTTATGTTCCCAGCAGGCACTGCCTAGACCGAGCGGTCACGGTGCCAGACTGCGTCGTCTTGTCTTTAAACTAGTGGCTAGACCCCAAGGCAGTGTTGCGGGGAGTTCCCTTTATGCCCCATCACCGTCGCTCACCGTGGTCTCGGACACGTCAGATCTGGGTTGGGGAGCCCACCTAGGTGAGCTCAGCACCCACGGGCACTGGCTGCAGCACAACTTAGCTCTTCATATTGATGTCAGGGAGTTCAAGGTGGTGCGCCCGGCCTGTCAGGTGTTTTTGCCCCACCTAAAAGGCAAGTTGGTTCAGGTCCTCACGGACAACATAGCCACGATGTCTTACATCAACGGGCATGGGAGCGTCAGGTCCTCGGCCCTGCATCAAGAGGTACTGAGTCTCTGGGACCTTTGTGTGCAGAATGCCATCCACTTGCTTGGCTGCTCACTTACCTGGAACCGGGAATGTCCCGGTAGATCATCTCAGCAGGACCTTCTCCTCTCGCCACGAGTGGTCCCTCCATCTGGAGGTGGTCGACCTGATCTTCTGACGGTGGAGGGACCTGTTTGCATCCAGGCAGAACAGGAAGTGCCACGTGTTATGCTCTCTGTATGGTGGGGACAAGGGTTCCCTGTCAGACGCCTTCCTGACCCCGTGGCCGGGAGCGCTGATGTACGCCTTTCCGCCAGTGCCGCTTATCTAAAGAGTCCTGGTAAAGGTGAAGCAAGACAGGGCGTGGCCTCACCAGCACTGGTTCAGCATGCTGCTGAGTGGTGGCTGACCCGCTGCAGTTACCTCTCGGTCTGGAACTGCTGTCCCAGAACCACGGCCATCTGCTCCACTCGAACCTGGCATCGCTGCACCTGATGATGTGGCTGCTCCATGGCTGAGCACGGACAAGCGGGACTGCTCCACGGCAGTCCAAAAGGTTTATGAGCAGCAGAAAGCCTTCCACCAGGACTACCTATGTGGCCAAGTCGAAGCACTTCCCGTTTTGGACCTCGGGCAAGTGCATTCGTCCTCAGGAGGCCTCGTTGCAGGTCATCCTGGACTATTTGCTGCACTTAAGGTTGTCTTTGGTCAAGGTGCACCTGGGGCCCATTTCTGCATTCCACCCTCCGCTTCAGGGCACATTTGTCTTTTCCCATCCAATAACAGCACGATTCCTGAAATATCTTGAGTGCCTGTACACACATGTCTATAACCGAGTTCCCCCAGGGGATCTGAATCTGGTACTCTCAAAGCTCATGGGCCCTCCCTTTGAACCTCTAGCTTCCTGCTCCCTCCTGCTCCTTTCCTGGAAGGTGTCCTTCCTGGTTGCCAATACATTGGCTCGGCAGGTGTCCGAGATCGGGGCCCTCACGTTGGAGCTTCTCTATCTGGTCGTCTTCAAGGACATGGTCCTGCTATGCCCACACCGGCTTTTCTTCCCAAAGTTGTGTCCCAGTTCCACACGGGCCAGGACATCTCCTTACTGGTCCTCTGCCTGAAGCCTCACGTATCGGATGAGAAGCGCGGGCTGCATATGCTGGACGTCAGACGAGCACTGGCCTCCTACATTGATAGAGTGCGGCCATTCCGTAAGTCAATGCAGTTGTTTGTTGCGGTCACAGACAGGATGAAGGGCTGCCTGGTGTCAGCCCAGAGAATTTCGTCTTGGATCATGGCGTGCATCCGCCAGTGCTACAAGCTGGTGAAAGTGGCCCCGCCAGCGATTGTGACAGCTCATTCCACTAGAGTGCAGGCGTTTGCGGCAGGCTTCCTGGCCCAGGTGCCAATTCATGTGTTCTTTTGGGCCGCCACCTGGTCGTCTGTCCATATGTTCACGTTGCAGTACACGCTGACTCAGCAGGCATGAGATGATGTCGGCTTTGGCAGAGCCGTACTACAAACTGCATGACGGTGAACTCTGAGCCCACCTCCATTGATACTGCTTGCGAGTCACCTAGAATGGAATCGACATGAGCAAGCACTTGGAGAAGAAAAACGGTTACCTGCCTTTCGTAACTGTTGTTCTTTGAGTTGTGTTGCTCATGTCCATTCCATTACCCACCCTCCTGCCCCTCTGTCAGAGTTGTTGGCAAGAAGGAACTGAGAGGGCGTGAGCTGGCAGTGCCTAATATACCGCAAAGTGCGCGGCATGCCAGAGGGCGCTACAGCCGGCACCACTAAGGCAAAAATCTCCGGCCGTGCATGTGGGCACGCGCACACCTAGAATGGAATGGACATGAGCAGCACATCTCGAAGTACGACAGTTACGAAAGGTAGGTAACCGGGTTTTATTATTTAAATGGCTTTAGGTTTTGCCACACAAAAGAACTTTTCTGATAGATTGGCAGTGATGCCATGAACCTGCCCTGTAATCGTGCTGGGGGCTGACCACTTCCTTTCATTGTTAATAAATTAAATCTCAAGGCAGGGCCTTTCTAGAAGTTTTTGTACTCCTTGGGTGACTAATGGCACTTAGTCCTTGGATTTGTGTATTTTAATACCGTACAAGGCATTCTCCTGTGCTGACATTACCGAAGGTCTCTCTTCATTTCAATGGAAAGACCCACAGGACTCAGTCGTCTTCCATTTCCTGTGAAACCTTGTCAAATCTGTGTTTAATTGTCCAGAACTGTAGTGTGTTATTGCTTACTGTTCTCGTGTGGATAATTCACTTAGTGTTGAATGTTTGGAGGATGGTGGTATTATAGTGGTATCCAAAGGGTTGTACAAACAAATAGAAAGATAAAGTCCCTCTCCAAATAACATACCATCTAATTTAAGGCAACATGCAACCAGTGAAGGTAACAATCAGGAGGAGGAAATAGGGAAGGGAAGGTGAGGGGAATTGTAGAACAATCACTTGGTTACATAGGCTAGTTGTGTGCACAACTGCGTTGTTCTAAGTAAAGGATATTTATTTTTGTTTCTATAAAAAAAAAGTCCTCTTAACAGTGGCCGCACATCAGCCTGGCCATCTTTAGTTGATTAGTTAGGGATGACTTCTTGTAGAGGCGGAAGTATAAGTAGGTCTTGAAGAGTAATTTGATGATAATTTTTAGTATAAGGAAGTAGAAAATAAACTCAATTGATACTGTATCCTGTCCCATACTATAATACTTGTTAAGCTTGTTCTGTGCACATTTATACACAGTAAATAACTGAGGGTTTTTTAATTCTGTTCTTCTGTGTTTGTTTTATAGGTTGCCCTGGAAATGCTGCTGTTGAGGAAGCCAGTAAGATTGAAGTGTCATCCTTTGGCAAATTACCATTATGCTGGTAGGTTTCTAAACAATCTGTATGTATGTATGTATTTACATTTATAAAAGAGCACAGGGCAAGCACACATAATTTTGAATAAAATTAAAGCTACAGGCCGCCTGATTCTTTTATTCTTTCCCTTTGTTTAGAATAATGGACATTTTTCCTCTCTTTGGCATAATTTCTGGTCAGGTTTTTGTAACCAGACAGTACTTGGCTACATTAATAGTACTTTAGTTTGTTTCATGTGAAGGAAAAAAAGATGATGAAATAAACTGTTAATTTGGTATATTAATCTATAAAGTATGCTGGTGTATAAAATAAAGATTCTAAATAAAGAGTTGATGCTACAAAAACATCTGGTAGCACCTCAAATTATCATCTCTTATAACTAAAAGGGAAAATTCTTAATAATGGAGAGATGAATCTTTAGATTGTATGAATATTCTTCATTGTTTTGGGGGGTGCGGGGGGGTTGGTACTACATTGTTCTTAATAGATATTTGTAACAATTTAGGCTAATTTCTGTCATTAATTCAGATCCAAAACTGATTGAAATGCTTGGCATTCTTGTTAAAAGATCTAGCTTGGGGCTGGTCCCTTAGCTTCTTTATACCAGAGTGTCGTTGTACAATTTTACCTTCCTCCTATGGATGTTGTGATGCTTAAATATTTGTAAGGACGTTTATGGTCATTTCATGAAAAGTGCAAAGTTCAGCTTAGAGTATAACTCTTGCAAGTGTTTTCGCAGTTACTGAATGCAGAATCCTTCTTTGCATAGATCTAGCCTAAAACAAACAGATTTAGCTCTTTTACTTAACAAACATAATGGGAGTCTCCTCTTGTTCATAGTTTGAAAATAGTTTGTGATACATATACCTGGCCAGCTATTTAGATGTATGTGCTGTTACTAAAGATTACATGATAAAAAAGATAGGTGAGGGCAGATCTCTTCTCACACCACATCCTGTGTCTAAGCCAACCCAGGTTCTATAGTAAGATTTCTTGTCTGAGCCTAGCCATTGTCTCCAGCTTGCACTCAAAAGGGAACAATCCAAGCATCTCCGTATGCTTGGATAATCAAAATGTACAAAGCCAAATTCTGGCTTCCAGTCAGAGCCTGTTGTGCTACCTAGGAAGTGCAGATGAGCCCAATTTTGGCTGTGGTAACCCAGGGGAGAGCTCTCCGCTAGTATAATGTTTGCAGCCTGGCACATGTGCTAGCTGCCATCCCAAAATAGGGGCCTGAAGAGTTACATTATAGTATGGTGATCCCTCTACTGGTGTAACTTGGAGCAATCCCTAGGAAAGACTCATACTGTCCCAGTTTATCAGGCAGCTCTGTGATTGCCATGCCACTCCCCTTGGCCAAATGGAGCTTAGATGCAGGGGGAAGTCTGGTCCACAGTTTCTCTCCTTTTAAGGATAAATTAACAACTTGAAATTTAATATGAAAGTATATGTGAAGTCTTAACAAGATTAGGTACTAAAATGACACTGTGCCTGCATGTGGGTGCTGTTTGGATGGAAAGGATGGCAGGTGCTTTTCCTAAGCAGTTCCTTTGAGTGGAAGATTCTCTCTCCCACCAAGAGAAAACCAGTTGTCATTCCCACAGAAGACTGAAGAGAGAAAATTATCAATTTTTTTTCTTGCAGAAGAGATACTTCTATTGCAAGAAAAGCCCCATCTTTGTTACTTGGTTACTGCCAGTGATGTCTGCAGCCCTGGCCTCTGGTCACCTAATATTGTTCAGATCTGTAATTAGCTGATAAGAGTGAAATAAAGATCAGAACCTAGAGGAGAGATTTTGGCAAGTGGTTAAAGGCTGGAAAATGTTAGATTTTAAGAATTCATCTTCATTCAAACAAATTTCTATCATTTTCTGCAAGTGGTTCACAATAACAAAGGCAACACAAGAAGAGGCTCTTGTTTTTTTCACATTCCTCACAAGATAGAATTCCAGTTAAATGCTAATACCTGTCAACTAGCAGTAGCGCTGTGGGCATCAGAGTACACTGTTGTTTGCCAGGTGGAGTGAAGGGACTAGAATTTCTCAAGCAGACAAAGAAACCTGAACATTAGTCAGTACACTACATGATGAATTATAATCTCTCCAATCCAAGTTTAAATCCCATTAAAATACAAAAAGCCAAAGTACAGAACTGCTCTCTGAAGTTTTTCAATGCAATATACACTTGTGTCTGATATTGACAATACCTTTCTGTCTATTTACAGGGTTTACATGGTAGTTTTGTTGGTGATTATTGGTCAGTCAGTTGCTCTAGGCATATGGGATTTGTTATTGCAGGAAAACAGTCTAACTGCAAGAATTAGTTGAATTCAAACTTTATACATTTAGTGGCATTTGGATTAATAATTTGTATGTTTTGGTTCATCCCCCCCCAAAATATAAATTTGATTTATCACGGCTGCTTGGTGCATATGTATACGTTAAAGCAGAGCTAGATCAAAACAGAACACAATTCTGACTCATGAGAATGTGAACAATTCCCCAAATATGAGAGATTCATAATCCCCCTTAAAATACATTTCAGGCAAAAGAATGAGTGAGTAAGTGGACTTTGAACTGTGCTTCAAAAGTCAGCACACTCAGACATCGTCAGGCTAATGAGGGAAGGAAATATGAAATTTTAGGGCTCCTCACCCATCCACCAAGAATGGTGGACATTCTAAACAGAGGACTATTAGCAATAACACTCCAGTTTGTTTATTTTAGAGACATTTGTCAGATTGTGACCTTCAGAAAGAGGTGGTCTCTAAAATAGCCCAGATCCAAAACCAAAGCTCTGTTATGGTCCTTTGAGCTGCACCAGGATTTTGTTTATTGGGCATTGGAACTTCTCAACTCTGCAGTGCTCTCACTTTAGGAATGCATAAGAGAGACAGACCAAATGAAACAGCAATGTGTTCCTATCAGAGTCTGTAAACATCCAATACGTAGGGCACTTTTTTGTATGTAGGCCATATACCATGTTATGTGTTCCTCATGCTACGCATATAGGGGGCCTGAACTGGCCCACTGAGATGATGGACTCAGAACCAGTGCTTCCTTCTCTCCCGCTTTCCCCCCCCCAATTTTGCAGAAGAGATTCACTGTCAGTCAGTCAGTGCAGTAACAGTCTCAGTATGGCAAATATAGGATGAATTGCTAAAATATAAAGAAAGACCTGCTTTAAAAACTGATCCGTATTCCAAGGTCTCAGTTCTATCTTACTGCATTGCAGATCCCCTATATGCGCTCTGTGTTTCCCACAGCCAGCAAGTACAAAGTCAGTTTCCCAGCAACCAGAGTTAAAAACAGCTTTTCTCCTGTTACTTTTTCTACAGAGGTTTTATCCTAGTTAATTAGGCTGCTTTAATTAATCCTAATATTCATATTGGGGCCCCTGCTGATAACACCACAACTTCCAGGAAACAATACAAAGCCTGAATCCCCTTAGGTGTACAGTAAATTAACCCTTCGTTCATTGTAATAATTCGTAAGAAAAGAAGAGACAAATGAAGGAGTTTGCTGAAGCTTATGCTTCAGCATCTTTTTTAAAAAAGCATTAAAGATGTACAATTGTGAGAGAAAGCGATAGTTTGAGTAATAACTCAAAGCAGTTTTCATACCAAGATCTTAAAAGATCAATAAAAAATAACTAAACTTCACTACATTCCACTGAGATAAGTATTGTTCCCATTTTAACAGATTAATAAAGTGAGGCACAGAAGGGTGGAATAGTAAATTTGCACAAGACCACTTCAGGTAAACAAGCAGAGAGACTAGAGTGATGAGCTGCTCAAGGGCAGAATTTGGTGTATATGAAGGTTATGCAAACAGGGGAAAATACTAAGTAGTAGAGATCCAGAATTGGAAAAATGGCTGCATACAAAGCAATGAGTCAGAAGACAATCCTGAGGGGATAACAGAACAATGAATGAAACTCACCCTGTGAGGTCAGTCTCATTGTACAAGAGCCATACAAAAAGATTTCATATAAATGTAGATAGAAATTGCTAATATTGCTTTCTCCCTGATATGAGAAATTCCTTCAGAGAACAAGAGGATAAATATCACTGAAGAGAAGCGAAACGCTGTCTAGTCGTCGCAACAGAAGATATTGGGAAGATAGGTGTCCTAGGCCTACTCTTTTCAGTTAATAAAATGGAGGCACCATTTCTTCAATTAAGAATGTCAAAAGGAAAGTGCAGGAGCAAATTGATAAGTATAGGATGAAATTGAAAAGCAATAAAAACTGAAAGTTGATAAAAGGATATACATTTTATACAAGGCATAATTAGCCCATGGAGCTCAATGCCACAGGATAGCAGAAAGAATTTAGTAGAACTCAGAAAAGGGTGAGGCATATATCCATATATAGATAATGAGAACATCCACAGTTGTATTACACAGGATTTTTAAAAGTGCTAAAAACCCTAAAGTTTTGGAGCATAAACCAACCACTAACAGAGTTAGGAAGCAACATCGGACATGGGCATATTATCCTACAACTGTCCACTATAAGGTTTCTTGCACCTTCCTCTGAAACATTTAGTGCTGTCCACTTGCAGAGAGAATACTGATCTGATCCAGGAGAGCAGCCCCTGTTTGACTAATACCCACTAAGGGTTTCAGCGAGAGCACTAACTCGCTTTAAATGGTCCACTCTAGATTTCAGCACTGATATTCAGAGATGAAAATTTATTTTTTCCTGGGCAGTCAATCTAGCAAAATAAATACATAATAATAATACTTGGCACCTTCCATCCCAGCATTTCAGAGCACTTTGCAGTCTGCCAGACTCCTATGAAGTAGTTAAGTACCATCCCCATTTTGGAGATGGAAGGGACTGAATCACAGAGAAACCACTTGTCCAGGATCTCTAAATGAAATTTGTTTCATGGCAGGGATTACAAGCAAACAGTCCCGACTCCCAGTCCCCTGCCCTAACAGACAGACTATCATACGAACAAAGATGGAGGCTGGCAGTTAGAGGACAAGTTGTTTATAATTATTTCATTTGTTTTAGGATCTGACATGTGGACACCTCTAGAAAGAAGGATGTTTAACAAAGCATTATCCACTTACAGCAAAGATTTTATTTTTGTACAGAAAATGGTAAGGCGGCTTTTCTTTTGGGGTTTGCAATTTATAATCTTTTGCTCTTTATTTGCCACATTCAGTTTGAATCTGTCTTCCTGCTCTTCACCCCTTGGTGATAGACTGACTCACTGCAATCATAGAGCTAGTGGTAGTTAGAGATTACATAATGAATGAAAAATTCAGCTCAGTGTGTGTGTGTGTGTGTGTTTATACATGTATGTGCACCAATAGAACGTTAGAAATTTAGTTACTTTTTAAAGTAATAATAAACTGTAGTGTGCATGCTCAGTCTGTTTTTAAAACCCAGATCTGTCAATTTGACTCTCAGAAGCCTGAATAGAACAGCACAAGACAAAAATAAATGGTGGAAACTGGTTGACATCCTATGCACCTGAGGGTGTGAGAGGAGAAAGAAAGACAACTCAGGCATAACTAAAAGGATTTTCATTGGGCCATCAAAAAATGCCTTTCCAGCCTAGTCAAATTTTAGTCCATTGGAGGCTCGACTGGATCTGACAGGGCTGATACTTCGAGGTGTTGAGAGCTCTTGGCACCTTAGATTGGATCTGTGATTCTGTGTCAGCCGATTATCCAAGTTTCCTGTGACACTGAGCTAGTGTCTCTTGGTATAGTAGCTTTCTAGGATCAGATCATGAAATTATGGCACCAGGTCACAGTGGTGATGAAACGCCACACTTCGTATCAGAGAGATAATAAAGGCAGTATGTTCTGGGACATGTTTTTGGTATTCTACCCCCAAAGAAGGAAAGATGGGAAGCTGGCA
Organism: Gopherus flavomarginatus; assembly: GCF_025201925.1. Lineage (NCBI taxonomy): Eukaryota > Metazoa > Chordata > Testudines > Testudinidae > Gopherus > Gopherus flavomarginatus. The sequence continues at coordinate 44,675,904 of NC_066620.1, forward strand.
TCTCTCTGGGGGCAGAGCTGAGGTATCTCAATTGTCATTATCCATGCTCAGAATGTTTGGGTTTGTGTAAGTTAAACTTTCTCAGTTTCATGGCTTTCTAATGGTTGTTTTGTTTAGAGGGAGTGGGGTGTTATACCACCACAATATTCTTCTGAGGATTTTTCCCTGTTAGTTACTGCTGTGTACCATCAGTCAACATTGATAGAGCCGTGCGCAGATAGAAAAATGTGTATCCACATCCGATCCCCTAAAGTTGTCTACCCCCATGCCCTTTTCTTCCACAGACCCCTCCCCCCCAGGTCAGCATGGAGGCCAGCTGGGCAACCCTGGGGAGCCGCAGCACACCTTTCACCTGCCCACCGAGGGGAAGGGGGGCTTAGAGCATCCCCAATTTGTGTCCCCACCCCTCCCAGGCGCCAGCCCAGCTCCGGGGAGGGGCGCGCGGGGTGCATGTGCCTTGGAGCCTCAGCAAGAGCTGGGCAGGCAGCTGTGAGCAACCACCGTGCGGACCCTCCACCCACCCTGGGTGGGGAGCCTCGGGGGGCAGGGCCATGGACCGGGGGGCTGCTCAGGCTCCCTGTCCAGGGCAAGTGGAGGGTCCACCGCAGCTCCCCACAGCTGCCCGCCTGGCTCTTATGGCCGGGCTGCGGCTCCGAGCCCCAGCTGGAGCCAGGTCGGGGAGAGTCGTGCAGGCAGCTGTGAGCCTAGGTCCTTCCACCTGCTCTGGTGAGTCTGTGCTACAGCTCCACAGCCCTGCGAAGATACAAAATTTGTATCGCATCCGAGCTGCTCTCCGCAAAAATGGTCCACGGATATAAAGCAGATACCCACGGATTTGCAGGGCTCTAAACACCGTAGTGGAGTTTTTGTCTGAGAATATCTTATAGGAGTGTTCACAAAGCAACCACATTGAAACTCAGATTTGTAGTTTATCTTGGACTGCAGAAATGAAAAAAGACTGGGCTGTCAGAAATTGTTGTTTTTATTATTTTTGTTTTTCATAGGTGAAAACAAAACAGCTGTTTTAACATTTTGTTATTGGAATATTTGTATTATTGCTTCACACTACAGGTTAAGTCTAAGACAGTTGCACAGTGTGTGGAATACTACTATACTTGGAAGAAAATCATGCGTCTGGGGCGGAAACACAGAACACGTCTAGCAGAAATAAGAGATGAATGCCTGGTGAGCTTTAAAAAATAAACATAAAACTGTAACACTTAAAAAAAATCCTGTATGTGCGTGTGTGGAATTGTGCAGGGCGTGTAGTGCAGTTTCATTTGTCTTTCTAATGGTGAAAACTGAAATGTATTAATGGTACAAGCACTTCTACCACTGTATATCAAATTCAGGTCTAGAAACATGTATGTCCTATGTATGTTTCTGCTGCTGGTGGCACTGTAACAGAAAAATATGTGCACACTTTCCTAGATGCATGCGTATGTGTATGTGGATATGTATAGAATTGCTACTGTAATTTTCAGTGTATGAAAAGTTGGATAGTTACTCCTATAGACTATTGGCCTATGTCTTTGGAAAGGTAATTTACTACACTGGCAAGAAAGTCTTAGTTTGCATGTGAGTTCAATGCCACTATTACTTGAGCATTCTTAAAATAGACACTTGTTTTAGCAGGTAATTTTGCTAGTGGTGTGTGTGCATGTTATATATTGCCACCCAGATCAATATGAAGCATTGCATGCTGGGATATGTAGACACCACAGCTTTATAATAAAGGCAAGGGCAGTTTTGTGTCATATTGTAGAACTCCTTGCAGCTATGGATACATGATCATTTTGTTATGAATAAAACATGGAAAGTCCTCCATTGTGGGACAAATAAAAATGTTACAGCAAGAACCTTGAAGGAAGAGACTGATGCTGTGTTTCAGAACTGTCGCTAGTTTTATGCCTTTCCTTTATGCTTTTATGAAATTTTTAGTCTTCCTTAAATTTAATTTTAATTTCAGACAAGTGGGGAAGAGGAAGATTTAGAGGATGAGGAGGAGATGGAAGAAGAAAGAAAATCTGTAAAAGAAGAGGAAAGTGAAATGCAGAAATCTCCTGAACCACCACCTATAGCTCTTGGTGCACCTGTAGACCTGCCACCCCTTCAAAGTCTCACATTTTCTGCAGCCTCTTTTATCTGTGAAATGCCAAACTGTGGTGCTGTAAGTGTGTTTGATATCTTTAAAGCATATGGGGGGCAGTATTGTGGTGGACTCAAGAGACTAGGGTTCTGCTTTTGGCCTTACCACTGGTCTGCTGGGCAAGTCATTTCACCTCTCTGTATCTTAGATTTCCCATCTATAAAAGAGGGATAAAATACTTAACCCCTTTAAGTACTTTGAGATGTATGGATGAAAAGCTCCAGATAAGATCTAGGTATTTTTGTATATTAGAAGGATAATATAATGAAATAACTGGGAATGCCACTCATTATTGTACATTTCTGTTTCTATAATGAGTAGATCTTTAACTTCAACTAGGTATAATTGAGAACAGAATTGGCTTAATGTGGTGTTTGTATTATTAACCAATGCAGTTGTTTATATATCAATATAATGTAAATTAAATGTATTTCTCTTTCTGAGCTGCTGATCTAATGGAGTTTGGTTTTTTTCTTAGGTGTTCAGCTCCAGACAAGCACTAAATGGCCATGCTCGCATACATGGTGGTACAAACCAGGTGACAAAACCACGATGCACCGTTCCAGGTACAAAGCAAAAATCTGGCACGCAGAGTGGATACTGCTCAGTCAAGAGTTCCCCTGCCCACAGCACAACAAGTGGCGAGACGGATCCAACAACAATTTTTCCTTGTAAAGAGTGTGGCAAGTAAGGGAATATATCTGTCTGTAATAGTACAGAAAGTTTGTCTGCTCATGTTCCAAAGAAATAGAACTTCAACAAGTTTCTAGTAATTATTTATTTTCCCATGGTTGCTTCAAAGGAGTATTAGTTTCCTTTGACATCTTGTGAAGTTTTCCTTTCCCCATCCACCAAAAAAAGCCAACAAAAAACAGCCATTGAAATGTGCCCACAAGCCACCTACCCTAATCTGTTTTGAGAAACTGCTTTGGATATCATTTGAGAGCTTTGGATAGTTTGCCTACTGCATTCAGTCTCTCTTTCAATTTCCTGGTAGTCCCTATGCAAGAGTTATGCTTCCTGGTTCCAGCAGAGGGAGGCAGATAACTCTAGCATTTTTGTTGATGTTATCGAAGTCTCATTTGGGTTCTGTTTCCAGGAGGCGTAAAACACTCAGTTGGCTCAGCTGATAACGGTTTCTGTTCAGCTGATGTGGTATTCTGGACATCTGAAGTGTTGGAAATGTAATACATAAAATCAGTACAGCCACATCAAGTCACTTGGCTACGTCTGTACCTGCCCACAAGGGTTGAAGTCTTAAAAGCCACTTTCATGAAAGTGTCACATAAAGCAATTTTGAGTGCAGATACTGATCAAATCTTGAAAGTTTTCAAAATTGCAAAGTCTGATACTATTCCAGGATAAACCATCTGAGCAGTTTAATAGTGTCAAGGTCTCTACTCTAAGTAGCTGAGTTTTGAAATGTTAGGACAGGGGTCGGCAGCCTTTCAGAAGTGCTGTAGCCGAGTCTTCATTTATTCACTCTAACTTAAGGTTTCGTGTGCCAGTAATACATTTGAACGTTTTTAGAAGGTCTCTTTCTATAAGTCTGTAATATATAACTAAACTATTGTTGTATGTAAAGTAAATAAGGTTTTAAAAATGTTTAAGAAGCTTCATTTAAATTTAAGTTAAAATACAGAGTCCCCCAGACCAGTGGCCAGGACCTGGGCAGTGTGAGTGCCACTGAAAATCAGCTCGCGTGCCACCTTCGGCACATGTGCCATAGGTTGCCTACCCCTGTGTTAGGATTTCGGTTCTGTATTCTGTGGCCAGTCTTCACAGAACTCTTCACTTCAGCAAAAGTCAACCATGATTTTTGGAAGCCTGACTGATGACTGTTATGTATTTGGAGTTGGCAGTGCTGCGGTAGATGGATGTGATATCCAAGGAAGGGGTAGCTAAAAAGCATAAATTAGCCTTTCCAAAAGAGGGAGGAAGGATGCTCTAGCGGTTAGGGCACTAAACGGGGACTCCCAAAACTTGGATTCAGTTTCCTATTCCACCACTGACTTCCTGTGTGACTGTGAGCAAATCACTTAGGGTGGGATTCACAAAAGTATATAGGTGCCTAAATACTTTGTGAATCCCACCTTTAGTCTCTTTCTGCCTCAAGTTTTCACATCTGTAAAATGGGGATATTAGCACACTCTTACCTGATAGGGGTGTTTGGAGGATAAGTGTATTGACAGTTGTGAGGCACTCAGATACAGCAGCAACTGGATTCATTATTAGATTGCAGAAACCTGATAATTGCTCCCTGAAATCCTCCAAGTTGTACATAGATTTCTCTTCTCCATCATCTCTTTCAAGGCAAGGAAGCAAAGCACATCAGTGTGTTTTTGAATAGAGACAATAGGATGTCATCTGAAATGTTCTTTCTTCTCTTGAAATTTTAGGGTGTTTTTCAAAATCAAAAGTCGCAATGCTCATATGAAGACCCACAGACAACAGGAAGAACAGCAAAGGCAGAAGGCTCAGAAAGCTGCTGTTGCAGCAGAAATGGCAGCTGCTATTGCAAGAACTACTGGGCCAGTTGGACATGATGTGATCCCTCTGGATCACTTGAGTTTGATTAAACATGTTGAGCATGTAGACGACCTTGAAGATGATGTTGTTCAGGAGTTAGGAGATGTAATGGAAGAGACTGAAGTCATGAATGCTGACCTCTTGTTGGATGATGAAGATGCAGATTTACTTCAGGATGATGCTGAGTTGTAAATGTAGAGTTGTCACATGCAGACAGCTACTGAAAACATCCTGAATGTATCAGTCAGGAAACCTGGACAACCTGTTTATTTCCCATTGATTTTAAACTATCTGTTTAAAAATGGTAATTCTTTTATCCAGGTCTAGGGAAAAGATATGCTTCCCACCCATTTTTTAATCAGTTTGTTTGTTGGGGAAAAATAAATAATTGGCACAAATATTCTTATAAGGTGTTTTATCTGGGTTCTGCTTCACTGAGATTATTCAAAACCACAAATATAACAGAGAAATTCATGTTTCTGTTTCCATTTCCTTCCAGACTTTTTATGGGAGGAACTTGAATCTTCAACTCTTCAGAATGTTCTGATTCTCAGTTCAGTATAACCTGGACTGTTTCATTTTACACATCTCATTTTGGTCCTATTGTTGTGCATTTCTGACTGGATTAATTGCCTGCAATGGATCTTGCAGTGTTTTTTCCGATAGTACTCCATATTTGTTGGAGATGCTGACTTGATGTGTTCTTCATTTTGCATTCTTGTTGTATCTGTAACAAAAAGAAATCTGACTAAATATGAAATAATTACAGGAGTGACTACCATCCATTCAGCAGAACACTGCTCAACCTGTACCTGTTAGTCTGCTTGCAAAAGATATTGTTCATACTGTACATTTTAGAGCTTCCATTTCAATAGGATTCAAAAGAGAGAGATCCGCTGATTTCTGAATGACCCAGTCTGAGAATTGAAGATGATTCTATAGCGGTTCACTTCAGTTAAAGTGTGGCAAAAACTCACATCATCTAATTGGAACACTGGATTAGGAGCCCTGCCTTTGTAATTGGACAGAACTGGAGATACCTTCTATTGTAACAATAAATCACGCTTTTCAATAGCCATCCCAGAGGTTTTAGAGGTTTTGTACAATTGAGCAGTGCAGGAGCATGTTCCAGAAGACAGTAAATGTCCAGAGACATTCTTTCCCCACAGACAGGAGGAGGGAGGGATGTTGTTGGTATATCTACTCTCTTTCAAAATAATATTTCTGAAAATTTAAACAGATACCTTTTTTATTCTTCCTGTCCTGAAATATTCCTGTGCTATTTTTGAGTATTCACTTGTCTTTACATCAAACTCAGATTTGTATGTATTCAGTGTGACATTTATCCAGCAAAGGCGGGAAAAATGCTTACATTAACTCCTCCCCGCCCTTCCCGTTTTTTTTTTTCCTTTGGCCAAGTTCTGCACACGAGATCTCTCTAACCTTATCTGTATTGGTTTGGCACATTCTCCACAGATACACAGTACTGGATTCATAGAATTGCACCTAAACTACATGCAGGATTAGACAGTGCTTGGGTGCACGACCTTTCATTACTAAGTGGCAGTTTGTGAGCTCTTCTTGAAATAAAATGCTGTAAATGTTTTAAAGGCTTCACTGATAACAACACTGATGCTCTCCTGAATCCTGTGTAGGAGAACAGTACTGCAAATTTTAAAACACATTTGTATGTAAATCATTTCAGATCTTCTCCATTTTTTTACAATAAGAATATTTCATTCATTTGGCACAATATCTGACAACATGTGGAGTCACAAAATGTAGTCTTAACCAGAGCGAAGCAAGATGTTGGGCCTGGTTCTCCATAGTCTTCCCCTTGTATACTTACACCTGTACAAAATGAATACAAACTGGCGGTAGAATACTATCAAATAGTGTTTCTTCACTCACCATAGACAGATGTAAATGACCATCAAGATGCAAAGGCAGTGAGAATCAGGACCGGTGTCTACACAAGATTATTACTTGAGTAAAGAGACCATTTTTGTGTTAAAGTCAAACATACAAGGCCAAATCCTCAAGTTCTTACTCAGAGTCAAATGCTCTGCTAATCAAGAAAGACCCTTATAGGTAAGTTGAAACCACTCATCATTTTTAAAGTTGCAAGTTTCCTGTGAATTCTTTTCTTGGTGGGTGGAGTTTCCTCCCCCCCTTTCCGTAGAACAACAGATGGTTCCACCCACTATGCCTGTGAATCTCAGGAGATCTGACAGAAGGCCTATGTCCCTACACTTCCAGTTGGCTCCCTGCCATGCCCTGGAGCATGACTCCTATACTCTGGGCAGTCCACAGAAGTTTAGACTCTTGTGAGTGGAGTCTACAGTCATTTAAGTATTTGCAGGTTCAGGGCCTTTGTATGCAGTAACTTGCATTGGAGTCTGTGGGCTTAAGGTGGAAAGACTTGACTAGCGCCCATCCACTCCCCTCCCCTCACCTCCCCTCCAAATTTATGGAGCTTTAAACCCTAAGGGCTCCTCTGTGAAGGGACTTCCTCAGTAGAGTTGAAGAGAAAGTGGAAGCATGCTGTGGAAGTGGCACTCCTCATAGGTTGGTAGGAAGGAGTCTGCATATAGAGAGTCTTGAAGGGACAATCCTGCCAAACTCGGGCAAAACTTTCGTTGCAGTCAATGGGAGTTTTGCCTGAAGAAGAATTGAGTAAAAATATTGTAGAAATTTTTGGATTTGACCCCCACAGAAGTAATTTTTTAAAAAAAGAATCTGGGTTCCTTCTAACTAAAGATTAGCCAGATGCCTGTATTAAATACACATAACTATTCCCTAGATCTTCAAGATGAGACAGGCAAACTTTTAATTTTACACCCATGATAAAAATTAGTTGAAAATAACCAAAGAGATTGCCTATAAAGAAAGAATGCAGATTCCTGAAATAGTATTAAATAAGTTAGGCCTCAAACACTGACTCCATATTCTTAAAATGTTGCACAGTCTGATGTTATACAGATGCTGTTCTGCCTAGATGTATCTAAATGTGGTTTCGTTTTATTTCAGAAAAGTTGTTTTCTTGCTAATAGTTGCTGATGCAAAACTGTGTATTATGGGATGGTTTCACTATTGGATTTAGTCCTTTGGTAAAGTCTGTACATAGAAAATCAATATATTTTATGAAAAAAAATCATCTTATTTTCAAATATATTTAACTGATATATTTTATTAGAAGGTTGTAAATATTTTAGGAGCTCTAGTGTATATATATACTTTTGGGTGGAAAAGCAATGGAAATAAAAACTACATATTTAATGTAGTTTGTGATCTCTTCCAGATATAGCTTCATATTATTAGCATCTGACTTGCATGCAATTTAACTTCAGGATGTAACTTATTCAGATTTGCACTAGGACGGCTTAATTTCACAACTTTATATTGGTTTTGTTTTTTGATGGTTTTTGTTTGGATTCCATATACTTGGTACATATCAAAAAGCACTATGTATAGAATATTCAGTACTATTTCTTTTGTAACAAATAATTGTTGTATTTGTAAATCAAAGGGTTTTATGTAACAGTTTTGCCAAAAAGAGGACAGTATTTTCTAGTGAATTTTATACTTTTGATAAAATGTAGTTTGTTGGGTTTTTCTACCGTGATGAAAATTTCTTTTAAATAAATTAATCTGTTAAAAAATTAGGGAGTTGACAACAAAGTTATATATAAAAAATAATATACACATAGTTTACTTTATAGATGCTTTTTAAAAGAGCATTACTTAATTCTGCTATATGGTGCTGGTAAGGCCTCAGCTGGAGTACTGTGTCCACTTCTGGGTCCCACGCTTTAGGAAAGATGTGGACAAATGGGAGAGAGTCCAGAGGAGAGTAACAACAACAAAAAAAAAAGATAAGTCAGGTTTTCTAAACCTTTTATGAGGAAAGGTTACAAAAACTGGGCATGTTTAGTTTAGTCTTGAGAAAAGAAGACTATGGGAGGGAGGGTGACCTGAGAAATCTTTAAAAATATTAAGGGCTGTTTATAAAGAGGACTGTGATCAATTGTTCTCCATGTCCACTGAAGGTAGGACAGAAAGTCCTGCAGCAAAAGAGATTTAGGTTAGATACAAGGGTAGTTAAGCTCTGGAAATGTGGAATCTCCCTCTGGAAGGTTTTTTTTGTTTTGTTTTGTTTTAAAAACATGTTGGTAAGTACCTGTCAGGGATGGGCTAGGTTTACTCAGTCTTTCCACAGTGTAGATAGCTGGAGAAAGTTGCAGCTGTAAAGCACCAGTGTAGCCAAGGCCTTAGGTGTGTCAGTTTGAAAAGCATTTCACAGAGTTCTAATACAGCTGTAAACGATTTAAGCAAATGTAGCTGCTTTCATTTTTGATTTGATTGCCTTAGTTTGTAGTTAATCACACACTGGAGCGTGGGTCTGTACAGATAGGATCTATGAATACTGCTGACTGTTGCAAAGTGTGTCATTATCCCTACATTGCAATGATGAGGTTGGCCGGCAGCGCTGTTATGCAAGGCACGCTACAACCCTGAGACCAGCGCTGGCCTAAAGCGATTATAATCGAGGCTATGAAAGAGCAGGTGAACAGCACACTTAGCTGGGGAAAGCACAAGATAAAGAAGATGATCCAGGACAGACAAAATACGTTTATGGGATCAGGGTAGGTGAGAAGCTTTCGAGCCGCACTCAGCGTGTCTGGCTCAAGACAAGGTGGAAGCGCTTGTTTAACATCCTTAACACGTGTTTCAAGGACCCCCAAGCTCTCACGCCTGGCGGGGGTCCTCACAGGCAGCGCCGCCCAGGAGCGCTGGGGTGGTTGGGGCCGGGGACAAGCTGGGCGCCTCTGGGGGGCAAAAGGGCGGGGGGGCAGCACGGGACCAGGCGCGTACTGGAAAATGGTGCCTGTGGCCTATCCCGCCCCGCAGCCTTGGGCGGCAGGTGTAACCGGCTCGCGGCTGGCGAAGGGACGATGGGGTGTAAAGCGGGGAGCCCCCTTGGGGCCTCTCAGCCACTGGCAGGGAGCGGACGCGCCTTCCCCTCGGGCTCTGTCACGAGGGGGGCTGAGGCTGACGCTCTGCTCAGGCGGGGTGAGGGGGGGCGGTGCCGCCGCAGCTTTGGGACGTGACAGTGCGGGAGGGGCGGGGCCTGTTCTGTGTCACGTGGGCGGGTCTGGCTCCTCTGCCGACCTGCTACTCGAGCGCGAGCTGCTGCCTAGTTACAGGCGGGAGGACAAACTCTATGGCAGCAGGTTGCGGGTGGGGCCGCTCTACCCTTCCCGGGTCAGCTCTACGGTGCGGTGGCTGCCGGAACTTGCCGGGGGAGGCGGGACTGTGAGCAAGATGGCGGCGTGGGGAGGCGTGAGGCGCTTGTGGCGGCGGTGCTGCCAGGTACCGGGGGCGGGCTGCAGCGACAGGACGCGCGCACCCCAGCGATGCTCCGACCTGCCTCCAGGGCCATCCCGGCTTCCCCGCTCCGTGTCCAGCCGCCCCAGTGCTCAGCGCGCTCCTGAGCCGAGCTCCCGGCTGCTCCTCAGCCCCCTCCGCCGGCGCTGCCGGACACGAGCCAGGGCCCCGACCCCGACCCCCGCCCGGGTGTCCGCAGCCCGAGCAGAGGTGCCGGGGTTACAGCCCTGGGGGCTGCAGCCCGCTTGACTCCCGGCTCCGCCGCACGTACCCATAACGGGGCTTGGGCTTCTCGGCTGGCGCCCTGGGGGCCGCGGCAGCTGGGTCAAGAATTGAGCGGCCGCAGCCGGTGCAGTGTGAGACGCTGCTCTGGGTCTGCGTTGCCACTGAGGGTGTAGTGAGCATGTTCAGTAACCTCTGCTGAAGTCACTGCCCTTACTTGTCAGAAGAGAGAAGAGTCCTGTGGCACTTCATAGATTAGCAGAGGTATTGGAGCGTGAGCTTTCCTGGGTGGATGCACACTTCGTCGCTGGTTTGTACGGGGCTAAAAGGGGGCAGATCGGCAGGGGATGGCCTGAGCAGGGGGGTGGAAATTGACTGGTTGGCGGTTCAAGCAGCTGGAGGTAGGCTTAGGCTAGGGGCTGAAAGGCAAAGTCAGGGAGGGGGCTAGGTGCTGGGGTGAGTCACTGCCAGAGGGCAAAACTGGGGCATGGGGGTGACCGTTACCCCGGTGGACCGAGACACCAGTGTTTTAAAAAATAGTGAGGGGTGCAGAGGGACTTCTTCATTTCCCCTCCCACAGGACAGTTCCTCTCACAATGGGCTTCTCAAGGCTGGGTTCTTAGCAGCACAGGCATCTCAGGGCCTAGTCACGACAGCTCCTCTCAGTCTGATGTAACCTACTGAGGTGCTGAGGGAGACTTGATTTGGTGAAATATTTTACATTCAGCCCTGAAAAACAAAGACTCCCTTATCAGTTTATATGACTGCATGCAGTCTCATGAACACCCATTGTTTCATGTTCTCTATGTGTATATATAGCTCTTCCTACTGTATTTTCCACTGCATGCATGCGATGAAGTGGGCTGTAGCCCATGAAAGCTTATGCTCAAATAAATTTGTTAGTCTCTAAGGTGCCACAAGTACTCCTGTTCTTTTTGTGGCTACAGACTAACATGGCTGCTACTCTGAAGTCTTATAGCAGTTCACAAATGTGTCTTATTTGCTGCTGGGATTCTCTGAATTACTTTTAGCACTTCATTATTTACCTTTGTTATTGTGCTATTTATATTTTAATAACAAGTCCTCATTGAAAATATGTATAAGTAAGTACTTGCTAGTAGTTTTAGCAATGACATGTCTTTATAGTATTGCACTTGTTGTGTTTTGTTAGCACAGTAAAGGAAGCTGCAAAATAAATGACGTTTAAATGACTTCACTCTATTAAGAGGTAATTGATACTTATGTACACCAAGCAGGGTTGTTTGGAAGCTGAAGACTTCATGCTTCCATCCAACAACACTGTCAAGTTTTAGCAAATTGGGACAAGTCACCAAATAAGAACCAGCTTACGTATCAGTAACTGCTACTGAGTACAATTTGCTACCCCGTTCCAGTAGCAGATGAGATGAGATAGCTGTTTAATATCAGTAACTGCTACTAGTAGCAAATTACATCAGTTAGCAGTTTTTCACACTACACCCGCTCATGGTGTCTGGCCCAGAGAGCTGTGCAGAGATCATCACCTTGAGGGGTTGGGTAGCACCTGGGAGCCCAACTCCTGGACCAGGAGCCCAGCATGCCAGGGCTGTACAAAGGCAGAGCAAATAGGCAGTCCCGCTCCAAGAGTTAACAGTCTTGGGGCTTTACCCCTATTTCTAAGTTTTGTGTTTGTTTAATTCTAAATTAAAGTCAGAGACCTGGACTATATTTAGTTAATATTGCTGTTTCGCCAGCTGTGCTGCGGAAGCCCTTCTTGAATTTCTCACATTCTTCGCTTTGGCTAATAGTGTTTTGACTTCCATGTTAACACAGATGATTCCTGTGGATTGACTTGGATTTGTAGCTAGCATGACAATCATGGGGACATCTGCTCTACTCATGTCACTGGACACATCTGGGCTAGAGTTGAGGGTTATAGCTTTGGATATAAAAAAGGTGTTCTTAACATGGATTAGTAGCTTGAGTTCAACTCCAGGCTCTCCTATAGGCTTTAACTTAAACTACAAATGAGTTGAAAGCAGAGTTTCTGTGTTTTCTATTTTATTTTAATCCAAGTTAAGAACAGATTTTGGAGGAGGGTAGGGTAGATACACCCTTTATCCAAGACTATTGATTTAGGGCTGTATCTATCCAAGTGGAGCAAAAGACCTGTTTCAATGGTCCAGCCTTGTAGAATGTCTATCAAGATCCATCACAGATTGCTTTCTGGAAGTGTACTCTTTCTGAAAGACAACTTTAGCAATGAATTGGTTGGATTTTGTAATCTGTTGTTCATGGCCACTGATATAGTGGCCCCCAAAAGCCATCTCCCAGTCGTGCCCTGGCATGGTTCCTGTGGCTTACAGATTACTTGGTGGATGAAGCAAAGAGATGGCTAGCATGTGAGAAGTATCTAACTGAGAAAATTAATTTTGAAATTTATGCTGTGGAAGTGAAAGAAATGAAGATCTGGGACTAAGCTATGTGAGGGACTGCTGTTTTCCCTATGTAATTTCTGCAGCAATTGTCAGAGAAGGTGCTTGAGTTCTCTCAAGTTTGAGAGTAAATTACCAGTTGGGGTTCCCCATTAAGTCCCTCTACTTTGGAATTTGCTTTCTTCCTGAGACGTGTTAACATTCCAAGCTCCAAGATTTGCTTTTTTCCTGCAGTGTGTATGGGAGGAGGACAAAGTTGAGGCTCTTTTGGATGATTGTTGTTAGGAGAGGACCAATTTTGTTTTAGCCAGGAGGATCAACCTGTATATGGAATTTGAATTACATTGTACTGTAGTTTGTTAGAGTATCTGTAGCTTTGTGGGATGGCCAGCTTTTGAAATAAATTAAAAAATATTTGACTTAAATTGTAGAATAAATGGAACTATTACAAAACTTATATTTTAATAGGTGCTGAATGCCCCTCCCACTATATGTATTCACCAATTTACCTTACAGTCCAGCTTTTAACACATTTTAAGATTACTGTCAATTTTATTTAGCAGAAGCACATGACTCTGTAATGTCCCTGTACACATTATTAGCACAATGCAAGAAAGGAAAAAGTGTGCAGGAATAATGCTTTACACATTTAAATAATGTAAAAAAGGCTATAACGTTTGATACCACAAAGGAGCATAACTCCCCATACTGAAGATTTAAAAACAAAGCTTGATGAAACAGTAGATCACTTTAAACACAGAATCGATTACAAATGTTTGTGTCCAGAAGTTTTAAAAACATAAATTGCAAAAAATGGAATGTGTGTAAGAATATAAATCTGCCATTCAGTCAATTAAAAGGGATAAACAATGCACCAAGGTGTAAACTTAATACCTATTGTGAACTTGAGATGCCCACTCTTGTTTTGAGGAGAGGAAGGACATTAATTATCAAACATCTCTTCTCATTCGTTTGATATAGACAATTAACTTTCTCATTAATTTCAACATATTCTGCTACTCTCTAATATTCTGTAGTTATGAAAGTTAGTGTGATGCTTACAAAGCACATAGTGAATATAACGTGTATATATATATTTACATACAAACAACTATATTAAGATTGCAGAGTCAGAAGTTAGAAAACGTTGGAATTAAGGTTGCCTGTACAACCTTAATTTAGCCCCCTTGTGTATATGCATTACAATAGTCTTTAATTACGTTATCACCACTTTTTCTGCAGGACACCTGCCTCATTCAGTGCCCAGGTTGGACAGTGCTAACTGTATGGGTGGCAATTCAGTATATCTTTTATACTCATTCAATGTGCAGTCCCATTCAATATTTCTGCATGCCATTCATGCGCTTTTCTGTGGTACTTATCACAGTAGTACCCGAGTGCTTCACAAATGTTAATGAACTTATCTTCACAAAACCATTGTAAGTTCGGGAAGTGGTATTATCCCTGTTGTAGGACAGGTGACGAACTAAGGCATAGAGAAGTTACAGTCAAAACTGTCAGGTATTCACTAAAATCAGGAGACTTGATTTCTCAGAGTAGTTAGCATTTTGTAGCATTTCATATGTTCAATGCACAGCTCTAATTGACTTCAGCTGCAGTTGAGTGCTCAGTTCTTCTGCAAATCTGACTCCAGGTGTCTCAAGTTGGGTACTTTGAAATAAGGTACACAATTTGTAGCCACCTGTGAATGTTTTGGTTGAAGTGACTTGTCAGCATTACGTAAGAACTTTATGGCAGAGGCCGAAATACTATTCAGTTCTCTTGCAGTCTTTCCTCATTCTTCTTCGAGTGATTGCTCATATCCATTCCAGTTAGGTGTGCGCGCGCCGCATGCACGTTCGTCAGAAGACTTTTAACCCTAGCAACACTCGGTGGGTCGGCTGGGCGCTCCCTGGAGTGGCACTGCTGTGACACTGGATATATACCCCAGCTGACCCAGCCACCCTTCAGTTCCTTCTTATCGCCCGTGTCGGTCGTTGGAACAGTGGAGCGTGGCTTAGCTGACCTCCACTTCCCTAGCTACTCGTAGTTCTCGTTCGTTATCGTGTATATAGTTATATAGTTATAATCCTTTTATATATATATATAGAGAGAGAGAGAGAGTTAGTTTAGTTTAGTAATAGTTAGCGGGGTTCGGGGAGTAGCCCATTCCCCGCACCCGGTGCCGGAGCCCATGCCCGGCTCACCGGGTTTCAAACCGTGCTCGGCCTGCCACAAGCCGATACCGACAGGAGAGCCGCACAACTCCTGTTTGAAGTGCCTCGGGGAATAGCACTTGACAGCTAAGTGCCCCATTTGCAAGGCTTTCAAGCCGAGAACAGAAAAGGAGCGGGACATCAGGCTTAAACAGCTCCTCATGGAGGCAGCCCTCACCCCTCCGCTTTCGGCACCGAGTGCTGGTCAGTCGGTGAGCAGAAGTACCTCTGTGGCACCGGACCACACCGGTACGCCGAAAGACGGCACGGGACGTCACCGGCACCGAAGTCGGCTCAACAACGCTCCCTCTCCCCGAGGTTGAGGAAGGCGAAGACTCCTGCTGCTTCGGCACCGACCGCACCGCAGCCAGAGAGTACATCTAAGTCGGATCGCCTGGCGCCGACACCCACTGCGGCACCAACTAAATCAGCGCCGTCGAGTCCGGTGCCTGTTAGGTCCCCGGCGCGTGCCACGGTAGAGCTCACCATGTCGTCCACGCCAGAGGCGTTCTCAGCAGCGAGGGACCTGATCACCCTGATAGACTCGGCACTGCTTCTACCCCTGGCACTGCCGGTGAAGGTAATCCAATCCCTAGGCAAGCCGACCTTGATTAGACCACCCTCTGTCGGCGCAGCTGACCGGCACCGCTTATGATCATGGTCCTGCAGATGCTCCAGGTCCAGGTGGCGCTCCCGCTCTTGACGCCGTTCGCAGTCCCAGCACCGTTCTACTACATGGCACCAGTCAGACTCACGGCACCAGTTGGACTCTCGTTCACCGGCTCATTACCCATGGCACTGCTCCAGTTCTCTGCGTTGCTCCAGGCACTGTGCCTCCCGAAGCCATTCACGACGGCGGGATTCGAGATCTTGGTCGACCTCCTGGCACCAATCTGGTCACAGGTCCCGCTCTCGATCCCGGTACCGATATGCATCCCCGATACTTAGTGGAGCCTGGTCCGTTGGAACATCTGCACAAGGCTTCTCCGCTCCTCCATGACCATCCAGGCATACGTCGGTGTCCTCCCACGTGGACAGCTACTATGGCCAAGACCGCGATTCCGATGTGCCCACTGGAGTGTTTCAGGAAGCCCGGTCTCAGGACCCAGGACCTCACCAGTGGTCCTTTTGGACACCTTGGGCATACTACCAGGCCCAAGGTGCTCCACTAGTTCTGGCCCGTTCTGCTTCATCAGAGCACTGAGCACCAGAGGCCACAGTTAGTCGTCCTCTTCCACCTGGGACGGAGGAGCCACTAGTCCACCCACTGGGTTCCCCGGTGCCACTGGAGCAGGAACCGGCGCAGGAGCAAGAGGCCATACAGGACCCGCTCGTCCCCAGCGTTTCATCTTCTTCCTCTCCAGATGAGGCAGTGGCAGGGACTTCCTCCTCGGGGCCGCCTCCAATAGACCTAAGAGCCCATCAGAACCTCCTCAGGAGAGTGGCGCTCAACATGAACTTCCAGGTGGAGGAGGTCCCGGAGGTCGAGGACCCTGTAGTGAGCATCCTGTCGGCAGATGCCCCCACTAGGGTGGTTTTGCCCTTTATCAGGACCATCCAGGCTAATGCAGACACCTTATGGCAGTCCCCAGCCTCCATCCACCCTACGGCAAAGGGGGTCGAGCGCAAATACATGGTACCCTCTCGGGGGTACGAGTATCTATATGTCCACCCTCCTCACTGGTTGTCCAATCGGTCAACGAGAGGGAGCGCCATGGCCAACAGGCGCCAGCCCCAAAGTCCAAGGAGGCTAGGCAAATGGACCTACTCGGCCACAAGGTGTATTCGGCAGGCACCCTACAGCTCTGGGTGGCAAATCAGCAGGCTCTACTGAGCCGTTATAGCTACAACACCTGGGCAGAGGTGGGTAGATATACAGAGCTACTACCCCTGGACTCCCGACAGGAATTCGCTGCATTCCTAGAGGGGGAAAAGGTGGCCAGAACCTCCCTCCAGGCTTCTCTAGATGCGGCCGACTTGGCAGCCAGAACTCTGGCCTCCGGTATCACGAGACGCATCTCATGGCTACAGGTGTCCAACCTGCCGCCTGAATTACAATATACCATCCAGGACTTACCCTTCGACGGTAAGGGTCTGTTCTTGGAGAAGACTGACCCCAGGCTACAAAGCTTGAAAGACAACAGGGTCGTAATGCGCTCCTTGGGCATGCATACACCTGTGACCCAACGCAGACCTTTCCGTCCCCAGACTCACCGCCCATACTTTGTGCCCAGACACAGATAAGACTTTAGCAGACGGCGCGGGCGGGGTGGCCGTAGACGCCAGTCCGGACCCCATGGGGCCCAAAACCACGGCTCCTCAAAACCACCAGCGGGGCCTAACTCTACCTTTTGAAGGTATGCCCAAGGACAGCGTACCAGTTTCAGGACAGGATCCTTTTCCTCCCTTCTCCAGCCGCCTCTCCTACTTCCTCCCGGCGTGGTCCCAATTGACCTCAGACCTGTGGGTCCTACGCACTGTGAAACAAGGATACCACCTCCAATTTGTTTCATCCCCGCCTTCCCCACCCTCCCACCCGGTCCCTCTTTAGGGACCCCTCTCACGAGCAGTTCCTTCTACAAGAGGTGCAGACGCTCCTCGCCGTAGGAGCAGTAGAGCAGGTGCCGCAAAGAGAAGGGCAAAGGTTTTACTCCCGGAACTTTCTGATCCCCAAGTTGAAAGGAGGCCTCAGGCCCATCCTAGACCTTCAAGGCCTCAAAAAGTTCATGATAAAGTTGAAGTTCCGCATGGTCTCCCCAGGGACCATTATCCCGTCCTTGGATCCTGGAGACTGGTATGCTGCCCTCAATATGATGGACGCGTAATTTCACATCACCATTTTTCCTCCACACAGGAGGTACCTTCACCTTGTAGCCAACCACCAGCACTTCCAGTTCACGGTCCTCCCCTTTGGCCTCTCCACGGCCCCAAGGGTGTTTACAAAGTGCATGACCGTAGTTGCCGCAGACCTCCGTCGACGTCGGATACATGTATTCCCGTATCTGGACGGCTCATCAGAGGGACCTCCAAGACACAGGTCAGACAGCATATAGACATTGTCAGGGACCTATTCACACTCTTAGGCCTGATGCTCAATGTGGAAAAATCCACACTGGTCCCCACACAAAGGCTAGACTTCATAGGAGCTACCCTGGACTCCAATCTAGCCAAGGCCTACCTACCCCAGCCACGATTCCAGGCAATGGCAACGATCATTCGAGGTCTGCAGAACTTCCCGACGACCTCGGCTCGCACCTGTCTTGGTCTCCTAGGTCACATGGCTGCCTGTACTTATGTGACCAAATATGCCAGGCTCCACCTCTGACCCCTCCAAACGTGGCTCGGTCTACCGTCTGGGCAGGGACCCGATAGACACAATAGTCACCATTCCCCCGAGCACCCTACGCTCCCTCGACTGGTGGCTAACACCCTCCCTCGTATGTGCAGGGTTACTGTTCCCTCTGCCACAACCCTCACTGTCCCTGACAACGGACGCATCATCTCTCTGATGGGGGGCTCACCTCGGACACCTTCGTACCCAGGGCCTTTAGTCACCACAGGAGCTGACGCTTCACATAAATGTCCGAGAGCTGAGAGCGGTCCACCTGGCGTGCCAGACATTCCAGCAGCATCTACATGGCCGTTGTGTCTCAGTGTTTACAGACAACACAACGGCCATGTATTATATCAACAAACAGGGAGGGAGTCGATCTTCCCTCCTCTGTCAGGAGACCATCCGACTCTGGGACTTCTGCATAGCCCGCTCGATAGACCTGGTAGCGTCCTTTCTCCCAGGGGTTTGGAACACTCTAGCGGATCAGCTGAGCAGATCCTTCCTCTGCCACGAATGGTCGATAAGACCAGATGATGTTCATTCGGTCTTCCAGAAGTGAGGCTTTCCCCACATAGACCTGTTCGCCTCTCGCACAAACAGGAAATACCAAGCATTCTTCTCCTTCCAGGGTCTTTCACCGGATCAATCTCGGACGCATTCCTCATGTCGTGGAAGCACCGGCTGCTCTATGCCTTCCCTCCGTTCCCGCTGGTTCACAAGGTCCTGGTAAAACTCCACAGGGACAGAGCGCACCTAATCATGATCGCGCCAGCATGGCCCAGACAGCACTGGTACACCACACTGCTCAACTTGTCCATAGCCAGCCCAATTACCCTGCCTCTCCACCCGGACCTCATAACGCAGGACCATGGCAATCTTCGCCACCCGGACCTGCAGGCCCTCCACCTCACAGCATGGCTCCTGCGTGGCTAAACAGGTCGGAGTTACGCTGCTCTGCTCCGGTACAAACATATACTCCTGAGTAGCAGAAAGCCTTCCACTCGGTCAACATATCTGGCCAAGTGGAAACGTTTCTCCTGCTGGTGTGAAACGCAGCCTACTACTCCCTCTCAGGTCAGGCCTCAATCCCCACTGTCTTGGACTACCTCTGGTCCCTTAAGCAGCAGGGCCTGGCGATATCGTCTCTGAGGGTGCACTTGGCGGCGATCTCTACATTCCATCCAGGGGAGAGTGGACATTCCCGTGTTTTCCCATCCTTTAGTTACTAGATTTCTCAAGGGCCTGGAGCGCCTCTACCCCCAAGTACGCCGCCCTGCCCCTACCTGGGACCTCAGTCTAGTCCTAAGCAGGCTTATGCTTCCACCATTCGAGCTGTTGGCAACTTGCTTGCTGCTATACCTGTCCTGGAAGACAGTTTTCTTAGTAGCCAATACATCAGCCAGATGAATCTCCGAGCTTTGAGCGCCAGCGGTGGACCCACCGTATACTGTCTTTCACAAGGACAAGGTACAGTTGCGACCGCATCCGGCGTTCCTCCCTAAGGTGGTGTTGGCCTTCCACACCAATCAGGACATCTTCCTTCCAGTCTTCTTCCCGAAGCCTCACCCATCTCAGCGGGAACAGCAGTTACACTCCTTAGATGTCCGTAGGGTGCTCGCTTTTTATATCAATCGAACAAAGCCCTTCCGGAAATCGCCCCAACTCTTCGTTGCTGTGGCTGACCGGATGAAAGACCTACCTGTCTCCTCCCAGAGGATCTCCTCTTGGGTGACGGCGTGCATCCGCACGTGCTATGACGTGGCTCATGTTCCCTTGGGCCATCTCACTGCACATTCTACCAGAGCTCAGGCTTCATCAGCCGCCTTCCTGGCCCATGTACCAATCCAGGAGATATGTCACGCAGCTACCTGGTCCTCGGTCCACGCCTTTGCTTCGCACTATGCTCTGGTCCAACAGTCTAGAAATGATGCAGCCTTTGGCTCAGCGGTTTTGCACTCTGCCACATCTCACTCCGACCCCACCGCCTACGTAAGGCTTGGGAATCACCTAACTGGAATGGATATGAGCAATCACTCGAAGAAGAAAAGACGGTTACTCACTTTTGTAACTGTTGTTCTTCGAGATGTGTTGCTCATATCCATTCCAAACCCACCCTCCTTCCCCACTGTCGGAGTAGCCAGCAAGAAGGAACTGAAGGGTGGCTGGGTCGGCTGGGGTATATATCCGGTGCCATAGCGGCGCCACTCCAAGGGGCGCCCAGCTGATCCACTGAGTGTTACTAGGGTAAAAAGTCTTCCGATGAACGTGCACGTGGCGCGTGCACACCTAACTGGAATGGATATGAGCAACACATCTTGAAGAACAACAGTTACAAAGGTGAGTAACCGTCTTTTCACTACACGCCTCCTAACTTCTGTAGCAAATGAGAGAGGTCCTGCAGACAACAGCTTCATTCACAAGCCTGATTCATTCCCTGAACACAATTTATAGTGTGGAGTGAATGAGCCAGGGGTCTTGTGGGAAAAATAGAATGTGATCATGTAATTAAAGACTAGATGCACAAGGGGACACATTACAGTTGCATGGAAAACCTTAATTCTAGCACGTTCTCCCTTTTAAGTGCTTGACTTTGGAACATTAACTTTATTTTAAAATAGATTTTTGCATGTAATTTCCTATTTTAAAAACAAAACAAAACTGAAAATTGATCCTGACTTGGCTCAATAGCAGGCTTGGAACTTTTAGATACATAGCACAGGTCTCTACCATTTGAGCTAATGAAGTGACTGGTGGCAGTAGCAGGCTTTTCTCCTGTGTGGACCATCCACTAAAGGGAGATACTTGCCAGTGGGTTTCACAGCTGTTTACTAGGCAGCAGAGTAGTTGGACTCGGGAATCCTGGATTCTGTTCCAGATTCTGGAAGTGAGTGTGCTTTTGCTGTTACAGACCCTTCTTTCCCTGCCTGTCCTATTCTGCCACTGTGAAGCCTGTTTCTGTGATATCCCTTCTCCCTCTTAAATTCCAGTGAGGCATCCTCTTTTTCCTCCTGGGTGCTAGCAGGGGCACCATCGAGAGTATAGGTGAGACAGTCTTCTTGCTCTGAGTTCCACTGCCCCAGCATCTGGGTGCTAAGAGCAACAATGATTGGACAAGTCCTGCTTAGCCCCTGGAGTCTTGGACTGGAACAGGCTCAGTCACTCTGGAGATGTTGCCTGCTCAGTCTGGGTGCCCCATAGGAGCTATATGGGGTGGAGAGTGCTCACTAGAGAGAGAATCTTACCTGATAATTTACCTGCTAAATTCTAACACGTTTCTACTGAGCATGTGCAAATTCTGATTTTTCAGAGACAAGTAACTTGGCCAAATTTGGGTGAATTGTCACAGGGGCAGAGCTAACATGTCTGTTGTTCTATGAAAACAAAGCCAAAAAGACTGTAATTGTACTGTGAAATACTCTATATATTGCTATATCGTGCATTCAGAAATGGAATGACATCACATGCTGGAGTCCATTATTGTGCTAATAAAATTAGTAATATTCAATTTTTGTATTGAGTTCTAACTCAGGGTATTCTTATAATTATGACTTTGTATCATTGGTAATCAATTAGTTTCTTCCTCAGTCATCTTATTTGCCGGTGATTATGTAGGTAGGCATATATATTAGGTAATGAGTTCATATTTTTTTTGTATTCATGTAATGGTAATATATTGACAAGTAAAGTAACTGTTAATCCAAAAAAATTTTCTGTGTGAGCTAGTCAGATTTGCATTTCCAACACACAAACTTTAATGTGGAATTTCTGCACAAAGTAAAGGTAATTTCCATATTACTTTAGTTCTGAATCCTTCTAGAAAGATACCATACAAATTAATTAAACTAGTCATTTTACAATGTGTTCAACTGAGGGCAACGTTCGCTATAGACCCTAGGTGTAAATGAACTTTGTTTAGGAATCAAAGTGATGTTTATTCAGGCCTATGCACTGGAATAGCAGCTGCTGCCTTTTTATACCAATCATGCAGCCATTCCAAACTACTTGGTCTACATTCCCTTCTGTGCCATCACTTTTGGAGCAAGAACGAAACTCCTCTAACCAGTATGTGTTTCATTGCTCTGCACCAACACTATGCACAGATTTCAAGTTACTATAGAGCCTCTCTGCAAAAAGATGCATTTAATCTTTCATATGCTAAGTTCTTCATGGTACCTCCAGACTTGCATTTATTTATTTGTCTAGAAAATAATAACTAGCTTTTAACAAATCTACATTAAGCTGATAACTTTTAATTTGAAAGATGCCAGCTGATGATTTAACTTATTTTCACAGGGACTAGGGACTTTTCCTGTAAATTACTCAAGCAGAGATATGCCAAAGCAATATCGTTTTCTTCTGTAAGTATAACATTTAATAATGAAGTCTGAAAAACCCTGAGCTCTTAATTTGTAATCATGTTAAATGTGGTCTTTTCTCCCTCCTCCCATCTAGAAACAAGGACTTGTTGTGGGTTCAGTTCTCAGGATTCCACAGAGATTTACACCATCATAAGGACAATTCTTTGGTATGTGATTAAGTAGACTCTCTACTTATTATATACATTCTCAGTAACAAAGCAAATACACAAACTCAGACTTATTTTAGCATAGGTGAGTATTTTTTTAATTATGCAAAATCCCATTAGGAAAAGAATATTTATAGTATGAGTTGGATTATTACTCATTGAGGTCTCATTTTCAGTAAGGTCTTAGTATCAGAAGGGTAGCCGTGTTAGTCTGGATTTGTAAAAACAGCAAAGAGTCCTGTGGCACCTTATAGACTAACAGACGTTTTGGAGCATGAGCTTTCGTGGGTGAATACCCACTTCGTCGGATGCAAATGAGGTCCTAGGGATACAATCTCCATTTAGAATAGAAATGTTGTATTCTTGTGGAAAGTCCTTTCATTTTAAAATACGTATGGTAGATACTTTAAAAGGAGAAATTTTAATTCCCATTTTACTTATGTTTCATCTTATCCTGGTGGAGGGAGTCCTGTGTATTTCTCTTCTGCTACAGAGAGAATTGCCGACAGTGCAGGGCCTGAGAAGGTGACTTCTCCAGTGCCAAAAAAAAAAGTAATAATAGACTGGTTTTAGGGAAGAATCTGCAACTCTTCAGAAGTTGCTGAGCTCTACTCTTAACTTCAACTATTGCAAGACTTACTGCATTTTTTTTCCTGAGTCATCTTGAAGAGCCCTCACTCTCCTGATCAAGAACTTCTGAATGCTCAAAATTTAGAGGCTTGGTCTACGCTAGAAAATTAAGTTGATTTAACTATGTCACTCAGTGGTGTAGTTAAATATGCTCAGCATAATTAAGCCAACCTAACCCCCAATGTAGACAACTTCCATTGTTCTTCCATAGACCTAAATACTGCCTCTTGGGGAGGTGGATTACCTATACCTACAGAAAAATCTAGGCCAATGGGCTTAGCTGGAGTGTTTTAAATGTATTTATACCCTAAGTCATGCACAGGTCTGTCATCCTTCACAGAATTGGTAATAGTGGCAAATTAGTCACAGGCTGACAAAACTATCAAGTACAATTAGGTTGAGCTGCCTATAGTATTTTCCCCCATATAGGATAGTTGGGTGTATAAGATAAATGTGTATTGTATTAATTAATTAAGGGAAGTATAGATTTATCACCTAACTGTCTTTTTCTTACAAAATGTAGGTATCCATTTCAGATGAACCGGACACATTATACAGGAAATTATCAGTTTTAGTTAAAGGCCATGATAAAACTGTGTTGGACAGTTATGAATATTTTGCAGTGCTTGCTGCTAAAGAACTTGGCATCTCCATTGAAAAAGTGTAAGTGTAGGTGACCTGTTCTCAGCTGCTATTTGTAAAACACCACCCCTTATGGCATCCATAGTTGTAGATTTTTGAGGTATGGAATTTACTTTTGCTAAGTGTTTCAGAAGTGAAAGATGTACACTGATGGCATTTTTTAACTAATTTGAAGCCATTGAGATATTTCCCTGACAAGTGGTTTTAATTTATTTTCCTTGTTATAAAATCCTACACAGGGGTGTTTTTTTTTTAAGTTGGTTTTACATGGTGCCTTTCACATAGCAGTAGGATACAATAATAGTTCAAGGACCATAAAGCCAAAATCAACAGCTGTTACACACACAACACTATCTTAAACAGCAAAACATTTTATAGAAAAGGGAATCTTGCCTAGGGTTGTGTGTATTTTTTTAAAGTACCATTTCAGACTTGCTGTAAGGACAGCATCACTGACTGTGCAAGCAGCCCCCTAGTTATCATTATCACCTAGCTGAATTTAGTGGGCCTGTTTTTCCCCCAGGTCTTTTAATAGTTAGTTATTAAGGCAAAATATGGCTGCGGTACCAAAATACACTGGTACTTTTCACACTGCCTCATTCACTTGTGCAAATGTCAACTAAAGCAGGGATCCTGGCATTAAGTCCCGGTGGGTTATGTAGATACTGAAAACAGTGGTTTGATCTAAAAGGGGTATGAATGTGATTTAAAATATGAAATAATATATTTAAATGATTGCATTTTAGACATGAACCTCCCAGGAAGATAGAACGATTCACCCTTCTGAAGTCAATACACATTTTCAAGAAGCACAGAGTTCAGTATGAAATGAGGACGCATTATAGATGCTTGGAGGTGAGTGAGTGTATCTGAGGAAAGGAGAGAGCTCAAATAGAACTTCACATATAGAAAATGACTTTTGTCAAGCATTTAATGTTTGACACTCACTAAAATTCCTGAAATATGTGTGTACTGATTTTACATTTAACCCCAGCATGCAGAACTTCCTAATCCTCTCTGTGGATACTAAAGAGAATACTTGTTATATCTGATGCAATTCATGTACCTTATATTAAAATAATACTACTGAAAAGTATGGTTCCGAGCACACCATTTTCCACATTGTATCTTTTATGTTAATTAAAAATTAGAACAAAATGGCAGATAAACCAGCCCACAGTTGCCTTTAAAAAATAACTACCTTCCTCTTAAACAAAAACAACAACAAAAACTGGCCACCACCCATGTTTGTTGAGGGGAAGAGATTGTCAATTAATGTATGTGTGTAGTGTGCCTAGCATAATAGGATGTTATATAATACCCAGGGCGGCCTTTCTAAATATGGGCTGCACTGATCAAACTACAAGTTAATCTCAGGAGGATCTAGAGGTAAACAAAGGTGTATGTGTTTCTATGCTTCCAGAATACATGTGTTAAGCAAACCTCGAGTCTGGGAGTACCTTCTCCTACTAACTGTGCATGAGTATGAGAGTGCAAAGATGATGCTAATCTTTTGCCTGTAGTGAAGGGAAGGTTGAACCTAAGTGCTTTCTTCAGCTTTTCTAACGCTGAGGAAATTTGCCTATCAGTGGGTGCCTATATCATTATACAGTGATATGCTAATAGCAGAAAATATGGTTACTTTTATTTTTAAAACATTTTCTGTGTTTTAGTTAAAACATTTAACTGGCAGTACAGCTGATGTCTATTTGGAATACATCCAAAGAAATTTACCTGAAGGGGTTGCCATGGAAATAAAAAAGGTATAATTGAATTGCTTTCTTGTATTTCTAATAAGAGCTGTGGGATGAGTCTAGTTTTAAGATGAATCAGATGACAGATGGTAGCTGTTTAGATCTGCTGGGACTAATAACAAGTGTAATTTCTGGAACGTGCAGAAATTCTGGGCTGGCGAGCGTGGGATCCAAACAGTGGAAAGCACAAGATGAAGAGGGGATGGAAGCTATGCTATTCTTAAAATGGCTTCTGCCACTTGGTACTTTCATGTACCTGAATTAAGTATTTGCAATTTGATTTGGGTAAATATGAATACAGCAAAATAATTTATTCTGAGGGAATTGTCACATCTAAGGTGCAAATTGATAGGTATAATTGTTTGTTTTGTTTTTAGACCAAATTAGAGAAACTACCTGAACATATTCAGAAGCCCATTTGGGACAAGCTACCTTCAGTAGAAGAAACAGCAAGCACGTCATGAGCCCTTCATGTACTAAAGCTTTTTCACATCTGTTAGCAACGGAAGCTCAGCCTCTGCCTGTTAACATTTTAAACACAGCATCTTCTCACAGGTGTTACCCTCTATCCAACCTCAAACCTTGTCTTAATTTTGCAAACAATACTTAAAAATTATGATGAGACAGGTCATTTGCTACCCTAATTATCAGTGAGTTAGGATCCCAGCTCCAGGCCATTAGCAGAAAGACTGGACTGCTGTGAAAATGTTTTGTCTGTTTTTCTTTTATCTAAGTCTTATGTGGCCAAAACTTGATAAATGTACATGAACAGGTCATGGATGTACAGTAATGGCTTATTTCTGCATAAACACCACAGGATTTGTGAATTTACTGTCACTGAGGCTGATATTTGAAGCACATATCTCAGAGTTTTTCTGTGACCTATTAAATTTTATTTAAAATATTTATTGCTAGGGTAGTCTCCTGAAAAAGGTTACATTTATCTTCTTTTGTTATACTTGGCAAGATGACAGTAAAAGCACATTGAAGAGAACTTTCAGGACTTATTTTAGTATTCACCACTCAGCTGAGCAGGTGGGGCACTTACAGGTCAGGTCAGTTTCTGCTGGGAGGTGAAATCAGTAACAGGCTGGATATTTTCTAGTGAAACTTTTATGCTGTATACACTTTGAACAATGTTGTCAAACACCACACAGGAAATCTCAGATCAGACACACTGTTATCAAGCAGCAACCGAGTCTCTTTAGGGTCCTTTCTTGATACAATGACAAAGAGCAAACTCTCTAGCTACTTGCCAGTTCCCTCAAAATATCTGCATCACGAAACTGAATACAGCATTTCTCCCAAGACTATGCTGTTTGTATAGTAAGGGCTTGTCTACACATGCAGCAGTGCTTAGGGAAGACATTGCCCCTGCTGATGAGCTTCTCCAGGCTGTGTATGTACTCCATGTCTGAGGCGGCAGCTGTGTTGATGGGAGAATCTCTCCCAGCAACATAGTGCTGTCTACAGCAGGAGTTCAGTTAGTAAACTGCATCATGCAGAGCACCACAAGTCTGTAGTGTAGACCAAGCCTAAGAAAAAGCACTTGTAAAATTATCTTTAACAGCATCATCTGATGACGTGTTATAATCGTATGAACTTGGTCTCAACACAGGGTATTTTAATCACAAGTGTAAAAGGCTTTTTTCCACAGGGGCCCTGAAAATGAGGCTCTTACACTACAACCTACAGTCAGTTCTAAGTGGAAGCTCATCCTTTTCCTCCCTTTTCTTCTGTGGAGCTTGAGAGGGCTTCCTGAAGAAGAGGGTGAATGAATAGCACATTAGCCTATGATGCAGGCTTAGTTTAATTCCCTTCTCTTCCACAGCCAGAGAGGGGTGGTAAATAACTTACTCTACACTTCAGCAGGCTCACAGGAGTGGAGCTGGGACCTAGATTGTTGGGGTGCAGCAGCAGAAGGAAAGGTATGAAGGAGCCACAGGAACTGCTGTGGGGTGGCAAAGGGGTGGGGGTGACTACTATCAGAGCTGGCCAAAACTGTCCAGTTTGAGAAATTGGCATTTTTAATCCTCTTGTTCTAATTTAGAATGAAACCCAGTGCTGAAATTCCTTGAGAAACCACAAATTACCCCATAAGTGTTTTTTTAAACAATTTGCTCTGGGGGATCAAGAGCTGCTGAGTGAAAGTGCTATTGCCTAGCAGTTCTAGCCGTAACAATGGTCCTTTAGAATAGTTTGGAGGAGATGGAAGGGTGGGGGCTGCAATGAATTGAAAGAAGGCTGTAAGGAGAGAGATTGGCAAGCTTTTGATACTGGTTAGTTGTGTCCAGCATGAGCCTGCTCTTGTCATCAGTTCAAAACCAGCTACGTCTATTTTCTTTCTACTTTACAAGCTGGCAGGGAATATTTAAGGCAACAAAATGTTTTATGGAGCTCAAATAGGTTATAGTAGGAAGTAGATTATTGAGGCCTGAGTGGCCCACTGGGATAATGAGCTAGCTTCTTCTAGCAGCAAAGGAGTCTGTTTACATCACACCTAAACAATAGTTGGCTGGCCTCCTTGTCTTCTTGTCCACAGGTCCATCCTGAAATTTAGCATCATACTTGGGCCCAAGATTAGAATAGTAAGGTACCAGTCAGTCAGAAGAAAGTGTATTAATAATCATGGGGGTTCTAGAAACACTAGAGCATGAGTAGGCAACCTATGGCACACATGCCGAAGGTGGCACACAAGCTCATTTTCAGTGGCACTCACACTAGCCGAGTCCTGGCTGCTGGGTCCTGGCCACCGCTCCAGGGGGTTCTGCATTTTAATTTTAAATGAAGCTTCTTAAACATTTTAAAAACCTTATTTACTTTACATACAACACTAGTTTAGATCAGGGGTTGGCAGCCTTTCAGATGTGGTGTGCCAAGTCTTCATTTATTCACTCTAATTTTAATGTTTTTAGAAGGTCTCTTTCTATAAGTCTATAATATATATCTAAACTAGTGTTGTATGTAAAGTAAATAAGGTTTTAAAAATGTTTAAGAAGCTTCATTTAAAATTAAATTAAAATGCAGAGCCCCCCCCGGACTGGTGGCCAGGACCCAGCCAGCATGAGTGATACTGAAAATGTCCTCGCATGCTGCGTCATGGGTATCATAGGTTGCCTACCCCTGGTTTAGTATATAATATAGACTTATAGAAAGAGACCTTCTAAAAACATTAAAATGTATTAGTGGCACGCAGAACTTTAAATTAGAGTAAATAAACGAAGACTTGGCACACCACTTCGAAAAGGTTGCCGACCCCTCTGCTAGAGAGCTACTAGCGGACAAACACAGTCCCCTGCCAGGGAAAAATCAACCTGCTCTAGCAGAGATGTGCAGTCTCTCGTGCTGCTTACATGTGACTGTTGCAACTATTCATCTCACCAGCCTCAAGTTATTTAAAATCACACAGCCTTTATTGTGACACCTAGCAAGATATTCAACTGAGGGGCTGCGGTTTAAAAACAAAATAATTAAGTTGGAGGGAGGATGACTTTTGGACCCCTACAGTCACTAGAATGCAGTATACAAACACTCCTTTTCTGCCACAGCCCACTGTGTGTTGGGGAAAAGGAGCACCTTCCTCAATTGTATGGTGGGGAGGGCTCCGATCTCATTGGCCATTTGAGGGGGGAAAGTAATGCAACTTTCAGGGCACAGTCTTTTTTCTTCTCTGTATGTGACCTCTTAAAAAGAGGTGTCAGACAGGAAGAGCCCAATAACTTTAGCCCTCAAGTACATTCTATGTTCCGTCCATTCCTAGCTGACTGATGACACAGCTCAAGGAGGGAAGGATAGCTCAGTGGTTTGAGCATTGGCCTGCTAAACCGAGGGTTGTGAGTTCAGTCCTTGAGGGGGCCACTTAGGGATCTGGGGCAAAATCAGTACTTGGTCCTGCTAGTGAAGGCAGGGGGCTGGGCTCAATGACCCTTTGGGGTCCCTTCCAGTTCTATGAGATATACTTATCTCCGATTTGAAGGCACACAGTTGATTTCAACCCATACTACTCTGCTATACATAGGCAACATGTGCTGTGGGGAGGTAGATAGGTTGGGGAAGTTCTGCTGTAGCAGCTCTTAGTAGAAAAATAAAAAGAGCCCAGATGGAGCATTGCAAAGTTGGAGGGAAATCAAAACAAAATTAAATTAGTGTGTCAATAAAGCTCACTGTGTCAGTCACAAAGCTTCATTTACTGAATAGCCTGATTTTGCTAGCTACTCAGGATATTCACATCAAACTCATCAACAAATGTTTGAAATACAATGTTTTTTCTGTCAGCTATTCAGCAGTCAGGAATACATTAGAATAAAAGTGGAATCTTAATCTCTTATTAACTAAAACCAGACAGACACTTGGTCTTTAGGACACAAAAATAAATATAACATGAAAAAGAAGAAACTACTGATATTTATCTACCTAACACCCATAAGTACAGAGAGAGAAAGGACTTTTGGGAGGAGTGGGGAAGTTAATCTACTGTCATCAGATTCTTTAGGCCATGGGTGGGTAAACTTTTTGGCCTGAGGGCCACATCAGCTTCCTAAACTATATGGAGGGCTGGGTATGGAAGGCTGTGCCTCCCCAAAGAGCCTGGCCTTTGCCCTCGATCTGCCCCCTCCCACTTCCTGCCTCCTGACTGCCGCCCCTCAGAACCCTGCACCCATCCAACCCCTCCCTGCTCAGACCCCTATCCCTAACTGTTCCCCAGGACCCCACTCCCTTTTCAACCCCCCCTGCTCCCTGTCCCAACTGCCCCAACCCCTATCCACATCCCTGCCCCTGACAGGCCCCCCAGGATTCCACACCTATTCAACCGTCCTGTTCCCCAGGACCCTCTGCTCTTTATCCAACCCCCCCACTCCCCACCCTTTTACCGTGCCGCTCCGAGCCCAGCCAGAGCCAGACACACCACCGTGCTGCCCAGCAGGAGCTCGCAGGCTTGTCGCCCAGAGCGCTGGCAGTGCAGTGAACTGAGACTGCGGGGGAGGGACCATGGGCTAGCCTCCCCAGCTGGGAGCTCAAGGGCCAGGCAGGACAGTCCCACTAGTCAGATGTGGCCCACGGGCTGTAGTTTGCCCACCTCTGCTCTAGGCAGTGGTTCTCAGCCTTTGGGCCACTGTCCTCCAGAGGGGTTGTGAAACTTTTTTCTGGGGATATACAATTATTTTACAGAATCTAAGCTTTCATTTAAAGGTGGCTGGGAAAGGAACCTGAATGGAAATAGCTGTAGAAATTGGTATAATAGAATATATAGTCTTTTCAATAAGGTGAATGAATGTGCTAGAGGCAAAACTAGTAGCCTACAGTTAAGGTAGCCAGACACTTTCCATTATGAGACGCTGTTTTCAGTTCCAGCTGAAGGGAGAGCTAGATGAGCTGAGCAGCCATTTGGGAGAGTGGGGACCCAGGACTGGGAGCAAGCAGGAGAGAGGGGCCAGAGTGTAAGACTAAGAACATCTGGGCAAGGAGACAGACTGAGATTAAAAGCTTGAGGAATGGAGAATGGGGTTAGGATAAACAGGTTGGAGGTACAGAATGGATCAAGGTTAGAGGAGAAACAGACAGACCCTGGTAAAAAACAAACAGTTACCTACCTCTCGTAACTTGATCTTCAAGATGTGTTGCTCATGTCCATTCCAATTGGAGTGTGTGCACACCACGTACACAATCATCAAAAGGTTTTTCCCCTAGCGATACCCGTCGGGTTGGCTGTGGAGACCCCTGAAGTGGCGCCTTCATAGCAGTGTATATAGGTCCCTACCAACCCACCACCTACTCAGTTCCTCCTTACTGCCAGTAATGGTCATTGGAGCAGCTCGGTCTCTTGCATTCACAAGTGGCTACCTAGTTGTTCCCTTTTCTTATGTATAAATAGTTTGAGTTGTTGTCACAGTAGTTGTATAGTAGTTTATAGTTAGTTACGCTTACTTTAGGGGGCTCCTCCCATAGTTTTCTCCAGGTACCGGGGCATGCCTTGGTTGCAGGCGTTTAAGGCATGTGAGAGGTATGTGAAACCTATGCCCAGAGGCGATCCGCACACTGCTTGTCTTAAGTGCCCAAAAGGAGGTCATCAGACAAGTGCCCAATTTGCAGGAGCTTTAAACCCAGGACTAAAAGAGATCAGGACTATCATTTAAAGGTCCTCCTGATGGAGTCGGCCCTTAGCCGCCACTGAAAATGGCACCGAGGATGGACTCCTCCAAAGAGCATCAGCATCACTCCCTGGCTCGTAAGGCCAGCTCTAGCAGGTGGCACTGCTCACAGTCCCCAGTGCTGCATAGGAAGAACAAAGCATACATGGATCGTTCTCCTGTTAAGAAGCTGCAAGGGGATTCCAGTGGGGTGTGTCCCGTGGCAGGACACACACGGCTTGGCCCTCAAGACCTGGCACCACTGACTTAGGCCCCGACCGGAGGTCTGTCGAGTCCGGTGTCGGTGGACTCCCTGACTCGGGAGGATTTGGAGGTAGAGCTCAACCTCCCCTCCATGCCAGATACCTACAAGGCAGCATGGGACCTTATTGCCATGACAGCGCAGTCCCCAGCCCCGCAGATGCAAGCTCCGGCACCACTCCAGATGTTGGCCCAAGTTCAGGCATCATCAGCAGCATTTATAATGGTGCCACATGTGGCACCATCTCTGGCACCCTTCATGGCACCACTGCCTGTTTATCATCAGGGCAAGCCCATGATGTTATGGCACCACTCCCCATCACCACAGTACTGCTCCCCAGCACCATCGGGCTCCATCCACCCATGGTTGGTCTCAGAGTACTCTGAGTTGGAGGCTGTCTTCTGTCTCCGACAGCCAGTACCGCTTGCGGTCCTGGCCCTGCAGTCATGGACTCATCAGCACCAGTGGTTTCCCAGCCACGTCAGTCACAGGGCCAGTACAATGGCCCTTTTGGACTCCTTTGGCCTAGCATAAGACTCAGGGTCAGGACTCCAGGGCTGTATCAGTGGCATCCACACCATGTGCTCCCACCTGCATGGGACAAGGATTCTGGGCCAATAAGAATGATCCAGAACACTACTACGGTGCTCTGGCAGACCCTGGCCTCGATACCACCCACTGCTAAAGGGGTGAAGAGATGTTATTTTGTGCCGCAGAAAGGGTATGAAGCCCCTTTCACCCACCCCCCACTGGGGACTCTAGTGGTCAATGCGGCGAATCACAAGGAATGGCAGGGCCAGCCAGGTCCTGCTCCAAAGTCACAGGACACTAAGAAGCTGGACCTCTTCGGGTCAGCTTGACTGGTGGACTCCAGCTTTGAGTGGTCAACCAGCAAGCGGTACTCAGCTGCTATGCTTTCATTTCCTGGAGTGTATTAGCAAAGTTTCAGGAGTTGCTCCCAGTTTACTTGTGCAAGGAGGTTAATGCACTTCTAGAGGAGGGCAGAGTGGCCTCAAGAACCTCCCTCCAGGCTGCATTAAATGCGGTAGACCGGGTGGCTCAGACCATAGCCACTGCCCTTACAGTGAGACGCAGTGCGTGGCTGCAGGTGTTGGGTATACCACTGGAGGTCCAGAATGCTATCCAGGACCTGCCCTTTGACTGTGCGGGCTTGTTTGCCCAAAATATGGACTCTCACTTGCACAGTCTTAAGGGATCCACACCCCTGAACCTCAAAGAAAGCCATTTAAGCCTCAGGCCCCTTCCCACTTCTGTTCCGGGCCTCCAAGGCACGACTCGTCCAGGAGAGGGGCAGGAATAATAGGAGGCGCCCGCCAGTCCTCTTCAGGCCAAGGCCAGGGTTCTTTGAAACAGCCCCCTGGCCTGAAGCCAAACTTTTGAAGATGTACCCGAGGATAGAGCACCAGTACCGAGCTCGGATCTTTACCCCCTCTTCGTGAATCGACTGTCCCACTTCTACAGTGCTTGGTCCCAGATTACATCAGATCACTGGGATCTGAGCACTGTGTATATGGGATATTCTATTCAATTCTGTTCCCTCCCACCCCCTTTCCCTATCCCTCTTCAGGGACCAGTCTCACAAACAACTTCTGCAGGAGGTACAATCAGTCCTTGCTCTAGGGGCAATAGAGGAGGTTCCTCAGGAGTTCAGGGATAAGAGGTTCTACTCCTCCTCATCCCCAAGGCCAAGGGTGGGCTCAACACATTCATGAAGAAAGTGAAGTTTTGCATGCTCTCCCTGGCCTCCATCATTCCTTTCCTGGATCCGGGGGACTGTCACGCCACCCTTGTACTTTCATATCTCCATTATCCCGGTCCACAGACAATTTCTTCACTTGGCGGTCAGCACTACCAGTCCAGGGTGCTCATGTTTGGGCTCTCAGCAGTCCCCAAGGTATTCATGAAGTATATGGCGGTCGTGGCAGCCTTCCTCCGCAAACGTCAGGTGCAAGTTTTCCCATACCTGGGCAACTGACTCATCAAGGCCAAGTTGCAAGCACAGGCTGCATAGCATGTGTCTCTGGCTCAGGCCACCTTTCTCAGGCCTGGCCTCATATTGAACTTGCCCAAATCCACACTAGCCCCGACACAATAGAATTCATACGACTGACACAAACCAGGCCGTTCCTGCCTGAGCAGCACTTCCAAGCACTCAGGGACATCGAGAACCTATACAGATTCCCCACGACGACGAGAAATTGCATGAAGCAGCTTGCGCATACATGGTCCAGTACTACAGATTGTGCAGTCGGCCTCTCCAGGCATGGTTGGCGCAGGTGCACATGCACAGCGGGGACCCACTGGACAGATTATCTTTCCCCCTCACATTCTTAAGTCTCTCCATTGATGGCTGTGGCCACAGGTGGTCTGTGCGGGAGTACCCTTTGCCAAACCCCAACCTACGCTATTGCTGGTCATGGACACCTCGGTGCTCAGCTGGGGAGCGTACCTGGGCAATATCAGAACCCAAAGCCTATAGTCCCACGCAGAACTATCGCTGCATATCTATGTAAGAGAGCTAAGGACGGTTCATCTGGCATGCCCAGTGTTCCAGGCCCACCTTAGTATGGTCAGTTAAAGGAAAAAATTCCTATACTTCATCACCAGTGTACTTGTATCTCAACCCTCACCTGTCTCTGCTCCAGGTAGCTCCAGCCAGGCCTTTTCCTCTGGCTGCTAAGAAGGACTTCTTTAGTCTCCTCTAGATACCCTGTAAGATCCTCAAAGATCTCAATTCACAGCTGCTCTACCAGAGAACTAAAGAATCTCTATTTGTACAGAGCAGCTGACACTGACCACCTACCCCTCTGAGTCTCTCCCTGAATTCTACAAGCTCAGGGGGCTCAGGCTACCAGTGTCAGGAGATAGATCAAATAAGTACGGGTCAGGGAACAGATGTTTCCCTGTCTCCTAAAGAATGTACCCCACCATGACAAACAGGCTTAAGTTATTTGTTGGAGGGTGGGGAGGAGAGCAGTTCTTAAGCAACCAACAGATGTAAAATTTCCAACAATGCAAGTGTTTACAAAATGAGAACTGTGTCTGGAGACCTAAAGCTCAGATTTCACCAATCTAATTTGGAAGTCGCAAATAAAGTCATATAAGCTTTTGGAGAGAAATAGCAAAAGGCTAATTTTGTTTTAAAACACTTTGCTGTTTCTAGTGCACCACTTGGAGACAGGACTCAGCGGGCCAGATTTTTAAATATCTTAACCAGTGAGTCATCATTATTTTGTAACTTATTGAAACTTTCATCATCTTCATGCAGCTCAATTCCATTATCTTCACCAAAACCTAATAAAGGGCTGTCAGCAGTAGGCCACCCCGTAACATCGATTCATATAAAATGGCTTTTAGAAAGGATATGTATTTGACTATTGGTCCAGCTGATTAGCAGCTAAATGAAAATCATTAATACTAGTGTATCGCAGTATTAAGTGATATACAAGTAAGAACTGCATGTACTTTTACCCTAGGGCGACCAGATAGCAAGTATGAAAAAAATCAGGACAGGGGGTGGAGGGTAAGAAAAAGCCCCCAAAACCAGGACTGTCCCTATAAAATCAGGACATCTAGTCACCCTATTTTACCCCTTCTTTCCCAAACCAATAAGTTCTGCTTAGTTCAGTTTGTAAGATATATTATGAGGTGGCTTATCGTTCATCTTTCTGTCAAACATCCAGGCATATATCAGCCTTGATATATTAGTATATATTACAAATCCTCTATACTCCTGAAGCCATACCTGAAAGCAACAGAGGCATGTTGCTCATTATATGCTCTTTCCACTAATATTGATCTGCTTTCTCTAAAACTAAGACAGACTACACTGCAGCTATCACATCCACAATAAAAGCCTCGGATCATCATACAAGAGTTCTGGTTTATAAATAACTTAGTTTATTAAATCAAGTGAAAAAAAATTCGAGTGATTGCTCATATCCATTCCAGTTAGGTGTGTGCGCCACGCGTGCACATTCGTCGGAAAACTTTTACCCTAGCAACTCAGTGGGCCGGCAGGTCGCCCCTAGAGTGGCGCCGTCATGGTGCTCGATATATACCCCTGCCGGCCCACCCGCTCCTCAGTTCCTTCTTACCGCCCGTGTCGGTCGTTGAAACAGTGGAGCGCGGCTTAGCTGACCTCCACTTCCCTAGCTACTCGTAGTTCTCGTGTATATAATTATGCGGTTATAATCCTTATATATTTGTATAGTTATACGTTTTTTCTTTGCTAACATAGTTAGTTTAGTAATAGTTAGCGGGGTTCAGGAAGTAGCCCCTTCCCCGCACCCGGTGCCGGAGCCCATGCACGGCTCACCGGGTTTTAAAATGGGCTCAGCCTGCCAGAAGCCGATGCCGACGGGAGATCCACACGACTCCTGTTTGAAGTGCCTCGGGGAATCACACTTAACAGCTAAGTGCCTCATTTGCAAGGCTTTTAAGCCGAGAACAAAAAGGAGCGGGACTTTCACTTATCCCTCCACCTTTGGCACCGAGCGATGATCAAGCGGCTAGCTGAAGCGCCTCCTCGGCACCGGACCCCGCCGGTACTGCCAAGGCCTTTCGGCACCAGCCGTCGCCGGCATCAACTCGGCACCGCTCCCTCCCTCCAAGGTCGAGAAAGCCTACAATTCCTGCTGGTGCCTGACAGCTCCCCGGCACGTGCCGTGGTTGAGCCCCCTGCTCCTGCTGCTTCCGTGCCACCTGCATCGCAGCCAGAGAGCTCGTCTAAGTCGGATTGCCCGGCACCGACACCTGCGGAGGCACCGACGACGTCGGCACCGTCGATCCCGGTCCCACAAGGGCCGTCGAATCCGGTGCCTGACGGCTCCCCAGCACATGCCGTGGTTGAGCTTACTGCTCCTGCTGCTTCCGTGCCAACTGCACCGCAGCCAGAGAGCTCGTTTAAGTCGGATTGCCCAGCACCGACACCTACCGAGGCTCTGACGACCTCGGTACCGTCAATCCCGGTCCCACGAGGGCCGTCGAATCCGGTGCCTGACAGCTCCCCAGTATGCACTGTGGTTGAGCCTGCTATTCCCTCCACGCCGGACACATTACCAACGGCGAGGGATCTCATTGCCATGACAGAGTCGATGCTGCCTGACCCCGGCACCGCCGGTGCGGGTAATACAGTCTCTTCATTTGACCGTCCTCTGTCGGCACAGCAGAGCAGCACCGTTCATGATCACGGTCCTGCAGACGCTCCAGGTCCCGTCGGCACACCCGACACCACTTGCAGTCCCGGTGCTGTTTTCCTCCTCGGTACTGGTTGCACTCGCCGCACCGGTCGGTATCCCGTTCGCCGACCCGCTACTATTGGCACCGTTCCGACTCCCAGCACCGCGACAGGTACCGTGACTCCCGTAGCCTCTCCCCGAGCCTCAAGATCTCGGTCGACCTCCCGGCACCGTTCTGGTTGCAGGTCTGGGTCTCGTTCCAGGTACCGGTACGCCTCCCGGTGCCGGTCCCCGGTGCCGAGTTGGGCAAGGTCCGATAGAGTCAGAGACTCTGCCCATGCCTTTTTTTAGTACCTCCATGGCCATCCAGACACGCATCCGTGTCATCCCACGTGCGCAGATCTTATGCTCAGGCAACCTGAGGTGGAGGAGGTCCCTAGGTAGAGGACCCGGTATGGTGCCCTCTAAGGGGTACGACTACTCGTCTGTCCGTCCTCCTCTCTGCTCACTAGTCGTTCAGTCCGTTAAGGAGAGGGATTGGCATGGCCAGCGGGCGCCAGCCCCGAAACCGAAGGAGGCTCGGCGAATGAACCTACTTGGCCGCCAGGTGTACTCTGCAGAGGCCCTGCAGCTCTGGGCAGCAAAGCAACCAGCCTTGCTTAGCTGCTATAATTATAGCACCTGGGTGACGGTAGTTGAGTTTATGGAGTTTCTCCCTCAAAACTCCCGCCAAGAGTTGGCTGCCATCTTGGAGGACGGGAAAAAAAAAAAAGGTACCTAGAACGTCCCTCCAGGCCTCGTTGGACGCAGCAGACTCAGCAGCCAGGACTCTGGCCTTTGGTGTTGCCATGAGGTGCATCTCATGGCTTCAGGTTTCAAACCTCCAGCCGGAGCTGCAGTATGCCATTCAGGACTTACCCTTTGTTGGTAAAGGCCTCTTCGCGGCAAAGACAGCCCCAGGCTGCAAAGCCTGATGGACAATAGGGTCCTAACGTGCTCTCTCAGCATGCATATGCCAGCGACCAAACACAGGCCTTTCTGTCCCCAGCCGCCATACTCTGTGCCTAGCCAGAGACAAGACTTTGGCAAACGGCAAGGCCAAGGTGGTCGCAGACAAACGTCAGGACCCCTAAAGAGCCACGGTCAAGGTCCCTCGCAATTACCACTGGGACCAAAGACGAACCTCCCAAGGTGCGCCTGAGGGCAGTGTACCAGTCACAGGCCGGGATCCCAATCCCACTTTCTCCTGGCGTGGCCCCAGTTAATTTCAGATCGCTGGGTCCTGCGCACGGTGGAGAATGAGTACCACCTCTAATTTGTTCCAACCCTTTCCCCCTTCAGGGACCCCTCTCACAAGCAATTCCTCGTACAAGAGGTGCAGACGCCGACGGACGAAAGGGGCAAGGTGGTTTACTCCCGTTATGCCCTAGTCCCCCACTCCAACGGAGGTCTCAGACCTTCCTAGTCCTGCACGGACTCAACCAGTTTAGGATAAGGTTGAAGTTCCGCATGGTATTCCTGGGAACCATTATCCCATCCTTGCCTCCTGGGGACTGCTATGCCGCCCTCGATATGATGGACGCGTACTTTCACATCGCCATCTTCCCTCTGCACAGGAGATACCTCCGCTTTCTAGCCAACCATCAGTACTTCTGGTTTACGGTCCTGCTGTTTGGCCTTTCTACAGCCCCACAGATATTGTCCAAGTGTATGGCCGTAGTCACCGCCTACCTTCGCTGATGTCGGATATGCGTTTTTTCCATATCTGGACGATTCGCTTATCCGAGGAGACTCCGAGACACAAACCACTCAGCACGTGGGCATCGTCACGGTCTTATTCACAGGTCTAGGCCTGATGATTACTATAGAGCAATCCACTCTGGTTCCCACGCAGAGGTTGGACTTCCTAGGGGCTATCCTGGTCTCCGACCTAGCTGGAGCCTGCTTACCACAGCCACGGTTTTAGGCGATGGCAACAATCATCCGAGGTCTGCAGACTTTCCCAACGACCTCGGCTCGCACTTTTCTCAGTCTCCTGGGTCCATGGCTGCCCGCAAGTTTGTACCCAAACACGCCAAGCTCCGCCTCCGTCCTCTCCAAGTCCGGCTCACCTCGGCGTACCGCCCAGACAGGGAGGCAATGGTCATGGTAGTCACCGTTCCCTCGAGCACCTTAGGCTCCCTAGAGTGGTGGCTAACTCCCTCCCTGGTGTGGGCAGGGATGCGGTTCCATCCGCCCCAGCCCTCACTGCCCCTGACGACGGACGCGTCATCTCTCTGCTCGAGTGCTCGTGGTCACCTCCGAGCTTAAGGCCTTTAGTCTTCTCGGGAGCTGGCATTCCACATCAATGCCCCCAAAATGAGAGTAGTCCGTCTGGCGTGCCAGGGGTTCCAGCGGCAGCTGCGAGGCTGTGGTATCTCGGTGTTTACAGCCAACACAACGGCCATGTGCTTCATAAATAAACAGGGAGGGACATGGTCCTCCCCCTTTTGTCAGGAGGCCATCCATCTCTGGGACTTTTGCATGGCCCACTCGATGGAGCTGGTGACGTCCTTTCTCCCAGGCGTTCGGAACGCCTTGGTGCTTTGACTCAGCAGGACTTTCCTGTCTTACGAGTGGTCACTCTGCCCCATGTGAGGCATTCTGTTTTCCAGAAGTGGAGATTTTTCCTCACATAGACCTGTTCGCTCACCGCGAGAGCAGAAAATGCCAGATGTTCTGCTCCTTCCAAGGTCTGTCCTCGGGATCGATCTTGGACGCATTCCTGATGCCGTGGAAAGGCCAACTCCTTTATGCCTTCCCACTGTTCCCACTGGTTCATTAGGTCCTGCTCAAACTCCGCAGGGGCAGAGCGCGCATCATCATGATCACTCCAGCATGGTCCAGGCAGCACTGATACACCACGTTGCTCGGCCTGTCAATAACCAACCCAATTACCCTGCCACCCCACCCAGACCTCATCACTCAGGGCCACGACAGGTTCGTCACCCGGACCTGCAGCCTCCACCTCACGGTGTGGCTGCTGCATAACTGAGCCGGGGTGGCAGGAAGCCTTCCACCTGGTCATCGTACCTGGCCGAGTGGAAGCGTTTCTTCTACTGGTGCAATACGCTCGATCTTGCTCCTACTGAGGTCTCGGTCCGCTCTATTTGGCCTGCCTCTGGCCTTCAGCGGCAGGACCTGGCGGTATCATCGCTGAGGGTACACTTGGCAGCCATCTCTACCTTCCAGCCAGGCTAAGGTGGACGTTCCGTGTTCTCACACTCTATGGGTTCGAGGTCCCTCAAGGGCTTGGAGCGCTTGCACCCTCGGGTGCGCCGCCCAGCCCCAACCTGGGACCTCAACCTAGTTTTAACCAGACTTATGTCTCCCCCATTCGAGCCGTTCGCGACCGGCCCTCTGCTATACCTGTCTTGGACGACAACTTTCCTCGTAGCTGTTACATCGGCCAGACGAGTCTCCGAGCTCAGAGCTCTTATGGTGGTTCCGCCGTACACTAGGTTTCACACAGACAAGGTGCAGTTACGACCACACCCGGCTTTCCTCCCTAAGGTGGTTTTGGCCTTTTATGTTACCCACAGCTCAACGCAATGGGCGCAACAATTGCACTCCCTGGACGTCTGTAGAGCGCTCGCATTTATATTGCGCTGACAGAACCATTTCGAAAGGTGCCCCAGCTCTGTCACGGTAGCAGACCAAAGGGAAGGCTTGCTTGTTTTCCTCTCAGAGGATCTCATCTTGGGTGATGGCGTACATCCACACTTGTTATGATTTGGCTCATATTTCACCAAGCCACATCACCATGCATTCTACCAGGGCTCAGGCTTCATCTGCCGCCTTGCTGGCTCGTGTTCCTACCCACAAGATCTGTCGCGCAGCTCCATTGGTCCTCGGTCCATACCTTTGCTTCGCAGTATGCCCTGGTTCAACAGTCAAGAGATGCTGTAGCCTCTGGCTCAGCAGTTTTCATTCTGCCACATTTCACTCCGACCCCACCGCCTACGTAAGGCTTGGGATTCACCTAACTGGAATGGATATGAGCAATCACTCGAAGAAGAAAAGACGGTTACTCACCTTTGTAACTGTTGTTCTTCGAGATGTGTTGCTCATATCCATTCCACACCCGCCCTCCTTCCCCGCTGTCGGAGTAGCCGGCAAGAAGGAACTGAGGAGCGGGTGGGCCGGCAGGGGTATATATCGAGCACCATGACAGCGCCACTCTAGGGGGCGACCTGCCGGCCCACTGAGTTGCTAGGTTAAAAGTTTTCCGACGAATGTGCACGCGCGGTGCACACACCTAACTGGAATGGATATGAGCAACACATCTCGAAGTACAACTGTTACAAAGGTGAGTAACCGTCTTTTCAGTCATAAAGGGTTGAAAGCAGAATCCCGAATGCAAATCTTCCCCACTTACATTGTTTTTCAGAGTACAATATTTCTATACAGCAAAGGGAGGGGAAAAAAAAGACAAGGCAGCATTAAGAGAATTTTATTTTTGCTTCCTTAAAAAGAATCTTACTTTTACACTTACTGACTCAATGCTCCATGCTCAACTTGCTAGGTGCATTTCAAAGTAATATTCTTTGATAGAATAATAAATTGAAGAATACAAAATGCAACTTCTAAAAATAAGAATAAAGAATCTATCCAACTAATACCCATAATATTACTTGATGACAGTATACAATCAACACTTCATATCTTTGTGATAGGGACACCTATCACATCATATTTTGTGTTAGTTTCTTCTTTGAAACTTTTTTTTAATTACATACTAATTACTCTCCAACTCAGATATTGGAAAAGCAAGCTCTTTCTAATTGGAAATAATGAAAACTGTGAACAGCATTTTAATAAGTCCTATTAAAAATAAGGTATTTCCCTCCCCCCCCCCAAAGCTGCTGCAGGAAAATAAAATCTAGCATCTCACCTTTCTGTATAGAGGAAGTTGTTAATCCCTGCACTACAAAAGAGTTACATCATTACTGAATGAGTTTATCAAAACTAGTGGAGAGAGTTCTTTAGGATACTTATAATTTTGACTAGATGCTCCTTCAAACTGTGATGTTCCATCTGCTGAGAAATTAGAGATAAGCAGAAAGATTAGCTTTGCTGACAAAAAAAACTGCCATAAACTTTTCAAAGAAAACTGAGTTCTACAAAATGAAAAGGGGGGAGAAGAAGAGAAAATAAAAGATAAAATTTACCTTTTTACCTATCTTCTGCCAAAGTAGTCAGTGCACAAATCTCAGAAGATTATGGTAATCCTAGTACACTAAACAGTGTATGAATTTACATAGTGGCTTTTATAAACAATGATGTCTTTTCACTTGCTTCTCATTCAAATCTGTATAACCAATTGGGTTTGTCTGATATTTTCTGTTAATGTATCCCATCCTAATAGTCATGCAATATATCTGGGTTTGAAAAGTTAATCTCAGAAGTCCTCATCAAGACAAACACTTTAAAAGAAGAAAATGGACATATGATAGGCCTAATCCTCCTTGCTGTTTGAAAATCCCTTTATATATATATTTTTTTTCGGGGGGGGGGGGAATCTCTTCTCTCAATTTAATTTTTACTGTTATACTGGAACTGTATCTGAAAAGACCCCCCGTGGGTTTTGTTTTTTATTTTGTTTTTCTCCAGTTGGTGCACTAGAAACAGGACACTGATAGCAAGAATGTGCAGTTCTGTAAGTCATCAATCAAGCTGATGGTTTTAGTATGCATACTCTGTTTATTTTTATATAAATTTAGTGTTAATAACTACTGCTTCAGAACAGTATATCTCAGACAGCCTGTTTAAATGCTGTATTTTGGATCACAATAAAATAATGTTTTTAAGTTTTTTATTTTTTTAAACAAAAAAGTCTAGATGACAGGAAAACTTTCCCACTGAGTATCAGTTTTAAAATAAAGAGACACTACCTATTTTTACACATACTTAGAACTATAAGTCATCATTGGCATTCTATTCTGTATTCTAATTTACAGTATTCATACTCCTTTCCTAAAAAGTTTGGTAGTACTTTCCAGAAAACTTAAGTGCTTCTACAATATTCAGTAATTGCAGTATAAGAAATTAAGTCATAATGAACATACCAATCTTTTGCTCCTTGGACTCAATAGAACTTCCAGCTTAAATTTCAGCTCTGCCATTCAT
The DNA here is from genome assembly GCF_025201925.1 of Gopherus flavomarginatus. NCBI lineage: Eukaryota > Metazoa > Chordata > Testudines > Testudinidae > Gopherus > Gopherus flavomarginatus. Next base: position 44,719,466 of record NC_066620.1, read on the forward strand.
AGTTTCCCCATAGCAAAAATTCCAAGAGTTCAAAATATAAGTCTCAATAGCAAAAACAAGTGAAATAGTTTCTAAATATAGAAACTACAACTAGAACAAACGAAGGACATTATAGTAACTGACTCCAGAACTATTGTTCGGCATATGCTGCAACACAAGATAAAGAACAGAAGCTTTAATGCTAAAGTTCTCAGCACATTTTCTCTTGGCTAAACTAGTTACTAAACACATGTACATTTGTTAGAAAAATTTGCCTAAATTTTTTAGTCTGTAAAGGACAGAGAAACTGTGGATGATAAAAAGAAGTTTTAAAAATGTTCTCACCTCAGATAAGGCTTGTTGTACGCTCTCCAAAAGGTCTGCATACCATCTCCAACTGGCCTCAAAGGGTGACTATGTTACCCTTTAGAAGATAATAATAGCATAATTGTTCAGCATACTACAAACAGAATTAGATTTAAAACCTATCAAGTCACTTAGCAGAGTAGGGTAGAGGTTACAACTATGTTCTATAAAATATGTATACAAAAGAAAATAAAACAAAACATGCACAAAAAGCTTTACTTAATAGTAAAGATCCTGGCCAAAATGACTAATGTTTAATAAGCCCATGCCCCAATATGCAACTCTGAATATTAAATATACTATAAAGATTCTGATTTCTCAAGAATAAAACGTGAAAGGTAAATATTAGCTTTCAGGAAAAATTAAGTACACTGAGAATCAGAATTGCTATAAACCAGCTATAAATTTACTAATAAAATATTGTACTTCAATAATTTTGATAATGATTTACTAGAAGTGAGGTGTAAAGTGGGAAATACCCACCTATTTTTGCACTCTCATACCTCAATTTATTGCTTTCTTCATATATTATATTTTGCTTGCAGGCTTTGGACCCAGTGAAGAGATTGCTTAAGTTAAAAAGCCCCACCTGCATCAAACTGCTAAAAAAAATTGAATTCAGCCCTCAGCACAAAAGAACACAGCACGTTTTAAGGATTAAAATAATTTACAGACTGTGATCATCCTTGACGTTAAACAGCACTGTTTCAAAATATTACAATTACATCTATAATTTCAACAGCAACAAGCAACACAAAATTACAGGTTTCACTATTTTGAAGTCTATTTTTTTTTCACATTAACAGAAGTTAAATTAACTGTTAGGGTGAGTATACAGCAATCCATACATTTAACAGTATGAACAATTATGATTTTTAACAATACTGTATGTTAGCATAGTTTGAAGTAACTGACATTTTATCCTATAGGTAATGCAAATACATAAATCAGTTGTACCATACAATTGGTCAAGTGTTCTGTTACACACTTTGTTTAGAAATTATAGTTACTTACACAACTGGACATTTAAACAATGAGGTCAAGCTGTGTATAAAGAACAATTATCATAAAATTAAAAACAGTCCACAGCTGTTTTTTAAGCTCATCATGAACTACTGACACTTTTCGAAATTAACATTCACAAATTTCTGTTTAACCATTGCATTTAGTGTATCAGGTAACTAGAGCCCTGCGTGGATACAAAAGGTGTATCCGCCTCCAATCCACAAAAATTGGCTGTGGAAATCCGTGGATTTGCAGGGCTCTAAACAGCTCCATAGGTCAATGGGCAGCAGGGACACAGGACTGTGTCAAACCCCAACCCTCAACCACCACTGACCCCCCCGGTTTCTCCCCAGAGACCTCCTGCTCCGCCCCCTGCTCCGCCCTTGCCGTTCCTCCTTCCCCACTCCTGGCAGGGAGGCTACAATTCTGAGCCCTTCTATGCTGCACCGCCCCGCCCCGCCCCCCACTGCGGGGGCTCGGACACCCCTACGCACTTGCATAGGCTCGAATGCACAGTTATTGCCGCCTGCTGATTTAAAGAACAACCACATCATCAAAATGGCGCTTGGCTTACTCCCTTCTGGGAGTTGTAGTCCCCAGCTTGCTCACGTGGAGGAGGTAAACTACAATTCCCAGAATGCCCAGCCCGCTGCTGCGTGTTTTAGAGCGCCGAGCTGGAGCTTGCAGGCTGGGTGGCAGCCTCTGTATTCTGGTGACTGTGTGCCGCAGACCCTTGTGCGGATACAGAATTTGTATCCGCATCCGAGCTGCGAGCAGCAAAAATGGTCTGCGGATATCCGTGGATAGAAAGCAGATTCCCGCGGATGTGCAGGGTTCTACAGGTAACACTTCAAAATGTAGTACAGTATACGCTTCCCAAATATTAAGCAGTTGGCTGCATTTACTGTTATAAAATTTGTAAGTGATTTCAAACCCTTAAAAAAAGTTCACGTTTATACACACAAAATCACAGCATTAAAACAAATTCATGTTCTACTGCACACAACTGTCAAAAGCTATCAGAGTTCTGTATATTAAATTGTCACAGACGTGTTTTTCCTTTTACGTTAAGTGTGCAGGAGTCAGTGTCCATAAAGCCTAGGCTTAAAAAGGATATGCTTGAAAAAAGTCCAAGGAGTCACAGATTTTTTTTAATATATGGCTTTTGCCAACTGGTGCATGAGGGCTGCTGGAAAATATTAGTTGTCTAAGTTCAATTAATATTCTTTGCCATCTTTAATGTTTTATAGTCAGTTCTTAGTCCAGCCATTTCAAATGGTTTTAAGATAACAAGAAAGCGCCCTGCTATACAATTTAAAGAATAAGCCTCTTTAATAGTGTCTGCCACCTGGCTGCCCAAGCCATCTCTGGCCACGTCCAGGTGGCGGAGGGGATGGTACACCAGGTCCATTGGGAAAGCTGTATAAAAGGATAAAATCATAATTGTTTTTTCCCCTCAAGATAACTGCATTAAAATAACAAAAGAGTGACAACAGTATATTACAATTTGGATTTAAACTTATTTTGTTGTTAGCAATCTCATGCATACTTAAAAGTCTTCCACAGCAGTTAAAATTACTACAACAGTGGAATCTGAAATATTTACATAGGATGTGGCCCTTGACTTTAATACTTGCAAGAGACAGCTTTAAAATTACTGCAATTTTAGGTTTCAAATAAAATTAATTTTAAAAAGACAAAACAAAAGAAACATTCTTACCCTCTTGGCGGAGGGAATCGACCTCTTGGCATCTGCAGCATCCCTCTTGCTCTGGGGTGAGATGGCCTGCCTCTGAAGCTCATTTGTCCGGGTGGTGATGGCAGGGCCGGCCTTAGGATTTATGGTGCCCTAGGCGAGATTATTAAACTGGTGCCCCTGTGCCTGATCTGCTCTTAGCAACACAAACATAAGCTTACAGTACTGGAAAACTTGCCACATTCACGTTATTAAAACCAGTTTAACTTAATGAAGCACACTTTAATGCTGATGGACTAGCACTAAAGAAGCAGCACTATAGAAAAAATTCTAATTTGACAGAATGATGCAAATAATATATTTTTTTAATTTATCAAAATTTTATTGGAAATTTCTATGAAGAGGTATTGAAACAAGGATTAGTTTTTAATTAAAAGCAATCTTTCTGGCTTTTTTGGCTGCAAGATCAGGAATAATGTCATCGTAAGACAAAGACAAAGTTGTGTCTTGTTCGACTGCAAGAATAGCAAGACCAGTTAAGCGTTCCTGACTCATTGTAGAGCGGAGATAGTTTTTAATGAGCTTCAGTTTTGAGAAACTCCGTTCTCCTGATGCTCCTGTTACAGGAATTGTCAGTAGAATAGGAGTGGCAATGTCCACATTAGGATATATGTCAACAAGTTTGCGGGTATGAATAAACTGTACAATGTCCATCATAGATTTTGCATGTGGCAACATTGATGACAGTGTACGCAATTCTTCATACAGCTCAACTCCATTTAAATCAAAACTATCACTGTGCTTCAGGAGGCTTTCTAGGTTCTTGCGCTTTGTCATTAGTTGCTCTTGTTTTCCTATTTCGTTGAATTTAGTTATGTCATACAAAAATCCAAACTGTTCATGGTGTACGTGCAATGTATTAAACCTTTCATCAACAGCAGATACTGCTTTATCCATCACAACATTAAAAAATTCAACCTCAAATTTCTTTTCTGGATTGTCTATGGGCATGATCTGCTGTACAGATTCTTCACAAAGAAGTGTCCCTGGCCTTTTTAACTCATATTAACTATGTATTTACTGTATGAAAGTTGGAGAAAACATTGTGAAAACATAAAACATTGGCTTCCCAACTTCTGGGCTGGCAAAAGTTATACTGACTCACAGGGAAAAAAAAAAAAAGGCAGGAGAATCTTAGTACAACATATGGTCACTCTATACCAGGGGTCGGGAACCTTTCAGAAGTGGTGTGCCAAGTTCACTGTAATTTAAGGTTTCTCGTGCCAGTAATACATTTTAATGTTTGTAGAAGGTTTCTCTCTATGTCTATATTATATAAATAAACTATTGTTATTATCTGAGGTCTTGGCCACCGGTCCTGCTCAGGCCACTGCCAGCTGAGTAAATGAAACCCCAAACCGGCAGCAGGCTGGTGGCTGGAACCCTAGACAAGGATCCCAGGCCCTGCTCAGCCCGCTGCTGGTCTGGGGTTCTAATCACCAACTCCTGCCAGCCAGGATCCCGGCCACCAACCCCGCCTCAGCCCACTACCAGCCTGGGATTCTGCTCACCCAGGCTGGCAGGACGCAGAGTGGGGCCGACGGCTGAGCTCCTGACTGGCAAGGGGCCGGCAGCCAGAACCCCGGAGTAGCAGTAAGCTGAGTGCTGCTGGCACCCCAGACTGGCAGCAGACTGAGCCACTCAACCCCCCACCGGCCCTGCTTAGCCCGCCACCAGCCCGCTCAGCTCGCTGCTGGCTGAGTGAATGGAACCCCAGGCTGACAGCAGGTTGAGTGGTTCAGCTGGCCTGCTCAACCCACTGCCAGCCTGGGGTTTCTTGGGGGTCCCCAGGCCAGCAGCAGGTGCTGAGTGGGGCCGATGGCTGGTATCCCAGCTGGCAATTTCAGGAACCTCAGAGCAGTGATGGGCTGAGCCGCTCAGCCTGCTGCTGCATACCATCAAAAATCAGCTCACCTGCCACCTTTGACACGTGTGCCGTAGGTTACCGACCCCTGCTTTATACACTAGTAAGGAGATGAGCATATTACAGTTGTTGGAGGGCTCTTATCAGGAGTAACAGGCTATAGGAAAGTCAGTCAACATTTTTTGTTTCTCTGATGAAAACTGACCCACTCCCTGCCTCAAACCAAACCTGTCACTAATAATTGTCTACAACTTAATTTTCTGTTTTTGGTTAAGATATTGATTTTTTTTTAAAAAAATTATTGAAATTGGATTCAGGATTGTTAGCAAGAATTTTTGGCAAACAAAGTTGTCAAATGACAATCTAAATGGCAACACAGTACTGCTTTCATGCTTGGCTCACCCCCCAGCCTGCTGGTCCAACAGCTGCAGTAGAGGAGGAGATAGGTGGAAAACTGCAGGACCCCAAAATCCACCTCTTGGGGTGCAGAGTGGCAACAGCAGCAGCAAACCCTCAGGTCCAATCACACGCCAATGGGCACCACCACCAGCCTTACGGACCATGGTGAAGTTAGCACAGCATCTGATCTCAGGGACGGGGCACCCATGGAGCCACAGCAGCTCATCCTGCCCTGTGCAGCTCCCCCCGGATGAGATGGATCGCAGGCAGCTGCCAGCCCGGGGGAGAGGCGCTAGGGTGGCCAGATCCAGATGTCCTGATTTTATAGGGCCAGTCCCGATATTTGGGGCTTTGTCTTATATAGGCACCAATTACCCCCACCTAGAGTGACCAGACAGCAAGTGTGAAAAATCAGGACAGGGATGGGGGCGGGGGTAAAAGGAGCCTATATAAGAAAAAGACCCCCAGATTGGGACTGTCCATATAAAATAGGGATATCTGATCGCTGTACCCCAATCCCCTATCCTGATTTTTCACACATCTGGCTGACTCCAGCCAAGCCCTGTGTGACATTCCAATCCTGGCTGCCTGCCGAGGAAGTGAGTTACTTTCACTTCCTCAGCAGGCAGCCAGCCCACCCTCCCCCCACCTACCTCCAGCACCTCACCCAACCCAGGGGAGGGAGGAGAGAGAGAGGGGTGCTCCTGGGGAGGAGGGAGAAAGGAGGGGGTGCTCCATGGGGTAAGGGGGAGAAGAATGGATGTTATGGGAGACGACAAAGGATACTGGTTCCAGAGCCACAGAGCCTGCCTCACCTCACCTCAGCGGGGGGGAAAGAGTCACACTCACAGGTGAGCTCCTTCCCCAACCCCTACTCCCTCCCCTTCCCAGAGACCCCAGCAGCCAATCCCATTCCTCAGACTGTGCTGCATCCGGCTCTCTCTAGGACCCAGCAGCCCTGCTTCTACACTGTCTGGGTTGCCTGCAGAATGGTGCCCCCAAGCAGAGTGAGGCCCTACGCGGCTGCCTATTCTGCCTATGCCTAAGGACGGCCCTGGGTGATGGAGGAAGTCCATTCCTGCAAAGACAAGTCCAATCAAACAATCTCATATTGCCTCAAAAAACAAACACTCTGGGTTTCCTCCTATGTGAACCAATTTCTCATTAGAGAAACAGGACTACAGCACTAGACATCCATCGTTTTTAAAAAACACCTTTCTATCAATGTTTTCAAAACTAACCTTGGTGGTGGAAATAAGAAAGGATCTCTCATCATTCCTCTCATGGGTGGGGGTGGTAAAAAAGGTGGCCCCCCTCTGCCTCCTCTTCTGCCTCGGAGGTCAGAATATGGATGCATTCTTCCTATCCCATGTCTGGAAAGACACTTGTTTTCAGTACAGATCTGAAAGTTAAGTTGTATTTATTTCATTGTACAGTTATAATGATGCAATAATATAAAGTGAAGACTGTAAAAATCCAAAGTAGGGACTGCTCCTGGAACTATCTTTTAAGACGGGATGAATAAATTGTCTAACATTATTCAAAAGATGTACATGTACTGCCAAGCTGCAAGAAAAAACATGAATACTTACTAATACTGTACAGTGTTTACTGAAATTAGAGATGGATGGAATGCCAAATGAATATAATGAAAATAAAGAGGTTTTTTTATAGAAACCTTTAAACAATCAGCTATTTGCAAGGAGTCTCTCACCAGCTTCTTATCATCTTGTTCAAGGGAAGTTACATGTAATGTTATCTGTTTTCTATGGAGTGATTCTTTACTGGGCTACTGAAGTTAAGTGTTTGTAGTTTTTTAAAATTTGTTTTTTCTTTTGTTAAAGCAACATATGGTTGAATAGGTTACTGGTTCCAATTTCCGCTTCTCATTTTGGGGTGACATTTACTAACCCTTTTTGCTTCGCGTTTCTATAGTGGCCAGCAATTATAAGTGTTCTTTTTTCATGCAAGCCTAGTTCACTAGTGCTTACATACTATGTGCTATAGACAACTGTAAGATGAATTCTTTATAGCTGCCCTTTCCTACTTCCAAAAGATTTTGTGTTAAGCATAATTTTACAACCATGTAGAAAAATTTACATAGCTTCGTTCCATAAGGAAGAATTGTTCAGAGTAAATTTGTGGAGGTAAATGAGAAGCAATGGCCTATGCCCCATATTCTTCATAGTGATGATATTATGATATGATTATGGCGTAACTATTATGTATTTTATGTGATAGGTCATGTAAGATATCATTGAAAAGGTTATGATTCACCAAGTATCATTATCCTATTTGTATACATGTATCTGAAATCAGGAATATTGTCTATGCATCTATTGCAAATGTGTTTACACCTGGGGAATGCCCACTAGGCAGAATTCAATCAGTTTAGATGGCTGGCTGGAAAGGGCCATTAGGGAAAACAAGAGGTCTTAGAAGATGCTAATCTCCCAGTGGGGAGCCTTTTTTATGTATATGGAGATAGACCTATCTCACAGAACTGGAAGGGACCCTGAAAGGTCATCAAGCCCAGCCCCCTGCCTTCACTAGCAGGACCAAGTACTGATTTTGCCCCAGATCCCTAAGTGGCCTTCTCAAGGATTGAGCTCACAATCCTGGGTTTAACAGGCTAATGCTCAAACCACTGAGCTATCCCTCCCCCAGTCTCTTTAGTATATTAAGCTTAGATCGCATTTTGTTTATTTGCTAGGTAATCTGCTTTGATCTGTTTGTTATCCCTTATAATCACTTAAAATATATCTTTTGTAGTTAATAAACTTGTTTCTGTTTTCTCTAAAACCAGTGTGTGGAAATCATAACGGGGGTTGGGGGGGGAAAGGGGCAGAAAGCTGTTGTATATCTTCCTCCACATTGAAAGGGGGCAAATTTCATGAGTTTACATTGTACAATTCCCTGTGCAGCACAAGACTGTATAATTTTGGGTTTACACTCCAGAAGGGGTGTGTGCCTTAGGAACTGGGAAGTGCCTTAGCTAAGTCTTCCCATGCAGAGTTAATCTCAGCATCTGTGTGTAGCTGCAGTTGGGTGTGTCCTACCTGTACGTGTGCTGGAGGGGGTTGAGGGCCGGTCACAGCAATACAGTGTAAAGGGAGCCCAAGCTGGTGAGTCAGTACACAACAGTTCCAGGTGGCATCCCGGGAAGGAAACGTGTCACAGTAGAGTCACAAGGGAAGACAAAAGATAAGGAGTCTACATATTTTGTAAGGCATGCTGGCCTTCCCAGTTAGGGTGGGATTGTGGTGTGAGACCTGAAGGGCAGATCCCACCTGCTGTGCTGCCTTGTTGCATCACTCAACCAAAGGGACAGTTCCTAAAAGAGGGCTTTGATTGGGTAATCATGGTCCCTGCAACAGACTCTTGGGTTGGCTGCTGGGGCACTGGACAGTTAACAAGAAGGTCTTGAAGAGAAAAAGATGACCCATTCCTGCTCTGCCCTTCACTGCAAAACACTGCAGCAAGGTGCAGTTGTTGCTCTGGAATCCCTCTTTATGGTAAGACTCTTGGCTCTGTTGTTTTTTTCCAAAACTACAGTGGCTTTATGCCTGGGTAAGTTTTTCCTTTTGTAGATGTTAGGGATATTCTCCTTTTTCCTTCCTTCTCACCTTCACCACTGGCAACTGAGGGTGCTCTTCCTTGCATCTTCCTGGCATCCCCACTTTACAGGTGATGCTTGGAAGAAGTATGTTGTAGTGAGTGGTTAGTGCAAGAGGGCTGGGAGAAAAGATCCTTGAGTTTTAATCTCAACTCTTCAACAGATCACCTCTGTGCCTTTGGGCAAGTCGTTTAACCCATGCTTGAATTTTCAAATCTGGGAAATGAATGTAATAATATTTTGACAATAATATTGTCTTCCTTATTTTTTTTTGGTGAGAGCAAGAGCAGGTGCCCGTATCTTTCAAGCTGCAAGACCCCATGGTTTTGGTTTTGTGAGCCACTATTCTGCAAAACTGTCTATAGGGGAAATTCCTCCAGTGAGAATAGTGTCTTTTACAACAATCTCCGCACCACAGAGATCAGCAGCTCCCCGCTCCAACTCACTCCCACATCAGACAGAGCTGCAGCATCTGAGGTGCATTTGTGCTTTTATTTTCACCTACCACACACACAAGTTTATACAGTTTGAGTCTCCTTAATGAAGAGTTGCTTTTAGTAAATTTGCCCATGGGGACATCAGAGAGCCAATTGGACTATTTTACTTTTCAGGCTATGGGACTGCAATGAAAGAGTAAGCAGTTTCCATGTCCTTTAATGAAATTTGTGTCTCTAAACATGCCTCTTTCATTACTACATTACGTAAGTATATATGACTTATAAACACACCCTGTGCTACTATCCTGGTATAATTGTTAACACATCTGTAAGTATGACAGCCAATACATCCACATTCAAAGTGCCACAAGTATTTAAGTGTTGTACTGTTATGGACATGTTATCTGTCACACAAGATCAAAAAGACATTAATTTCAAAAGTAAATATCTCTTTAAGAAGTTCACAGCTGAAAGCTTCATTTATGAAAATATAGATTAACTTGCATAAAGTCACCCTTAACTTCAACAATAGATTTCAAGGCTATCCCAACCATTCATCATTGTCTTTGAAAGTGTTCCATTTTATTTGTAAAATTCAGTGTTTACCTTAGGGGACCAATCTGTACCATATCATAAGATGCCCCTTCTTGTGAAAGTCAACAATGCAATAAAAAAGTATTAGTTTGACAAGTATTACCTCATGGGCCCAATGCCATTAAATGTTTTGCCTCGCATTTTCCGTCTGACATGAAAGTTGTCCCTTGTTTTCAAAATCTCTGCCACCTCTTCCTCTGCCCTGACCTCTTGGTCCCCTGAATGTAAAGGTAGGAAACAAATGAAGGCAATTACCTTTGCTCTGATAACTAAATTACTACATCTCCATTACCTGTTCCATATAAACTGCCCGCAGACACACTGCATATTGCCTATTAGTTTACATTTTTTAACTTGCATTCTACTTTTTTAAAACCACGCATTCTTCTTTGATTGTAATCCTGTTGCTGCTGCATGGGCATGATCCAAAGCTGACTAATATCAATGGAAAAACACTCAATGACTTCCGTGGGCTTTGGATTAGGCCCTAATTGAGTATATGTTGAACAGCATTTATTACACTTCTACATTTGCCTCAAATTAAAACAGTCATGATGAGAGCTACTGCATGAGTTACCTACAGACAGAAAATTTCATTTTCAGTCAGTGACATTCACTTTAGTAGAGGGAATCACATAAAGCTCTGCTCTTGGACAAATTTTGCTTCACATTTATATCATAACCTTTTTCAATTTTTTAGTTTAGACACCACCACTTTATATATAACAGTCTTGAGAATAAATATTAGCAATATGCTACAAAAATCAGGGAGTTGCAAACACATTTAAGGGACTGCCAAAACATCATTTTTGAATAAATGTCATGCCACAAGAAAAAGGATACCAGCATTTTCTCCTCCATGTATTTGTTCTCAAATTTAGGAAAAAATGGAGAACAGCAAATGGACTAATTTAGAGTCTACCAGAAGTTAGTGTAACTTTAAAAATACTGGAAAGAAATTTTAGGGCCAGATTGAAAGTGAGCAACCACCAGGAAGGCAGCCACAGTTAAAAAGGGACATGGAAAATAAGATAACATTTGAAAACATATGGCATATTCAAACATATCAGAGGAAAGCAAAAGTAAAGTAAGCAGCTAGTGTTATATGGTGCACAGAAGTTCTTAATATAAGTATCTGACCAGGGTTTTTTTTGTAATATAAGAATCTTAGATTAATATAAATTCACTAAACCAAGTACTTGTAGATAAAAATGGTTTCTCGAACTATTCTAAGAAAGTAGTCTAGTCTACAGAAGAATTACACTGAATTTTTGGTGCTTTCATTTTATTTGAAACAGAATATGCATCCTGATTGGTTTTTTAGTAAATTGTCCGTCTAGTTAAAGTGAAAATACAGCAATATACCTGAATATACATCTCAGCAAACCATACACATGGATCTTTTAGACTTATATGCAAACCCTTATAACGAAACCAATGCCTGTGCTAGTTACTTTATTAGATGAATTTAAAAAGCAAGCTTAATATGGAAATCAACCCATCATGCCTGTAAAAGGTGGTATTTCACACACAGAGGGCCCCTCAAAAAGAAGAACTATTACTGGAAAAGGTGAATTTCTTTGGTTACTTTAAATTATTATTTTAACTGTAGACACTCACTTCCTTTTGGTTTCTATCATATCACCACTTTCAATAGGAGAGTCAGTCTGATCCATTGGCATCTCTGTATCCTCCTCCATCTTAAAAATAAAAAAGGCATTCATCATCCTGGAGGTCCCATTAATAAAGTGGCTGGTATTTCAAAAAGCCTCAGCCTAGCAAAACATTGCTGAAAAGGCAATTGCATAGTTAGTGATGGATTACTCCCCTTCAAGAAATTTCTAATTCTATATATTGGTCTGGCTACAATGCTTGCTCTCAATTCTGGTTTTCCACGTTGTACTGTCCTATTCTATAGGGCTGTCGACTAATCGCAGTTAACATACGCAATTAACTAAAAAAAAATTAATCGTGATTAATCACAGTTAAACAATAGAATACCAACTGAAATTTATTAAATAATTTGGTTGTTTTTTCTACATTTTCATATATATTGTGTTCTGTGTTGTAGCTGAAATCAAAGTGTGTATTATTTTTATTACAGATATTTGCACTGTAAAAAAGATAAACAAAATAAATAGTATTTTTCAATTCACCACATACAAGTACTGTAGTGCAATCTCTTTGTCCTTAAAGTGCAACTTACAAATGTACATTTTTTTCTGTTACATAAAAACTGCTACTGCACTCAAAAACAAAACAATGTAAAACTTCGGAGTCTACAAGTCCACTCAGTCCTACTTCTTGTTTAGCCAATCGCTAAGACAAACAAGTTTGTATACATTTACAGGAGATAATGTTGCCATCTTCTTATTTACAATGTCACTGGAAAGTGAGAACAGGCATTTGTATGGCACCTTTGTAGCTGGCATTGCAAGGTATTTACATGCCAGATATGCCAAACATTCATGCCCCTTTATGCTTCGGCCACCATTCCAGAGGACATGCTTCCATACTAATGAAGCTCTTTAAAAAAATAATACCTTAATTAAATTTGTAATTGAATTCCTTGGGGGGAGAATTGTAGGTCCCCTGCTCTGTTTCATGTTATAGTAGTCTTGGATGATGACCCAGCATGTTGTTTGTTTTAAGAACACTTTCACTGCACATTTGACAAAATGCAAAGGTGGTACCAATGTGAGATTTCTAAAGATAGCTACAGCACTGGACCCAAGGTTTAAGAATCTGAAGGGCCTTCCAAAAATCTGAGAGGGACAAGGTGTGGAGCATGCTTTCAGAAATCTTAAAAGAGCTACACTCCAGTGAGGAAACTACAAAACCCCGAACCACCAAAAAAGAAAATCAACTTTCTGCTGGTGGTATCTGACTCAGATAATGAAAATGAACATGCGTCGGTCCGCACTGCTTTGGAGTGTTATTGAGCAGAACCCACCATAAGCATGGATGCATGTCCCCTGGAATGGTGGTTGAAGCATGAAGGGACATATGAATCTTTAGTGCATCTGGCACGTAAATATCTTGCAACGCCAGCTACAATGGTGCCATGAGAATGCCTTTTCTTGCTTTCAGGTGACACTGTAAACAAGAAGCTGGCAGTATTATCTCCTGCAAATATAAACAAACTTGTCTGTCTGAGTGATTGGCTGAACAAGTAGTAGGACTGAGTGGACTTGCAGGTGCTAAAATTTTACATTGTTTTATGTTTGAATGCCTTTTTGTGTAGATAATTCTACTTTTGTAAGTTCAACTTTCATGATAATGAGATTGCACTACAGTACTTGTGTTAGGTGAATTTAAAAATAGTATTTCTTTTGTTTTTTTACAGTGGAAATGCTTGTAATAAAAATAAATATAAAGCGAGCAGTGTACACTTTGTATTCTGTGTTGTAATTGAAATCGATATATTTGAAAATGTAGAAAACATCCAAAATATTTAAATGTATTCTATTATTAACAGTGTGACTAATTGCGTGATTAATTACAATTAATTTTTTTAATAGCGTGACAGCCTTACTATTCTGCAATCACTGTGCCTTTAAACCAGTAATTTCCAGTTGTATTCTTTTGACCACTGGTGATGCACAGCCAGCAGGCAGTTTATATTGTCCTGGCTCCTCTTCCTGGTTTCCAAGTGCTTTTATTATTTAGGCCAGGGGTTCTCAAACTAGGGGTCATGACCCCGCAGGGAGTCGCAAGGTTATTACATGGGGGGGCGGAATCACAAGCTTTCAGCCTCCATTCCGAAACCCCGCTTTGCCTCCGAAGTGTTAATAGTGTTTATCATAACCTTAGTCCCAGATTTGGACCTTAGCGTCCAAAATATGGGGGTTAGCATGAAAACCTCCAAGCTTAGTTACCAGCTTGGACCTGGTACCTGCTGCCACCACCCAAAAAATTAGAGTGTTTTGGGGCACTCTGGTCCCTCTGAAAAACCTTCCCTGGGGACCCCAAGACCCAAATCCCTTGAGTCTCACAACAAAGGGAAATAATCCTTTTTCCCTTCCCCCCTCCAGGTGCTCCTGGAGAGATACACAGACACAAGCTCTGTGAAACTACACAGAGAGACTCCCCCTCTCTGTTCCCAATCCTGGAAACAAAAAGTACTTTCCTATTCCCCCAGAGGGAATGCAAAATCAGGCTAGCAATCCAACACACAGATCTCCCTTTGATTTCTTCCTCCCACCAATTCCCTGGTGAGTACAGACTCAATTTCCCTGAAGTAAAGAAAAACTTCAACAGGTCTTAAAGAAAGCTTTATATAAAAAGAAAGAAAAATACATACAAATGTTCTCTCTGTATTAAGATGATACAACACAGGGTCAATTGCTTAAAAGAATATTGAATAAACAGCCTTATTCAAAAAGAATACAAATTAAAGCACTCCAGCACTTATATTCATGCAAATACCAAAGAAAAGAAACCATAGAACTTACTATCTGATCTCTTTGTCCTTACACTTAGAAACAGAAGACTAGAAAGTAGAAACTGCTTCTCCAAAGCTCAGAGAAAGCAGGCAGACAGACAAAGACCTCAGACACACAATTCCCTCCACCCAAAGTTGAAAAAATCCGGTTTCCTGATTGGTCCTCTGGTCAGGTGCTTCAGGTGAAAGAGACATTAACCCTTAGCTATCTGTTTATGACACGCCCCCCAAATTGCAGACAGTGGGGAAGCTCACTGGCGGCGATTTCCTTCTAGAACTTGAAAATAAACAGATTAATACAACACATACACCTTTACATATACTCCTAAGTATATAACTAACAGACTTCTACATTTTAAGAACACTTTTTAACTACTGAATTCTGGGAAACTCTCACGGGAGAGTGCATCAGCTACTTTGTTAGAAGCTCCTGTGATGTGTTGAATTTCAAAATCAAAATCTTGGAGAGCTAAACTCCAACGAAGAAGTTTCTTGTTCCCCTTGGCAGTATGAAGCCACTTTAGTGCAGCATGGTCAGTTTGTAGTTGGAACCGCCGTCCCCAAACATATGGGCGTAGCTTTTCCAGGGCGTACACAATGGCATAGCATTCCTTTTCACTGACTGACCAGTGACTTTCCCTCTCAGACAGTTTCTTGCTGAGAAACACGACAGGATGGAAGTTGTGATCTGTTGCTTCCTGCATGAGCACTGCTCCTATACCACGCTCAGATGCATCCGTGGTTACTAGGAATGGCTTGTCAAAGTCCGGGGCCCTGAGCACAGGGTCAGACATGAGCGTTGCCTTAAGTTGGGTAAAGGCCTTTTGACACTCATCAGTCCACTTAACTGCATTTGGCTGGGTCTTTTTGGTCAGGTCGGTCAGTGGGGCAGCGATTTGGCTGTAGTGTGGTACAAATCGCCTGTAGTATCCGGCCAAGCCTAAGAAGGATTGGACCTGCTTCTTGGACCGTGGGACAGGCCACTTTTGGATAGCATCCACCTTGGCCTGTAGGGGGTTTATGGTTCCTCGACCCACCTGGTGCCCCAGGTAAGTCACTCTGTTTTGGCCTATTTGACACTTTTTGGCCTTAACAGTTAGTCCTGCCTGCCTGATGCGCTCAAAGACCTTTTCCAGGTGTAGTAGGTGTTTGGGCCAGGAGTCTGAAAAAATGGCCACATCATCGAGGTAGGCAACTGCAAATTCTCCCAGTCCAGCTAGTAGACCATCTACCAGCCTCTGGAAGGTGGCGGGTGCATTTCGAAGGCCGAAAGGAAGGACATTGAATTCATACACCCCCGCATGGGTGACGAATGCTGACCTCTCCTTGGCAGGTTCCTCTAGCGGTACTTGCCAGTACCCCTTGGTTAAGTCTATTGTAGAGATGAACTGGGCACGTCCCAACTTCTCCAATAGCTCATCGGTACGTGGCATTGGATAGTTGTCCGGACGAGTTACAGCATTTAGCTTACGGTAGTCCACGCAAAAGCGTATTTCCCCATCTGGTTTGGGTACCAGAACCACTGGAGATGCCCATGCACTGGTAGATGGGCGGATTATACCCATCTGTAGCATGTTCTGGATCTCCCGTTCTATAGCAGCTTGGGCATGAGGAGACACTCGGTAGGGTGGGGTTCTGATTGGGTGAGCATTACCTGTATCAATGGAGTGGTATGCCCGTTCAGTCCGTCCTGGGGTGGCTGAGAACAATGGGGCGAAGCTAGTGCACAGCTCCTTGATTTGTTGCCGCTGCAGACGTTCCAGGGTGGTTGAGAGGTTCACCTCTTCCACGCCACCGTCTTTTTTCCCGTCGTAGTAGACACCGTCAGGCCACTCAGCATCATCTCCCTGGACTGTAAACTGACAAACCTGTAAATCTCTGGAATAGAAAGGCTTGAGAGAATTAACATGGTACACTTTAGGCTTTAGTGAGGAATTGGGAAATGCTATGAGGTAGTTTACAGCTCCCAGGCGCTCTTGGACCGTGAAGGGCCCTTCCCATGATGCTTCCATCTTATGGGCCTGTTGCGCCTTCAAGACCATAACCTGGTCTCCTACCTTGAAGGAACGTTCTCTGGCATGTCTGTCATACCAGGCCTTTTGCTCTTCTTGAGCATCCTTTAGGTTCTCTCTAGCAAGGGCTAAAGAGTGTCGGAGGGTGCTTTGTAGGTTGCTTACAAAGTCCAGAATGTTAGTTCCTGGAGAAGGCGTAAACCCCTCCCATTGCTGCTTCACCAACTGTAATGGCCCCTTAACCTCGTGACCATACACAAGTTCAAATGGTGAAAACCCTAAACTGGGATGTGGCACAGCCCTGTAGGCAAACAGCAACTGCTGCAACACTAGGTCCCAATTATTGGAGAATTCGTTGATGAATTTTCGTATCATGGCCCCAAAGTTCCATTGAACCTTTCCACCAGGCCATTGGTTTGATGGTGGTACGGGGTGGCAACCAAGTGATTCACCCCATGAGTTTCCCACAGTTTTTCCATGGTCCCTGCCAGGAAATTAGACCCTGAATCTGTAAGGATGTCAGAGGGCCAACCTACCCTGGCAAAGATGTCTGTTAGGGCCAGGCACACAGTGTTAGCCCTGGTGTTGCCTAGAGCTACTGCTTCTGGCCATCGGGTAGCAAAGTCCACTAAAGTCAGTACGTACTGCTTTCCTCTGGGCGTCTTTTTTGGGAAAGGGCCCAGAATATCCACAGCTACTCGCTGAAATGGGACCTCAATTATGGGGAGTGGCTGGAGAGGGGCCTTGACCTGGTCTTGAGGCTTTCCCACTCTTTGGCATACCTCACAAGACCGGACATACTTGGCAACGTCCTTGCCCATCCCCTCCCAGTGTAAGGACTTCCCCAACCGGTCCTTGGTTCTGTTCACCCCAGCATGGCCACTGGGATGATCATGGGCTAAGCTTAAGAGCTTCCCCCGGTACTTAGTTGGAACCACCAATTGTTTTTGCGGCTGCCATTCTTTCCGGTGTCCACCAGAAAGAATTTCCTTGTATAAAAGTCCTTGGTCTATAACAAACCGGGATCGATTAGAAGAGCTGAGAGGCGGTGGGGTGCTCCGTGCCGCCGCCCAAGCTTTCTGAAGGCTGTCATCCGCTTCCTGCTCAGTCTGGAACTGTTCCCTTGAGGCTGGGGTCACCAGTTCTTCCTCAGACTGTGGACTTGGGCTTGGTCCCTCTGGAAGCGATGTAGGTGATGGGGTTGTTTCCGTTGCTGGTGAACCGCTCTCCGCTGGTGCACCTGAGGGTATTTCAGGCTCTGGCTGAGCCTTTTGGGTATGGCTGTCTTTTACTTCTGCCAGTTCTGGCTCGCTGGCGCCCTCTGGCGTTGAGTTTGAAGATGTGGTTGCACTTGCTGGTGCTGGTTGCTGTTCCAGTTCCGGGCCTGGGACTGGAGATGCTGTGGCTGTTTCAGTGGTAGGCATGGAATCCGGGTCCACTACCTCTGTCTGGGTCTCTGGTAACACAGACGGGGCCTCTGTGGACGGCTCAGGAACAGGAATGGGTCTGGAAGCTTGCCTGGTTTGGCTACGTGTAACCATTCCCACTCTCTTGGCCTGCTTCACCTGGTTGGCCAAGTCTTCCCCCAGTAGCATGGGGATAGGATAATTGTCATAGACTGCAAAAGTCCACATTCCTGACCAGCCTTTGTACTGGACAGGCAGTTGAGCGGTAGGCAAGTCTACAGCTTGTGACATGAAGGGGTAAATTGTAACTTTGGCCTTTGGGTTGATGAATTTGGGGTCAATGAAGGATTGGTGGATAGCTGACACTTGTGCCCCCGTGTCTCTCCACGCAGTAACCTTCTTTCCGCCCACTCTCAAATTTTCCCTTCGCTCCAAGGGTATTTGAGAGGCATCCGGGCCTGGGGATCTTTGGTGTGATGGTGGTGTAATGAATTGCACTCGCATGGTGTTCTTGGGACAGTTGGCCTTGATATGTCCCAGTTCATTACACTTAAAGCATCTTCCATCTGATGGGTCACTGGGCCGAGGTGAGTTACTGGAGACTGGTGAGGTGGAAGGGTAGGGTGTCTGTGGCTTTACTTGGGTGGTATGTGGGGTCTTTGGCTGTCCTCGGTTGTAGGGTTTATGGTCTGTGTGCCCCCTGGGGTAATCGTTCCCCTTGACAGTAGTTTTCTTGCTTTCTGCCAGTTCCATCCATTTGGCTCCAATCTCCCCCGCCTCAGCGATATCTTTGGGATTTCCATCTTGTATGTACCGTGTGATGTCTTCAGGAACACCATCCAAGAACTGCTCCATTTGTATGAGGAGGTGCAGTTCTTCCAAGGTTTGAATGTTGTTTCCTGTTATCCAGGCCTCATAGTTTTTTGCAATGTAGTAGGCGTGTTTGGGAAATGACACCTCTGGTTTCCACTTTTGGGTTCTGAAGCGCCGACGGGCATGATCTGGGGTTATCCCCATCCTGTATCTGGCCTTGGTTTGAAAAAGTTTATAGTCATTCATTTGCTGCTTAGGCATTTCAGCTGCCACCTCTGCTAAAGGTCCACTGAGCTGTGACCTCAATTCTACCATGTACTGGTCTTCGGGAATGCTGTACCCAAGACAGGCTCTTTCAAAATTTTCCAAGAAGGCCTCGGAGTCATCACCTGCCTTGTAGGTGGGAAATTTCCTGTGCTGTGGAGCAATAATTGGCGCCGGGTTGTTAGGGTTGGCTGGCACATGCAGCCCAGCTTTGGCCAACTCCAGTTCATGTTTTCTCTGTTTTTCCTTCTCTTCATTCTCTTTTTGTTGTTTTTCCATTTCTTTTTGGTGTTTTTCCATTTCTTTTTGGTGTTTTTCCATTTCTTTTTGGTGTTTTTCCATGTCTCGGCGGTGGGCCGCCTCTTCTTCTGCTTGTTTCCTTCGGTAGGCCACCTCTTCTTCTTCTAGTTTTCTTTTGTGTGCTGCCTCTTGGGCTGCCTGTTCTCTTTGGAAGGCTGCCTGTTCTCTTTGGTAGGCTGCCTCTTTGATCTGTTCTTCTCTTTCTTTCATCTCCATCTCTTTTTGTTTTATTTCCAGTTGTCGCCTGTGTTCAGCTTCTCTGAATTGTTCTTCAGCCTCAGTTTTTGCCTTAGAAGTCATGGTTCCTGTTTTCTTGTGTTGGGGTGCCCTCCGGTGTTTATCTTCTGCACTGCAGGCTCTGTTGCCTCCTGAAGTCTGCCTAGCAACAGTGCCTTTAGCTAATCTTCAATGTTAAGTAAACCTGAAAAACCACTTTATTTGCATGCATATAGTGCTGGACTTGCCTCCTAATGGGAGGGCTATTGCATGACAAAAGACCCTTAACAGTCTGGTAATGGCTTCTTGCTTAACATGCAAGCCACAAACTACCAGAGAGAGCAGAAAAAAAAAATTCTCTCTGGTTCCCTTTTAAAACCAACTGTTTCTCTCTGCTAAAAAGCCCTTAGCAGAGAAAAGAAAAATATAATATTCCTACTGGCTTCTGGATTCTGTCTATATCCCACCAGCTGCCACTCATATCATAACCTTAGTCCCAGATTTGGACCTTAGCGTCCAAAATATGGGGGTTAGCATGAAAACCTCCAAGCTTAGTTACCAGCTTGGACCTGGTACCTGCTGCCACCACCCAAAAAATTAGAGTGTTTTGGGGCACTCTGGTCCCTCTGAAAAACCTTCCCTGGGGACCCCAAGACCCAAATCCCTTGAGTCTCACAGCAAAGGGAAATAATCCTTTTTCCCTTCCCCCCTCCAGGTGCTCCTGGAGAGATACACAGACACAAGCTCTGTGAAACTACACAGAGAGACTCCCCCTCTCTGTTCCCAATCCTGGAAACAAAAAGTACTTTCCTATTCCCCCAGAGGGAATGCAAAATCAGGCTAGCAATCCAACACACAGATCTCCCTTTGATTTCTTCCTCCCACCAATTCCCTGGTGAGTACAGACTCAATTTCCCTGAAGTAAAGAAAAACTTCAACAGGTCTTAAAAGAAAGCTTTATATAAAAAGAAAGAAAAATACATACAAATGTTCTCTCTGTATTAAGATGATACAACACAGGGTCAATTGCTTAAAAGAATATTGAATAAACAGCCTTATTCAAAAAGAATACAAATTAAAGCACTCCAGCACTTATATTCATGCAAATACCAAAGAAAAGAAACCATAGAACTTACTATCTGATCTCTTTGTCCTTACACTTAGAAACAGAAGACTAGAAAGTAGAAACTGCTTCTCCAAAGCTCAGAGAAAGCAGGCAGACAGACAAAGACCTCAGACACACAATTCCCTCCACCCAAAGTTGAAAAAATCCGGTTTCCTGATTGGTCCTCTGGTCAGGTGCTTCAGGTGAAAGAGACATTAACCCTTAGCTATCTGTTTATGACAGTGTTAAATATTTAATTTATGTTCTTAATTTATAAGGGGGGGGGGCACACTCAGAGGCTTGCTGTGTGAAAGGGGTCACCAGTAGAAAAGTTTGAGATCCACTGGTCTAGGCTCTTCCTTCTTCATTACAAACAGGGGCGGCTCTAGGTATTTTGCCACCTCAAGTACAGCAGGCAGGCTGCCTTCAGCGGCTTGCCTGCGGGAGATCCCCGGTCCCGCAGATTCGGCGGCATGCCTGCGGGAGGTCCACCGAAGGCGCGGGACCAGCAGACCCTCCACAGGCATGCCGCCGAAGGCAACCTGCCTGCCGCCCTCACAGCGACCGGAAGAGTGCCCCCCATGGCTTGCCACCCCAGGCACGCGCTTGGCGTGCTGGTGCCTGGAGCCACCCCTGATTACTAAGAAGCAAATGGAAGTAACAAGGTACCACCCTAGCTGCCTCTATTAGGGACCACTTCTGCATAAAGGGAAATGGAAGCCCTGACAATACAGAGCTACCTGTGGAAATGAAATTTCCAGCCATCAGTAGAAAAGGAATGACCAAGGGAGAGGGGAACAAGATAGATAAGCAATATATCCTGTGGAGCAGGGAAATAGGAGCAGGGGAGAAGAAAAGGAATGAAACAGATGGCTGAGGGAGAGTAAATGAAGAACAAAATGCAGGAGTGTGATTAACTTTTTTCCAAAGCTGCTTTGGACAGGAATATAATTGTGTAGCATCCCTCCTTTATTGTACACAAAGTACACCAGTTGTGTTCAGTAGGTATTTAATTTGAAGAAGTTACAAGACAGTGGAAAGTTCAAACTTTCAAATGGCTGCGTGCCTTATGGACGATTTAAAAAAAAAAAAGCGTAGCTGTCTAGTGGCACACCTATTTGGAAAGAAATAACATTTTCCCCCAGATATGATAAGTTTGCACTCAGATGAAGCAGAATGCCAATGACTGCCTAAAAAGGGTGAGGGCATAGGCAAGAACCAGGAACAAGGAGAAGAGAACACACTAGTGGATGCTACATTGGCTTGTAAAATGAAGTGGGGAAGAAGAAAAAAACAGGAGAGAAAAGACAAAATAGACAGCAAGAAGGAACTGACAACATTTAAGTTAGTGGAGTTTTATTTATACACACTGCTTCATGTCTTTATACAGACGCTCCCTGACTTACGCAAGCATTCCATTCTGAAACGCCTTGCGTAACTCGAATTTTGCATAAGTCAGAAATGTATACCTGACAATTATGCAAAACAATTATGCAAAACTCCTATTTCTAGCTTATGGAACTTTTTCCATAAGTGCAGATTTGTGTAAGTCGGGTTTGCATAACCCGGGTGCGTCTGTAGTATGTCTCTGGAAGATGTCCCACAGCTAGTGGGACGCTAGGGAAGCTGTGCAGACAATGATAGCAGACTGCTGTTGCCAAATGAACTTAGTCACATGGCTGCTTACAGTTGGACACGTAAACAGGTTAGCAGAGAAGATTTTTTAAAATTTCAAATCCTTTTCTAGATTTTCTGTCCTAAGATTGACATTCTGGCTCAGACACATCAATACATTCTACTGAATCAAAGTTTTAGAGCAGGGCTTTGGAGCAGAGCCTGGAGCTGGAGTGCGGAGCAGCTCCGGAGCAGAGGAGCTGCAGGTTTTTGCCTGGAGCTGGAGCAGAGCCGGAGCACAGCTCCAAAGCCCTGTTTCAGAGTGGTAGCTGTGTTAGTCTGTATCAGCAAAAAGTACGAGGAGTACTTGTGGCACCTTAGAGACTAACAAATTTAACACTTCAACCTCCCTGGACACTCAATTACAGACCTAAAAGTTGCAATTCTTCAACAAAAAAAACTTGAAAAACAGACTCCAAAGAGAAACTGCAGAACTGGAATGAATTTCCAAACTGGACACCATTAAATTAGGCTTGAATAAAGACTGGGAGAGGATGGGTCATTACACAAACTAAAAGCTATTTCCCCATGCTAATTTTTCCCTTACTGTTACTCACGCCTTCTTGTCAACTGTTTTGAAATGGGCCATCTTGATTATCACTACAAAAGTTTTTTTTCTCCTGCTGATAATAGCCCACCTTAACTGATTAGTCTCGTTAGAGTTGGTATGGCAACCCCATTTTTTCATATTCTCTGTATATATCTTCCCACTATATTTTCCACTGCGTGCATCTGATTAAATGGGTTTTAGCCCACAAAAGTTTATGCCCAAATAAATTTGTTAGTCTCTAAGGTGCCGCAAGTACTCCTCATTCTTTTTACTGAATCAAAGACCACTATAAAATACATACGTAGGCAACAGTATACACCAGAAAATGACAAAAGCATCAAATTTAAAGGAATAGAAACTTGAGTCATCCTAAAATGGCAACAGGAATAACTAATAATGTACCATTTTACTGAGCTATAGTTAGGCCCCTGAAGAGTGCCAATTTAGACTATACTCAAAATACATTTTAAAATTACAATTTAAGATTGTAAATGCAATATAAATTCACTTTGGTTAGTGAGTTTAAAATATATTTATTGTATTTCAATGGAATAACTACAGATAATATACAACTGAGAAATTGACAAAGGATAGCTTGTGGATAAGGCTATGAGAAAAGATTCAAGAGACCTGGATTCAACTCAGCTCTGCCAGAGACTTTATGTGTGACCTTGGGCACATCATTTTTTCTTTCTATGCTTCAGCTCCCCATTTGTAAAAAGAGGTTAATACTTTTTCCCCCCATCCTTCTTCTGTCTTGTGTATTTTTGACTGTAAGCTCTTCAGGGCAGGGACTATCTCTTACTATGTATCTATACAGCAGGGCTTTGGAGCAGAGCCCAGAGCTGGAGTGCGGAACAGCTCCGGAGCAGTAGGTTTTTGCCTGGAGCTGGAGCAGAGCCAGAGCACAGCTCCAAAGCCCTGCTATATAGCACCTAGCACAATAGCACCTTGATCTCTGTTGCACCTGTAGGTGTTACCTGTAAAATGTGTGTTTGGGCAGCCGCCCAGGAGAGGTTCAAGTGCCACACAGTTGATTAGCAGAGCCATGCATATCGAGCTGGCAGCATGTGTTCATTGTAACTTAATCCTCCTTAAATTAAAATACTGCCAACACTTACTTTGCTCCTGAGTGAAAGCATTTTAATTTATACATATTCACTTCACACCTTTAATTGATTCACCTTAATTTTCTTGAGTGTACCGCTGGAGGCAAGCCAGGTGTCTATGCTGCTCTCCTACACAACGCTTCCCAGCTGGAACAGTACAGAATGAGTGGAGTCACATCAGTTCATTAAACTACTCTCCCATTTCTGACCAAGCATCTTGAGGAAAGAGCAGAACAGATGTGATGCTTCTCAGGAGAAAGGAACCAGGAGAAAGGAGGGAATAAATGCCCTCTAGCAGCTGTGCATAAGGCATCATCAGTGTAGGGCTAATTCCACTCTCTGAATAAACCAAACTAGGAGCACTGTGGCGATAGCATAGTAATCCACTCAGCAGAGGGAGAAGAACAGTAAGCATCTTTGTACCATTTTCTAATCATCTAGTTCACTAAAAAAGCAGCGTTAATACAGGGAACAAGTGACAAGGTCATATCTAGGGGTGCTGTTTGTGCTCCGAGGTCCGTAGGGTAGAAAGTAAAAGCTAGGAAAACAGGTTACTATTTAAACATTCACTCCCCAGCCAATAAACCACAAGAGCCATCACATCACACCTCGACCAGCGACTGCTCAGTGCAAATAGGTGGGGGAACGGGACAGAAGAGGCAGCATCCTGTACAATCTGTGGCTCCCATTTACTGAAGCCATTGGGTTTTATACCAGCCATAGGACAGCCGGGCCAAGGCTCTTGAGGGTGGTTTTTTTGCTTACTCGCAGGACCCCACTCCCCCAACCAGTTTCAGTGGTCCCGCCTCAGGCGCGGGGATCCAGACTGGAGCGACTTCAGATCCAAGCAGGGGTCTCCCGGCTGCCGCTGTCAGAGGTGGTGCGGAGCGTGCCTGTGCCCCAAGGAGAGCCGGAGGAGGGGATCCCCCTCAGTCACTGCCGAGGGGGAACAAAGGGGGTAAGTGAGAAGTGGGGGCAGGGGGCAGCCCCACTCACCGCTCAGGCCTGGTTCCACCGCACGCTCCTAGGGAAGGGCCAGTCACAGCGGCCAAGGCCCCGCTCCCTGCGCTGCCCGGGAAGCACCGAGTGTCTCTCGCAGCCCCGACACCCAAAGAGCTTCTCTAAATGGCGCCTGAGCTGGCCAGCAAGGCTGAGGTGGGAGGCTCTGCTCACCCCCGGTGGGGCGGAGCTTCTGTCTGCCCGGCCCGCAGCAGGGGGAGTGTCACACCCTCCCACACCATTTATTAATGCATCCAGGGGCATTGCCTGGCACAGCCGAGCGGGGTCACTGCCGAGCTGGCCGGGAGCGCCCTGGCAGGGGAAATTTCCCCATCTGCCCCGCTCATGAGAAAGGAGGAGCCGATGGACCTCAGGGCGCCCCCCCAAGCGATGGGCAGTGACTGACCTCCCGGAGGTGGCGCTGACTAGGGCCCAGGAGGTCTGACTGCGGGGAGCTGCCGCCCCTGACACCATGTAAAGGGTGGGAGCCGCTGAGTGATGACCCCAGAGCCGCTTGCACTGTGTGGGCCGGCGCCCTGCTGTGGCACCCAGCGGGTGTCAATGCCCCTCTCGCAACAGGGGTAAATGGCAGGGCTGCCAGGAGAGGTCATCATGGTACCCTTGCTGCTCCTGTCCTGTTGTTGCAGGAACTGTGAGAACCATCTGAGCCCACACCAGTTTTTTTCAGTCCCTCTCTTCTGTCTTCTCCATTTCCTACCAGGATCCAACTGCCCCATCCCTAAGAGAATCCCCTGCCCCTTATCTCTAGGAGGGTTCCACCCTTCTTAGCCTTGCCTATTAAAAAGCCATTCCTAGGCTAGCCCCATCAGTCACTCTGTTTGACAAGTGAGAATCCAAGAGCACTATTTAGGCATGTCTCAGGCCCATTCTGCATTTCCTGCAAGCTGCCAGGACAACAGACTTGCTAGTTGTTGGTATATATGGCCTAGCTGGCTGTGCCTTGACTCCTCTGTCACATAGCTGGAAGATAAGCATGCATATAGCACAAGGATACTGAGACCCTGCACTTCACACACACACACACACACACACACTGCCACTTCTGGTCCAAGGATCCAAAGTAATTTGCAAATATTAATTATCATCACAACAGTATGCAGTAGGTATCACTGTTACTGACAGATTAAGTCCACCTCAGGTGAGGCACAGAGAAATTAAGTAATTTAAGGAATGTCAGATGGGATCTCAGTGGTGGAACTGGAAACAATGCAGAAATCTGGACTTCCCATCCTCTATTCTAAACACTCAACCTGGGTCCCATTCTAGTGAAAAATGGCTGGGTTTTACGCAAGTTATTTCCTAAATCCTATTTGTCTAGACTTCAGTCTAGCCTATATTATTCCTTTATTAATATTCCAGGCTTAACCTACTACCAAAATGTCATTTGTTTTTTATATTGCAGATGTCTGAATAAAAAAGCAGTGTGATAGGTAATTTTAGACTTGGATATCCTAGATAACAGGTTTACCAGACAGCACACTGACAATCCCTCATGATTCCAACCTATAGTCTGGAAACTGCTTTGTATAGATAGTACTGTGCTAACTTTAAGGTAACAATAGATTCATTTTTTCAAAAGATTTTTATTTTCTCAAAAAATTCAAATTAGTAGTGGATAATAAAACAAAGGGATTACATTAAGAGAGTGAATTACATGCATTTAACTTAATATATAGTAATTTCATATTGTGATTTGTCACTGCTTATGCATTCGGGCCATCCACATGTTGAATATGCATGAAGTACTGCACAGGAAATGAAATAAATTTGTTTTGTCATTTTATTTTGTTTGAATTGTGATATCCACTTTCAAGTTAGAAATACAAGACCAAATTCTGTAAGTCACACCCCACACAACCCTGGTTGACATCAAAGGAATTGCACAACTGTAAGTCAAGATTGTATTTGACACACTGAGCCAAAAGCTATGTACGGACCTAAACAAATGTGAAGAAAGGATCCCCAAATGAGGTCTAAATCCTTTTCTTTACCTTGAGACACATACGCAGTTTTTCCCAGGGAAATTAGAACACCCATGGATCGGGTGTTCTAATTTTGACAGAAAGGTGCAGGTATTTACCATCAAATAGTAATGGTCAAATTTTGTTTATATTTATTCCTCCGAAAGGTATAAAAGCTTGGAGCCATCTGGGTCTTGGTATGAGCAATTTTGAAGAGACAGCCAGTTCTGTCAAAAGATTCTTGACAATGTGTTACAAACAAATGGACTGATTGTACTTGGTTTGGGGGAAAAATCTCCCATTCCTCTTGTAGACTTAAACCCAGCTCTTTACTATATATAGATCTAGGTTCAGTGAAATTTATTCCTTTATGCTTTTAGCATCTTTTTTTGTTTCTTTTTTCAATTTTGACACAAAAATGGTGGGCTGACTCGGCCTGGCATCGTCCGGTGAGGAAGCTACCTGAGTCTAGGAGTATGTGTACCCATCTTCCCTTCCCCTTTCCTTTCCATGTGGGCTACTGACAGTCTGATCATCTCACTGGATGCAATCAGAGTAAGTGGCGCTGTCTCCCAGAGACTAGCCGATGCTCTTTGCTGAAGGGAGGTGTAGGAGGGTCGTGGCCATCCTTGTTAGCCTCTCCTGTGTGAGTACCCTGTAGGGAAAAATCCTTAGTTTATGAGCCGCTAGCGCGGACAGGGCACCCTCCCTGTGTGTGTAAGTGGAAAATGGGTGGGGGAGAGTCTAAACAGTCCACCTCACCCCCCAAGGGTAGCCCTGTATATTACATGTACGTACATTATGGTTCATCAACCTGGAGGTATTTAGAGAATTGGAATATTTACGTGAAATCCATGTAAAAAATGCCCACTAGAAGGTACTTCAATCTAGATAAGATCATACATCTAAGAGGAGCGTTTAATCACCAAAAAGCCCTGACACACCGTGAGCAAATTTGTTTATTGAGGAAAGGAACGGGTTAATTTGAAATTCAGCTTGGGCCAGGGATAAAAAGAAAGTTGCTCTGCGTTCAAGGTCAAGAATCAATGCAGACTATGCTTAGTACAAAGAAAAACTGCTTTCGGCCCCAGGTGGGTGTGAAAAAAATATAGACAGAGGCGAACCAAAGGCAATACAAGTTACAGAACTGAGATTACATTTGCAAAGCTTAACTGTCTAGTAAGATCCAACAGTGTGCCTTTGTGACCCCGGAGTCGGTGTGGCTTGGTGACACCAAAGAAGCCACAGGAAGCCGACTTGGACTGGAATCTCTGAAAGAGACGCCGCAGGAGATTCCAGAGTGTAAAGGAACAGCCCTCCCAAGAGCGGAAGCATGTTGGAAATTATGGACAAGCTGTATACAGGATAATCTCCCATCCACCTCTCCCCCTTCTCTGAACTTTATACACAGAAGTGGCCAGTCTGGACGTACGTGTGTGAGTATGAAAGGGGCTTAGGGCTAGGGGCATTAATGTTTTTCCTGAGTGATGTGGGAGCCTTCCCAACACTCTCCATTGTTGTTCTATTATTTTATTAATGAAGCTTCAAAATTCAGTTATATGGTGTGTTTTCTTTATCTTCCCCCAACGATCCTGTAGTGTCAGCCTGATCACCTGACACGAGGGATAGATTGGTAACAGAAATTTGTCACAGTTTGGTGAGCAATTAAGAAGGGGGGAGCGCTGCAGAATTTACACCATCTATTTGTTTCATCCTTGTTATTTTATGTTTGCTTTGCTTGGTACTGTTGGTGTTATATGTTGTGAACTGCATGATTAAAAGTGAGCCCTAATAGGATAAGGAAACACTATCTGGTTCTGGTTCTGTTCTGTTTAACTGGTTACTGTTGTTTTGCTGCTCTGTTCATTTGGGCGTTAGGAGTGTGGGCGGAACTGAACCTCTCGTTCGTAATTCCTCGGAGTGGAAGCCATGCGTGCAAGGAAGCTCTGAGGTCGAATTGAGATCCTTCTGTCCCGTCCCCTGTAGCGGTCAGTGTATAGAAGTGGGAAAACCTGGCCTAGACTGTAATTCCCTCTGCTCTCTGTGTAATTCTCTTTTCTGTTTATGTGTCAGCAGACAAATGGATGGGTCTCTGGGTAAACCCTCTAAGGATAGTCCTTTAAATTATATGTTAAGTAAATGGCCTTTGCCCAATGGGCCATGTGTTTTAGTCCAGGTGGCAAGCCTCACGAGGGAGGACTCGGGTAGTCTTGTGAGTAAAAATGTTTAAGGGAAGAGACCAGGAGGGGTGGGGGCTAGCTGAGAAGCCCACCCTCCTAGCTAAACTGGTAGTGGAAAAAGTTGATGCCCATGGAAGGGATGGTTCAGCAAGAAAAAAAGGATCGGGCCCAGGCGGGCAGGCAACAGACAGAGAGATTGGAAAACGGGTTGGAAAACTTTAAGGGTGTAGTGGAAGGAAGGAGTCAGTAAGTGTAAGCATGGGGATTTCAAATACCCAGAACTTAATTGGAATGGTGAGTTAAGTTGATAAAAGTGGCTGTTGGGAGACAAGCAAGTGATTTAAGGGAGAGTGAGAAGTTAACTCTGTAGTTGCTGGAGGGAACAGTAGTTGAACTTTGTAAAAATGCTAAAGAGGAAAGTTCTTGGTGTCTGCGAAATGTTTGTAAATAAATTCAGGCTAAGAAATTATTGGATTGCAATCATTTGGCTATGAACAATTTAGTTGAATTAGCTGAAGAATGTATACAGTATTATGTAATTGAAATTTTATTAGGCTCTAAGGGCACTATAAGTGGTGATGTTTTCTTTCAGTGTTTGAAAGCAGGAGTTAAAAGTAAAAAGCAAACCAGAAAGCATCTGTATTAATGCAACTTATCTAACTGATAAGGTAGGAGCCACTGAAACCTGGGCTGCCTATGAAACAAATACAAGAAAATATGGGGTAATTCCTCTGTTTTGCCTGAAGTCAACAAGGGTATTTGTATATTTTAAGCGATGATTGACTGCCCAGAAGGGGTAGACCTCTGGTTTTTTTTGTCTTTCAGATAATCAGAGAAAACTGATGCCAGCTGAACAGCATTCAGCGTACCATGCATTTACTGGCACAATAGGGATTATGTTTTGTGTTCTGTGTTCTGTCTTGTGGCGTTTGTCTTGTGGCCGGAGTTGTTGTCTTTGGTGTTTTCATGGGATGGTCTGGTTTGGAATCAGGAAAATGAATATACTAGAGTTTAATACATTTCCTTAAGTAAGAAAAAGAAACTTAATTGGCCAAATTGTTAATTGAAAAAAAAAAGTTGTTGTTAAAATTTGCATACCAATAGTCTTTGGAAGCAAAGACATGAAAAGTTAACCCACTCCCCATATTGTACATGGGATCCTTCTGGCTACCTCAGATTTCTAGTCAGAGGGCTGGGGATGGTGGAAAGCTATTGGACTAGAAGTTGTATTAAGTAAACCCATCAAAGTGGGTATGCTTGTTTTAGCTTGTTGCTCCAAAGTTCTGTAATAAGGTTATTTTAGTGAAAGGGTATATGTGGCATACATTGAATAATAAGACTAATGTCCTGTATAATGGCAATGTTTATGTGTTCGTTGTTGAGAAAAAGGTGTATGAGTGAAGAGTGGAAGTTTCCTTTGTAGCTTAAAAGAAGCCGAGAAGGGAAGAAGGACAAAGAACAGAATGAGTTAACTGGGGGGGAAAAAAATAGCTAGCAAGCTCAGGCTATAGATAAGGACACTGTTCACAGTTAAGACTTGGCTGACAACTCGGAAAAGGAGGACTTGAATTTGCCCATGCAGCTATAAGGTTTGCAAAACACTGTCAGGCACTAATGAAATGTGTTAGGTTTCTTTTCTCACAGGTAAAGAAGCGCTACCCAAAGACCCTAGCAGCCCTGCCACTCCTTGGAACCAGGAGACTGAATCAATGTAAAGGTCCACCAATGAAAGACTGCCTTGGCTCCATGCTGGAAAGGCCCTTATTAAGTCCTGCTGACTACCAACACCGCTGTGAAGTGCCAAAGACTGACTGCCTGTACCCATGATTCTCACTGCAAAAAGATCCCTCCACATCGGAAGAATTCTCCTACTGATGATTAGCCTATTTCTCCTTCTAGCTCCACTGTGCCTTCTGGACAGCAGGAAAAAGTACAGGGTAATGTGCTGGTAACCTCTCCCCTGTAGGATGCTGAACCACAACTGTTTCGGGGAAGAAGAAGGAACACTCACTCCACTGAAATTGCCAAAGTCCAGGAATTCCTGACTAGAAAGGACATTAAGAACTGACCCTGGTGAAGAAACAAAGAATTATATGCTGGCGGGAGGACATTTGTGGGACCCATGCTTGGGAATGTGGTATTGATTGAATTATGGGGTTTATTCTGCAGGCTGCGCCCTGTGTTCTGGATAAATCCTTCAGCATGTATAGCTCTCTCTAATTGGATTTTAAATAACAAGTACCCAAAAAGTTTGTTCTGCTACTAGAAATTTTACCCGTATTGAAACCATT
Organism: Gopherus flavomarginatus; assembly: GCF_025201925.1. Classification (NCBI taxonomy): domain Eukaryota; kingdom Metazoa; phylum Chordata; order Testudines; family Testudinidae; genus Gopherus; species Gopherus flavomarginatus. The sequence continues at coordinate 44,750,827 of NC_066620.1, forward strand.
CCAGTGACTAATAATGTAAACCCCTCCTATGCTATTAATGTTAATGCCTTTTGAAAGTACCTGAGAATAGTTAAATAACAGATGTAATATAGTACTACACCAAGGAAAGATGGTATTGAATATAACTGAGGCTGGGAAGGCATTGCAGTGGGATCTAGTATGTTTAGAAATTCGAGATTTCCTGAATGACCAGCTGATGGCCATTCGGAGTGATCTTGAGCACCAGACTTGGCCCACTGCCCTTACAGACGCATCAGGAATGCCATCTGATCTGTGATCATGAAGACATACATGGACACTTTCTGGGTGGAAGTGTGGCTTCACAGGGCGGAGCGTGCGCCCTTATAGGGGATGAATGCTGTACGTATGTCCCAGAAAACACACAGGATAGTAATAAGCACATCCTGCCAGCCGAACAGGCTTTTGAACATTGGAAGGCCCAGGAAAGGGAACTCACTGTTTCTGATTTCCTCTGGGGCTGGTTACCCAACCTGGGGGAACTAGGGGAAGGCATTGTTCGCCTCCTGCTCACTGGTGTGGTGTTGTGTATCGTTCCTCTCCTCCTGCTTGCTTGTTGTAAAGCACTCTAGCTCCCTAGAGCTTAATCGCTTTTTGTCCTTAAAGTATGAGAAAACTCAGCCAAAAGTTTGTTGAGTCTTCTCAAAGGAGGGAGTGGTTGGTGTCACTAGGCATAACCCTAGGTAACTCGGGAGGGTGGTAGACCACGAGTGTCAATGAAGCCCTCCTGTTGTAGGCCTCAGTGAACCATTGTTCCTCCATGTTCAACACTTTGTGTAACCTAGTGTAACCTAATATGTTAATAGCTGTAAAATGTAATGTCAGCAGTTAGTTTTCTGATTGTAACAGCCAGTTCCCTGCTGTAACACACTGGAGCTAAATTGAAGCAAGTTTGAAGGCCGCTTTTAGATACAGCATATGTGTCCCTGCAGCAGAAAGAGGGGGAGGAAGGGGGAAGACAAAAGAGTGTGTGAGAAGAAAATGTTGCAGCGGACAGGAGAGGGAGGGGGAGTGGGGGGTAAGCTAGTCAGCGAGAAAAGTTCTCATGGGATATAAAGGAACAGACTGCTTGTTCTAGGTGTGCTTGATTTGAGGCGTCAGTCTCCCTGCATCGCTTTGAGATCTCAAATAAACTTGGTTTGCTTCTCCACGCTGGTGTGTTTATTGGCGCGGCACACCAGGCGACAGACCCCCCCCACCCCCGTTGCTTGGCCTCGGACACTTTGTGCCGGCAACACTTTCCCTCTCAGTTTAGAGAACAAAAATGTCATTTTCTGGCCCTCCAGGATGTTCTGTACCCTACACATTCTTTCAAAGGTGGTCAGATATTCCTCAGTGCAGTCAGTTTCCTAGTAATGAGGGCACAATTTGTCTCAGCTGTGTGATCTCTGGAAAGGATTGTTTGCTGCTTGAGTTTTGTATCTGTGCTTTCAACATCCTGCGTTTGTGCTCTCTCTCCTCAGGCTTCCACTCCTCTAGCTCCATAGTTCACTGATGGGCAGCTATTTCTGCTGCCTCTTTCTGCTTCTCAGCTTCTAGGACTTTTTGGTATATTGTTTATCTGCCTCCTGCTTTTGCTTTTCTGCCTCCAGGGCTCTCTGGTCGGCTTCTCTTGTGCTGCCCATGTCTGGAATTCTCATTCCTTTTCTGCCTTCATCACCTCCATTCTGGCCAACTCTAACTTCATGGCTATTTTGCTGAGGGCTGCATCATGGGTGGCTGGTGAACCCCCTGCTTCCAGGAGGCTCGCCCCACCCTTTCTGCCTGAGACCCTGCCTGCTGGAGCCCCAAGCCCAGGGCTGGTGCAACCATTTAGACGACCTAGGCAGTCGCCTAGGGCACTGGGATTTGAGGGGAACCATTTTCTTTGGCAGCGACCACAGCGGCTAGATCTTCAGCCGCCCCAGTCGCTGCCGGCATTTAGGCAGAGGGAGCTGGGGCACGGAAGCGTGGGGAGGGCCTCCTGCAGCAAGTAAGGGGGGCGCGGCACACAGGGGAACTCCCCGCCCCAGTTCACCCCTGCCCCGCCTCCTCCCCAAGCACACCGTGGCTGCTTCACTTCTCCCGCCTCCCAGGCTTGCGGCACCAGTCAGCTTAGGTGCCGCAAGCCTGGTAGGTGGGAGAAGTGAAGCAGCGATGGCGTGCTTGGGGTGGAGGCGGAACAGGGGTGAGCTGGGGCGGGGGAGGTGCCTCAGGTCGGAGGCTGGGGGGGTGGGGAGCTGCTGCAAGGGAAGCGCCTCAGGGCAGGGGGGGGAGCGCCTCAGGGCGGGGGCTCGGGGATGGTGGAAGGTGCAAGGTGGAAGTTTCACCTAGGGCGCAAAACATCCTTGCACCGGCCCTGCCCAAGCCCTCCCTCCCTGAAGTCCCAAGCCCCTCTCCAGAGCCCAGAGCCCCTCCCCTTCTGCAGCCGGCGGAACCTTGGCTGTCCCGCCCCAGCTGCAGCAGCCTGACCCCTGTGCCACCAGCAGGCCAGTCTGAGCCAGGGCTGGCTTTAGGCCTATTCCACCAATTCCCCCGAATTGGGCCCCATGCCTAGTGAGAATCCCTTCCCTGGCTAGAGGCGCCTTTTTAATTTTTACTCACCTGGCAGCGCTCTGGGTCTTCAGCGGCACTTCAGTGGCGTGTCCTTCACTTGCTCTGGGTCTTCGGTGGCACTTCGGTGGCGGGTCCTTTAGTTTCTCCGAAGACCTGGAGCGAGTGAAGGACCCGCTGCCGAAGTGCCGCCGAAGACTTGGAGCATCACCCAGTGAGTACAAGCCCCACAAGTTTTTTTACATTTTTTTTTAAAGTCATCCCTGCCAGGGCCCCGCCAAAACTGTTCAAATTGGGCCCCGCACTTCTGAAAGCCGGCCCTGGTCTGAGCTGCCCCAAGCCACTGGCCTGACCTCCCCCCAACTCCGAGCTCTGCCAGCCCTTACATTGTCTTGCAGTTTAACAATAGGTGTACCACATTTCCTGAGACCCTTTGAAACATTCCCATGTAGTATCTTCTCCTTATATCCCCCAAGTTCATTGTCTGTATTCAGAGATAGTATAAGCCCCTCATGGTTTGTTTTCCTGTATGCTGCTCTCTGTTGACATTCACATCTCTTCAATAATTTTGTATGCAAAGTGGCATCCATTGTGTTCGTTTACAATGCTTAATTTACATCTGACAGAGAGACAAGTGAATTACCATCTTTCATCTAACAGGATACCTGTTTCTCCACCACCAACATATTTTCAGTATCCATGCATAACTCGTTACACAGTATTGGTACAGACTTTTAACAGTGTGTGACCCTGGCTTTTATTCAAAACCTCACATGACATTTTTTGATGAACCAGAATGTACATACCAGAATCAGGATATTCTAGTGACTCCCTTGCCATTTGGCATTGAGGGGTTCATGGGTCACACTATGCTATCAGTGCTTCTCTAGTTTTCTCCTGGCTTTTCTCACTGTTTCCTGCTTCTGAAAAAGAGACACACACAACTCCAACTGATGAATGACCCAGAACTGGCATTTGCAATCAGTCCCCAAGGATGCCCATTAGCCTGCATGGCTCAGCCCTTACCCAGGGCTTGTAGTTGGCCAGTGCTTTTGGGGATGGTTTCTATTGTTTCAGCTGTCTTACTCCATAAAGAAGCTTAATTGCTTCTGCCATTTAGCTAGAATGAAGGGATGGCTAGCATGTCCATCAGGTTCAATGACATCTACGATTGCCCATAAATCAAGAGAAGTTTGCTGGCAATTACCAACACCCCACGGCATAATACATGTTTCTCCACACTAATCACTGATGTGCCTCCATCCTGTTTGAAGGACCACCTCTAGTGACACTGCTTGATACCTTTGCTGAGAATGCCGTTAAAGACAAGGATTAAACTTTCAAATAGCAGTAGTGAGGTTGTTTTTTCTATATTCTGTTTTTATACTGCAGATATTAATAAAGAACATTATCCTAAAACCACTTTGAAATATTAATACTTATTCACCAGACACTGGACTGAATGCACATAGATGACTACTGAGACCATACCCTGTCCATATATGGCCTAACAGACATCAGACAGTAATGACTTTTGGCCTTTACAGTCTTGAAATGAACAGGAACCAGTGACTGAGAGGTGATAGGCTCTGACTCAATCCTTTAATCTTAAATAAGGCTACTTTTACTTTCAGTAGCGAGAGGGAGTAAATTGAAGTTAACATTCTTACAGTCAGTTAACAATTTCTTCTCTTTGCAGTGAGTAGAAGGCTGGTCTGCTGGCAGACTTTCCACAGGAGGGAGAGATATCAACAGATCACAGGATAATTAGTTACACTTTTACAACCATGTGGTACTAAAAGTAGTTTTGGTTAGGTCTTGACCCCGCATCCTATTGAAGGAAATAGGAATTTTCAGTGTGCATGAAATGCAAGGGCCTTTGGAAGAAAGGAACTGGGTTTCCATGGTCCATTGTAACCCAATTACTGCACCACTTGAGAGCTATCGTAATTTTTAGTGTAAACTTGTGAACTCAACTTGTAATTACTATCTGGGTTCCAGCAGTGAAATGCTGAAGGAGGTAATGTATTTAATATGATTCAGACAGGATCTTGTTTTGGTGTTGCTTTTTGATTTAAGGTGATCGGAACTTCTGTGCAGAGGATTCTACTTTGTCCCTCCCACTGCACCCCATCTTCTTTAGTGCATGGATTTTCCCATGACATATGTAGCCTTCAGCACAAAAGACTGGAAACCTAGGGCCTAATCCTGCAAGCCTCTCATCTGAAAAGTCTTTACATGAGAAGTCCGTATGTCAGCAGTCCACTTGCAGTGCTTACATGAGTTTTTAGAGGATTAGGTTTTAGTCAGCTTACTTTAGAGTAGGTTTAGATTATTTCTTTTTTTAGATCTAAATGAGGATCAGAATGAACACTGTATTAACCTTCAAGGATACCACAGTTCCAGATTGCCTTGGCATTTTTCACATAGGACCAGGGAACCCCCTAGTATTAGTATTTACTACTGAAGGGCCTCCTCCTGTCAAAGACAGTTTTACTATCTTCTTCAGTGGGAACAGGATCAGCCCTTATTTGGATGATGTTTGAGCAGGCCCATTAGAACTGAGGTTCTGCAAGTGTATCCATTACAACCCCTTGTTTTCAGAGTTCATATCATTCATCTTTTAAAAAAGAAGTTATGACCAAACTAGCATGAAAAGTCTTAGCTTCAGAGCAATTTAACAAAAAAACATTGAAAGAAAATCCTTTTAGGCATTTTAAAATTGTCAGAGTTTAATTTACCCATGGATCCAGTCTGGAATGTTTGGATCTGGATCCAAAGCTAGGAACATTCAATTCTGGGATTTTGGTTCAGATTCATCTCACATCTTAATAGGTGATTTGGGGACAGAATCTGCTGTGTCAGTCTCTTTGGGTCTTGTACAGTATTTACAATGTTATTATTGTATATATTATGTAAAGTGTTGCAGGCAGAGTTCTGATTTGGATATAGGACTGTCAGGTAAAGTTCTTACCTGAATTAACTGAAAATAAGGGGCCCAGTCTTGAAACCCTTGCTCACACATGTAGTCTTTGCTTGTGCGAGTCATCCACTTAGCTTAATGGGATGACTTGCATGAGTAAGGACTACTTGTTTGAGAAATATCTGCAGTATCACATTGAAGACGTCTGTAATAGAAATGGAAGTACCCTGCTCTTATGGTTCTATAAGTAAAGGAATGATAGTAACTCAGATTCCAGTGTTCTCATCAGCTGTGTCAAATGGCACAAATGAGAAGTTTTATATTGTAATATATGAGGTGGGAGGTGATACTATCCCAAGCTCATTCGTAACAGCATAAAAATCCCAATACTGGCTGCCGCCCATACTGCTCAGATCTTTGTAATACAATTGAGCTCTTCTTGCTTGCATACTTTGATCAGCAGTGAAATAATATGTTGATATTTAGATAGTTAACATTAAATTTCAGCGTTAACATCCACTGAGCTAAATATTCTTCACATCATATGTGGCTATTGTTTCCTGCTGACTGAACCCTCAGGCAGACACCATTGCCCTTGGTTTACATACAGTTCACATTATGAAGATTTTGTATGCAACTACATGATCTAGATCAGGGTTTCTCAAACTTCATTGCCCTCCGACCTCCTTCTGACAACAAAAATTACTACTAGACCCCAGGAAGGGGGACCAAAGCCTGAGCCCCCTGTGCCCTGGGGCGGGGGGTGGTGCCAAAGTTTAAGGGCTTCAGCTCTTGGGTGGTGGGGCTTGGACTTTGACTTCAGACCCCGGCCCCAGCAAGTTTAATGACAGCCCTGGCAACCCCATTAAAACAGGGTTGTGACCCACTTTGGCGTCCCGACCCACAGTTTGAGGACCACTGAGCTAGATCCTCTTTGTGGCTTTTTTAAATGAAGGTTTCCAGAGAATAAGCTAGAACCCCATGGCTGTCCCACATGCTGCTATGTGCTTGTTCAGTCTGAATTCTGAACATACATGTGGAGAAAAATTATGCTAATACAGTATTATGGTTGAAATTTAACATGTGCAAAGTGCCAGTGCAGAGAGCAAGGCAGCAGGCTGTCAGAATCCCCTTTGCCTGCCCTAATTACGTAGATTCTGTACCGTATATATACACCCACACAGCCTGAGTAACTAAAACCACTGGTTTTTTGTGTGTCATTTAGGCTAATGAAAGACTAATAGAAAGTGCAGGAAAATAAATTGTATGTGGAACTCCTATGGAGCCTAGTAAAGAAACTGAAGGACTGGGGACATCTGCTTTATTATTTGTAAGAATGGGTTATGTTGGCACAAATCTGCACTTAAAATGCTGGATGCTGTTGGTTCATACTGATCTTTTCAGCAGTTTAAAATTCAGCATGGTTTTCCAGTGAAGCTGGAAAATATGTAGCCATCAACAATAAATTCTGCATTGTGTTATTTATTGCTTCATTTTTTGGTAATTTGTTCAAACAAGAAAAAATAATCTGAGGAAAACTATCCTTACAAGAGTGAGTACATCCTGCATTGCAACAACACACCACACAGCAGCAATAATCCTTAGTTCCATCACCCCAATTCCATCACTTAATGCAGAGAATGCACATTCTCAGAATGTTAATTTTCTTTTTTTGCAGAATGGTCACATAGCAAACAAATGAATAATTTTCACATAAAAAGTGACACAGTACAATGCTGATTGCATCGGAATAGAGGTTTCCAACTCAAGTGGAAAACATGCTGATTTCCCCTCCTTGCTAGCAGTATATGGTGTAGGTACTGGGCAGCTTTGCCACCACTTACTCTGTATTTGGGAAGTAGCGTGATTGCCACGGGGAGAACAGCTGCTCTTAGAACTATTTTCACATCACTAGGATTATGGTCACTGGTCCTTTGAGAATTTTTTTGTGTTTTGAAATATATATTTTTTTCTTTTTGTTGACAACAAATGTTACTAGTCCCGTCCTGTTTGTTTGGCAGGGCAACTGTCTCAAGCTGTAACAATTTAAATGAAGGAGATGGTAGGTTGTTTTTAGTAAGATTTTAAAATCTCAGTGAAACAAAGAGCAAAATCCATGAAATGCAGATACTTTAAAAACTGCCTTAAGCTTATCCTAAAATGAGTCTCCTTTCACAAATGAATCAGTTTGCTGTTCTGACAGTGGGTGTCAGTAATGAGTGCGGATAAATTGGTGCTGAACATGGTGACCAACTGTGTTCAGCACTAGTGAACAGAGTACTTAGTATGCTGAGTATTCCCATTAAAGTCACTGGGTGAAATCCTGACTTCATCGAAGTCAAAGGCAAAACTCTTATTGATTTCACTGGGACCAGGATTTCACCCACTATAACTACTCATGGGAGTTAACACTGTGTTTTGTATGCATGTGGAGAGATAATGGACTTGCATGTGTTTTCGACTCGCTTGTGATTCTCAAACATGTTTAACATGCTCTGATAAAAGTGTGTCATATTTGCTGAGGAGCTCAACTATGCCTAGAAAGTTTCCATTTGCACGATCACCAATACATTGACTGGAACCACAAAAAGCCAATCCCCACTCAGAAAGAAAAAGGATGACATTCAGGATGCATCCAAGTTTTTTCCAATTATTAGTTTCTGTAGAGCAGTGGTTCTCATACTAGGGCTGCCACTTGTTCAGGGAAAGCCCCTAGCAGGCCGGGCCGGTTTGTTTACCTGCCGTGTCTGCAGGTTCGGCCAATCGCGGCTCCCACTGGCTGCGGTTCACCAGGCCAACGGGAGCTGCAGGAAGCGGTGCACGCCGAGGGACGTACTGGCCACCCTTCTTACAGCCCCCATTGGCCTGGAGCAGCAAGCCACAGCCAGTGGGAGCCGTGATTGGCCGAACCTGTGGACGCAGCAGGTAAACAACTTAGCCTGGCCTGCCAGGGGCTTTCCCTGAACAAGCGGCGGCCCTAGTTTGAGAACCACTGCTGTAGAGAGTTCAGGCAAGAGTAAATTCTCAACTAAACTTTCAGATGATGCTGCCCTACTGGCTGATTTCCATGCAACATAGTTTTCTTTGTGTGATGTTGAACTCTCATGTGATGGTATTCACTCTTTCAACTTCCTCCAATCTCTGTTGATGCTCCATCCTGATTGATCAGAGAGAACTGATGCATTTGCAGCACTTTTGTTCAAAATGAAGTAGAGTGCACAGTACAGAGATTGTTTTTCCGTACTCCAGCATAACCAGTCTCTTGTGCAGCTCTCACCATTTGGAAGAGTCTTTGTCAGTAGACGAGTAGGAAAAGCATGATTATCAGCATCTCTTGGAATGTTACTTGGAATTTCAAAACAACTAATTTGAAGAAAAGATTGCATTTGGGCAGCATTCCTTTTGTCAATAATTCCAATGTCAGTCACAGTCAAACCTACTGTCATAAACAGATAGTTAAGGGTTAATGTCTCTTTTACCTGTAAAGGGTTAACAAACAGGGAACCCAACACCTGACCAGGGGACCAATCAGGAGACAAGATACTTTCAAATCTCGGTGGAGGGAAGCCTTTGTTTGTGTTTTTTGGGTTTTGCTTTGTTCTCTCTGGGCTCTGAGAGTGACCACACGTACCTACAGGCTCTCTAATCTTCTATTCCAATTTTGTAAGTAGAAAGGCAGTATAGTCTTTTTATTTGTTTTTTCTTTATTTGCAAATGTGTATTTGGCTGAAAGTATTTTAAATTGTATTTCTGCTGGAGGAGGCTGTTTCTCCAATTTCTATAAGCTGACAGACCCTGTAACTTTTACCATCTAAATTACAGAAATAACTTTTACCTTTTTTCTTTCTTTTTATTAAAAGTTGTTGCTTTAAGACCTGTCTGATTTTTTCCCCTTGTTGAGGCTCAAGGGAACTGAGTCTGTACTCACCGGGGAATTAGTGGGGAGAAGGGAAAGGTGAATTTCCTCTTTGTTTTAGATTCACGGAGTTTGAATCTGTATTGCCTCTGGGTGAAGGGAAAAGAGGAGGGGCGGGGGGGAAGGTATCATTCCTCTCCATGTGGTGATTCAAGGAGTTTGAATCACGGTGATCTCCTAGTGTACCCAGAGCGGAAAGGAGCTGGGAGGAAGTGGGGAGGGGGAAGGAAAATGGTTTATTCCCCTTTGTTGTGAAACTCAAGGAATTTGGGTCTTGGGGGTCCCCAGGGAAGGTTTTGGGGGAGACCAGAGTTTATCAGGCACTCTACTCTATGTCCTGATTGGTGGCAGCACTACAGGATCTAAGCTGGTAATTAAGCTTAGGGGAATTCATGCTAGTACCCATATTTTGGACGCTAAGGTTCAGAATTGGGAATTATACTATGACACCTACAGAACTCATGAATTGTTCGTGCTGCATAAGCTCTACATCATGATCTTCCTGTTGCTGTTGAGTTTCTTGATAGTACACAGGATCTTCTGCTGCATCTGTTACTGTTAGCACATCTCCTTATCTACTGTCCTCATGTTCAGGTATTGGCATTGAAATATCACAGACATGGATACAGATAGAGGGATAATGTCCAAAATTTTCAAACGTGTGTTCTCATGAAATTCACTATACAAAATTGTTCTCACAAATTTCCACCTTGAATCTGGGCCCATAGATCTGGGGTGGCCAACCTGTGGCTCTGGAGCCACAAGCAGCCGGCACCATGCCCCTGCAGCTCCTGGGGGAGGGTGGGGCAGAGGGCTCAGTGAGCTGCCCTCGCTTGCAGGCACCACCCTCCGCAGCTCCCGTTGGCTGGTAATGGGGAACCGTCGCCAATGGGAGCTTAGGAGAAGGTACCCGCAGGTGAGGGCCCCACACAGAGCTCTCTGCCCCATCCTCCCCCAGGGGCCTCAGGGACATGGTGCTGGCCGCTTCCAGGAGAGGCGTGGGACTGTTGCAGACACAACAGTGCCAGAGGCAAGCAACAGCGGTTCGTTGCCCAGAGTGCTTAAGCGCCAATAAACACACCAGGGTGGAGAAGCAAACAACCAAATTTATTTGAGCTCAAATAAGGTGCCAGGGAGAAATAACAATCTCAGATCCTGCACCCCTAAAACAAGCAGTTTCTTCCTTTTATATCCCAGTTGTTTACTACAAAACTTTCTTGCTGACTAGCTGATTTCTTACTCCCCCCTCCTTTCCCATCCAGCTGCAGTATCTTTTCTTATTCAATCTTTTGACTTCCCTTCCTCCCCCCTCTGCTGCTGAGACAAGTGTACAGTATCTTAAAACGACCTTGAGCGGGCTTTAGCCGAGCTTCAATGTATTACAGCAGAGAACTGGCTGTTACAACCGAAAACTAACTGCTAACACTACATTTTACAGCTCTTAACATATTAGGTTACACTAGGTTACACAAAGTGTTTAACATGGAGGATCATTGGTTCATTGAGGCCTACAACAGGAGAGCTTCATTGACACTTGTGGTCTACCACCTTTCCGAGTTACCTAGGGTTATGCCTAGTGTCACCAACAGGACCAGGGCAGTCAGAGAGCCTGCCTTAGCCACACTGCATGCCGGTGCTACCCTGGAGCCACTCAAGGTAAGCATCACTGGGCTGGAGCCTGCCCCCTGAACCCCTCCTGCCCCCCAACCCCCTGCCCTGAGACTCCGGCTGCACCCCTCCTGCACCCCAACCCCCTGCCCTGAGCCCCCTGCCGCACCTCTCCTGCACCTCAACCCCCTGCCGCACCCCAACTCCATCCTGAGCCCTCGCCACACCCCGCACTGCTCCTGCACACCAACCACATATCCTGAGCCCCCAAACCCCTGCCCATAGCCCCCTGCCACACCCCACTCCCCTCCTGCACCCCAACTCCCTATCCTGAGCCCCTTCCTGCACACCACACCCCGTCCCACACACTGCACTCCCTCCCGCACTCCAACACTCTGCCCCTGCCCTACATTCATGGCCTGGCATACAATTTCCCCACCCAGATGTGTCCCTCAGGCCAATAAGTTTGCCCACCCCTGAGCTAGGGTAACAGTCCCAGATGGGAGAAGTGATTTGTCCAAAGTCAGATATCAAGAACTGAACCTGGCTCTTGGGGCTGCCTGCAATAAGCTCCTGCTGGGCGTTTATACTGAAGTCAATAAGGCTCTGAGCAGATTCAGGGGTCCGCCTGTGCGGAACTCATTGCACGATCAAAGCTTCGGTCTGACACACAGTAAATGAAATAAACCTACAGGCATACAACAACTTATTTACAGAGCTGAATCCAGACTGGACTGGGAGGAAGCCAGCACAGCAGCTGCTATTAATGTACGAAGCAACTGCATTGACTATGTGTTAGCTGCAGGAGAATTTCTGAGTCTGATGAAGAGCGTGTAGAACGGATTGAACATCACGCTTCATGCACCATGGCTTATACTTAGATACCATGGCGATGGGGCCAGGATGTAAATACCATAGCGAGACAGGTACACAATTATACAAAGGGAGAGGGAATTGCTGCTCTCCAGCTTTCCACGTGCTGCAGCCGATCCTTGCAGGAGGCCGGACCCGGCAGGGGCTTGAGTCAATCCCCACCCACTTCGGTACCGCACTTTGGAAGCGATTTGCGCGACAGTGGGGGTTTACGGCTGACCGTAAAGCGCCAGGCAGCGGACCCACGTGGGTGCGGGAAGAACAACATCGCCATGGGGAGAAGGAAGCGCCCCATGCACCAGCTGGTCGGCAGCTTGAGCAAGAAGCAGAAAAAGCATCTCAAGGAGTTTGGGGAGCAGCATCCGTTCTACGACAAGTGAGCGGGCCCGGGGGCGAGGTGATCTCGTGTCCCCGCTGCCCGGTGGCAGCCCGGCCTGCTCTGGGCTCCTGGCCGCGGGACTCCCCAGAGCCGCCTGTGCAGCTGGGAAACGGCCCCTTCTCCCGTCGGCTTTGTACCCGCTCTGGGAAGAGCTCCGGGGGGGACCTGTAGCCTGATTCTCCCCCCGGGCCCGGCGCTGGGGCAGCCCGTCGCTGGCAACATATGATTTGCCCGGGAAGAGCCGAGCGGCTCCCTCCGCCGAGAAGCGGGAAGTAACAAGGTGTCAGCAGCAGCGATTGCCCCGAGCTTACACTGCACCAGCTGCTCCCGGCCGGGGAGGCCCAGCCCCGCCTGCTGCTGGGAGGCGGGCGGAGAGTTGGCAGCCGGGCCCTGGGCGCCCCGGGGACATGGCGGGGCCGGAGGCTGCCGGCCGGCAAGTTGTCGGGGGCGCTGAAGTTGGATGGGGTGATGCTGGGGCTGTACGGGGCTGGCTTAAAAAGATCGTGAGTCTCTCTCTGAAAAAGACGCAGAGAAACTCTCCACTGGCCCTGTTTTTTATATGCAGAGAAACTGTTGTTGTGGCACAGCTGAGTCATGGAGTTGTTATAACACGTTGGGAGTGGGAGGTTCAGAAAGAAAAAGGTTGAGACCCCCTGGTTTAGATCTTCACCTGACAAGTGCCTATCTATCCAGATGCCCTATTATTAAAACTACTCCTCTCCCCCAGGTAGTACTAAACCTAATTTTAGAGTGTCCTGTGCACAGTAACAGGCTTGGTGGATTTAATTTAATTTTCTCTTGTGGGAGGACCCCATTCACCCTGGCAGCATCTTAACATCTGGAAAATTCAAAGTGGGACTTAGCTGCTCAGTGTGAATATTATGAAGTGTCAAATGGAGATTGGGGTCTTAGAAACTTGTGGGTGCAGCAGGTTGTGGGGACAGCAGGTTATGTAGCCAGCTATGCACCTGGGGGATGTGCTGAGAACCGTTGTCCCCCTAGAACCATGCTTATTCAAGTTAGAGACTGTCCCTTCAAATGTGTGAGACCATGCAGGTCTGGCTGGGAGCCCATAATAGATACACTTCTACCCCGATGTAACACGAATTCGGATATAATGTGGTAAAGCAGTGCTCCCGGTGAGCAGGGCTGGGCACTCCGGTGGATCAAAGCAAGTTCGATATAACGCGGTTTCACCTATAACACGATAAGATTTTTTGGCTCCCGAGGACAGCATTATATCGAGGTAGAGGTGTATGTTCCTACGACTCTCTACATGCTGTTACTGTCCCATGCAGGGACAAGTACAGTTTGAATGTTTAGTCCAGTTTATATACAGTAACTCCTTACCTAACATTGTTACGTTGCTGATCAATTAGAGAATTTGCTCGTTTAAAGTTGCGCAATGCTCCCTTATAATGTTTGACAGCTGCTCACTTTGTCCACTGCTTGCAGGAAGAGCAGCCCATTGGAGCTAGCTGGTGGGAGGCTTGGAACCAGGGTGGACTGGCAGCCCCCCTATCAGCTCCCCTAAGTTTCCAGTGAAGCAGTAGCCCACCAGGCTATCAATTGCCAGGGAGTTCAACTGTCCCTCCCACCACTGCCCTGTGCTGCTCCTGCCCTCTGCCTTGGAACTGCTTCCAGGAGCCTCCTGCTTTCTGTGCAAAAGAGGAGGAGGGTGCTAATGTCAGGGTGTCCCTCCCGCCCCCTGCTCCTGCCCCGTGCTCCTATACCCCCTCTCCACAAAGCAGGGGACACAACGACAGGGCTCAGGACAGACGGAGCTTGCTGGCAGCAGCTGGTGTCTCAACTTACTGATCTACTGAAAAAGGCAGTGTACTTAGAGTGGGGTCAGTGTACTTAAAGGGGCAATGTATGTCTCTCTCTCTCTCTCTCTCTCACACAAGTTGTGTGTGTCTGTCTCTCTGCCATGCTGTCTCCCCTCCCTCCATTCTTGCTGCCTTGTAGAGTGATAGACTACATTAACAACGTGTTAACCCTTGAAGGCTCAGCCGAGTGCTAGTTCATCATTTAGCAGCAAGGCGTTCTCTGGGAAATATCCCACCCTCTGAGTTAACCATCTCAACCAGGCATCATAGAATCGTAGAATATCAGGATTGGAAGGGATCTCAAGAGGTCATCTAGTCCAACCCCCTGCTGCTGTGTGCAGTATTAAATTGTTTAAAACTTATACTGTGTATATGTGTGTATATACAATACAGTCTTTTGTCTGGTGAAAAAATTTTATCTGGAATCTAACCCACCCCATTTACATTAATTCTTATGGGGAAATTGGATTCATAGATTAAACAGAATATCAGGGTTGGAATGGACTTCAGGAGGTCATCTAGTCCAACCCCCTACTCAAAGCAGGACCAATCCCCAGACAGATTTTTACTCCAGTTCCCTAAATGGCCCCCTCAAGGATTGAGCTCACAACCCTGGGTTTAGCAGGCCAATGCTCAAACTCCCACCCTAGAGGCGGCTGCATTTAAAAGGTGCTGTGTGTAGTTGTGGTGGACTTTGAGACTGTGTGTTGAAAAGGGCTCATGCAAATGTAGAATAGTATATTACAGTATTAACTTAGGCTTTGCTTCTTCACAGGTTTATGAATTGAGCTATCTGGCCAAAGAGTTATGCTTGTGAATTGGAGAAATGAAGCTGCTCTTCCCTTCCTTCCCATACTCATATCACCCCTCCCCCATCCCTCTATAATATGCACTCACTTCTTCCAACTGGCTAGTTAGCATTGAGACAAGAAGGGAAACACTTAACAGCCTCTTAACAGAGCAGGCTGAGTTTGGGCTCAAAGGCTGCAGTCCAGAGTCAAATGCAAAATGTTGGGGCCTTAGGCTCTTTCAAGTTTTCACAGACTCCTGATGTTAGCTGCACTGTTTCCCTGTCAGCCCATTGTGTTTCCCAGATACTGCTCAGCACTCCGTCCCATTCAAATCCACAAAATCACCTTTCTGAAAGGACTTTACAGATTGGATGGGACATGATTCGCTTAACATCGTTTCACTTAAAGTAACATTTTTCAGGAACATAACTACAACGTTAAGCGAGGAGTTACTGTAGTGTTTGGCTCACACGTAACTCAACTGATTCATCACATGATTAAATATAAATATATCCTTCACTGGTATGGAATTGAATTGGTAGCCTGTATGTTGTACAACATTTGGCTTTGTGCTGTACATTAGTTTTTTCAAGAGTGAAAGTGGTTCCCTATTCATTGCTCCTATCTTAGTATTGTAAATGCTAGTTTGCCCCAATTAACTTTGTTGTATAAACTTGTTTAGCCGAATAACCTTGTTGTAAATAAGTGGCATATTGTTAATGTTTGTGAGAGAATCTGCCTGTCAGAAGCAGCAGAGCAGAATGCTTGGTTATTACAGTTTTATGAGAGACTTAATATAACAGGATCTTACCTCATTCACTGTCAGACTCTGCAATTGCCTCTGTTCCTCTCTTTCCCCAGTCAAACCACCACAACAGGTGCTTTGAATTACTTTCCCCTTCTTGGGTCTGGTTCATAAACATCAAATAGTTTAACTCAAAGCCAAAATCACCCACATGCGTTTTCAAGGCTCAGCAGTCCACTTCAACCCTCCTGGGCTCTTAACTCTCTCAAAGATTTTACTTCTTCCCCTTTTAGATAGATCTAGCCAAATCTTTCTGACTGGCTGGTAGGGAAAGCAGGGTACCCTGTAGATCAGGAGTCCCCAGCGTGGTGCCCGCAGGTGGCATGGCGCCTGCCGGGGCATCTAAGTGCGCCTGCGTACTAGCCAGCAGATGAGTATCCGCCGAAATGTCACCAACAAGCTGCGTCATCCAGAGGTGTCGCCGCTGAAATGCTGCTGATTTTCGACGGGATTTTGGCGGTGACGCCTGTGGATGACGCTACTTGTCGGTGGCATTTCAGCGCTGACGCCCATTGACATTGCCGCTTGTTGGCGGAATTTCGGCGGATGCTCATCTGCTGCCACGGTCCTCCATGGCTCGTCGTTTGGCGCCCACCAGACAAAAAAGGTTGGGGACCACTGCTGTAGATGCTTCTCTGCTCCCTTAAAGCGTAAATGTGTGTCTTTCTCTCTTTTACCCTTGTATCAGGGCACCAGTCCTCAGCTCCGCAGAGCTCTGAGACACTCAGGACTATTCTTAGGTCTTCTCTAGCTCCTGATTGCCCTTCTTCTGAGGGCGGCAGGCTCACTCTTATAGGAAGCCCTACCCCTGGGGTTACCATCAGGGCTTTGGAGCGGAGCACAGAACAGTGGAGCTGCAGGTTTTTGCCTGGAGCTGGAGCACAGCTCCAAAGCCCTAGTTACCATTATGTGATGTTTGGCACCTGACCCAAACTCATCACCTAGGAGATGGAGTACTAGGCACAGGTGGGGCTGAGCCCAGCTCCCCTTAAAGGCCCAGCCCATTCTGTAACATTTAGCTTTTCCTTTAAGTTGGCTTTTAATTACATTAGGACTTATTTTTGGTTCATATTTATTGTTTTCTTTCCTCCACCCTACCGTTTTGTTATGTTTATGTGGAGAAACTGTCAGATAATTAAGAAAAATAAATGTCAACAATGTCTTTTCAGGGTTTCTGGAAGAGAAGAAACAACTGAAATTTGTGAGCTGGTAATACATTATTACTATTTTTATAGCCCTCTTTGTATTGCTGCGGATAGTCATGGAATTAATATGAATTATTAAATAGTATAGAGCTAATTTAGATGCTAAATCTACATTTTAATTTAAGTAAAAACCTGCTTACAGAATACTTTCAATGAAGTTTAAAAAAAAATCCATTGAAAATAGTTTTGTTTGGTTTTAAACATTTCTCTGAAGGGAGAGCCAGGAAGTGAAATTGAATAGAAACTGATGAGTCTCTTTGTCACCCAAGCTAAGTGTAGAATTTTTGCATTTCTCCAAGCAATAATGGTGAAAAGTAAATTAAAATTTTAAAATGGAGTGTTAATAATAAGTATAATATTAAATCTGAGAGTGTCCTTTGTAACTCTTTATCTTATTAATGCCCATTATGGGGTAGGCAATTTGATTTTCATTCTCCAATTAAACGGTATCTTTTCACAGAGTGAAGGAATTTCATTAAAGCTTGTTCCACTGTCATGCTTTAATTTTGTTTTGGTCTGGAAAAGGGAATCCCCTCGATCATCCCCTTTCAGATGGATGAGGAGGCTTCAAAACTAGGGTGAAGATTGGGTTCTTTTGCTAGTTGTTTGTTTCTTCAGTGATGGTTCATGTTGTTTACAGTATCTCTGCTGCCCCTCACATAAAGGTGCCAGGAGCTGAAAAGGAAAATTTACTCTCAGCATGAAGCTTGCCAGTGTTCCCGCATAGTAATAGGCCATGTCTACATCTAAAATTTTGCAGCGCTGGTTGTTACAGCTGTATAGGGCCAGCGCTGCAGAGTGGCCACACTTACAGCAACCAGCGCTGCAAGTGGTGTTAGATGTGGCCACACTGCAGCGCTGTTGGGCGGCTTCAAGGGGTTTTGGGGAAGGCGAGAGCAAACCGGGGAAGGAGACCAGCTTCGCCGCGGTTTGCTCTCGCGTTCCGCGAACCACCCTGCAAACCGCAGGGAAGGAGACCTGCTTGCACGGGGGTTCGGGGAACGCGAGAGCAAACCGGGGAAGGAGACCAGCTTCGCCGCGGTTTGCTCTCGCGTTCCGCGAACCACCCTGCAAACCGCAGGGAAGGAGACCTGCTTGCTCGGGGGTTCGGCGAACGCGAGAGCAAACCGGGGAAGGAGACCAGCTTCGCCGCGGTTTGCTCTCGCGTTCCCCGAACAAGCAGGTCTCCTTCCCTGCGGTTTGCAGGGTGGTTCGCGGAACGCGAGAGCAAACCGCGGCGAAGCTGGTCTCCTTCCCCGGTTTGCTCTCGCCTTCCCGGAACCACCCAGCAAACCTCAGGGAAGGAGACCTGCTTGCTCGGGGTTCGCGGAACGCGAGAGCAAACCGCGGCGAAGCTGGTCTCCTTCCCCGGTTTGCTCTCGCCTTCCCGGAACCACCCAGCAAACCTCAGGGAAGGAGACCTGCTTGCTCGGGGTTCGGGGAACGCGAGAGCAAGCCGGGGAAGGAGACCAGCTTGATTACCAGAGGCTTCCTCAGGTATGCTGGGATACCTGCTTATTCCACGGAGGTCAAGAAAAGCGCTGGTAAGTGACTATACTTGATTACCAGCGCTGGATCACCAGCGCTGGATCCTCTACACCCGAGACAAAACGGGAGTACGGCCAGCGCTGCAAACAGGGAGTTGCAGCGCTGGTGGTGCCCTGCAGATGTGTACACCTCCTAAGTTGCAGCGCTGTAACTCCCTCACCAGCGCTGCAACTTTCTGATGTAGACAAGCCCTACATACTCTCAGCATGAAGCTTGCCAGTGTTCCCGCATAGTAATACTGTGTTTGTAGCACTGGCTGCAGTGTGAAATTTACTTGCAGTCATAGCTAAACATTGTTGCGCAGGATCATGCTGGGCTGGTATAGCAGACAGCAGCTAGGATGCTGACTGTTGCTTAGAGATTCAGAGTTGGCCTGTCCACCAGGTTCTGTACTCATAAGGGACTTTTTGCTGACTTAATCTTTTGGAGACCAAGCGTGCCTTGTTGAAAGACAGATGTTTCTTCAGTGGGAGAAGTATCTGAGCAGTGATTTTTTACTGATTACCAAGTGAGCTAAATTGATGCAGATCTCCACTAAGTATCTTCCTATATGGGTTACTCTCTTGAGTGTCCTGCACCAATTTAATGGCACTCATTGCTTGTGAAGATTACAAACATTCTGACCTCCCTCTAACCATGGTTTGACTGACAGGGTCAAAATCTGTGTTACTCTGTACTCTGGACAAGCCCATTGAGTTAAGTCAGTGCAGAATTAGATGAACTAGATTTCATAGTTAAAAGTCCAGAGGTCAAAGTTCTGTGTCCAAGTGGCCAGACTCATCTGTTCCCAAAGAAGCTTAGTGCTCTGACATGGTCAGAACTGTCATCTTGTACTGTGTAAACAGACTTTCCTTATAAAGATGCCCAGTGCATTACTACTTATAAACATATTAATGAAACTTTGTTAGGAAATATGAAGCCAACCCCTATAAAGCTGAAAACAGTATTGCACTGATAAGCTATGTTATATATGTCTCTTACTCATAGCAATTTTTGTCTTGAAATTTCTGATGCCAAAACTTTTAACTTCACTTTGAAGTTCTTTCAACCCCAACTGATCACAAGAAGCTGTTCTTGGAGACGGAGGTTTTCAGAACTATCCAGCAGATTTAGCTACACAACTTCTACTGAAATTAACGGGAGTTATGTGGCTAATGCCGCTTTCAGACTCTCAGCTGGGAGGCCTGATTTAATTGTGGGCCTTATGGAGATGCAATGAAACGATATAGGTCTGTTCAAGAGTAGAATCATGGAATGCAAAACTTAAAATTGTGAGACCTTGGGCTGGCCACATGCATTAAATAATATACTGCTGCTTTGTGTATGTATACACACTAATAATTGCTATACTGTTAGGATGAATGCTAATTAACATGCTGAAGGAATAATATGTATGTTCTGGAACGCTATTTTCACATTCAGTCTGAGAATTCCGATCACTCAAGTGCAGAAAGTGATGGAGAGAGTGAAGCAGAACAGGTCTCCGTGTATCACAAGCTACTGGCCACATTCAAGACTGTTCCAGATGCCGACAGTGAAGAAGATGACGAAAATGAGTCTGAAGAAGGTGATGAAAGTGATGAGGAAGAAACAGGCAGTGAAGAGTCTCAGGAGGGTGAAGATGGAGATCATACAGTCGGTGAAGAAGATGAGAATGATGTGCAGGACCAGGAAGAAGGTAGTTTTTGTTTGTCAAATGTATGGTAAGAATGGCTGAATCGGCAGATATAAACAAACTATGACACTCATTAAAGCCTCTGTATCCAAGAGTGGCTGAACTGCGCGCTGGGTTTCGGTTGGTGGGGGGTGAGGGGTGGTTGCTTTTGTTTTTGCTGCTTTGGCCCTGAGGCAGTAGGAGCTTCCATGGCTCCTGCAACTCTACGCTGAACGGGTAATGGCTAATAGATCTATGTAGCAGTGGATACACCAGCAGGACTCTGCCAAGACAGACAGAGGATGCTCCCCTCCTACACAGCAGGCACAGCTCATTCCCCTCCTCAGCACCTAGTTCTGCTTCTGCCACAGAAGAGAGGGCAGGATTTGCCTCTAGAGGAGAAAATATTTGAAATGGAAGGAAACCTTCTTTACAAGGAGAGAGCCTCATTTGCAAAGTTGGTTAGTGAAGAATTCTAGTAAAGAGATGGCAGCTTTACAAAATTGTAGCTATTTATAATAGCATTGTTTGGCGGCTAAAACACCCATCTGCAAAGATATGGTTTATCCCTTGCGCATCAGTGACCATTGTGCAGCAATTGGCATATGAGCCTTTGTTACTGTAAAACACAAATTGGTTCTGTTTTTGGATAGAATATTGGGAAAAATAACCAGAAGCTAAAATAATACCTGGAAGCTAACCAGCAAGAGTGAGGTGTCCATGTAGAGTGATTCTTTTCGGAGAACATAATCCATTTCTCTCTCCAATACTTCACAGCTAAAGACACAGCAAAGCAGATGCTTGGCCAGGAGCAACCCGATGGAGCAGATACCTCTAGTGACCCAAAACATGGAGCAAGTGAAGAGTTCACCGATGTGAAACATGAATCTGAATTTAGCCTGGAAACCAATTTCGTGGACGAGGAGAGTGGTGATTACAATGCAGATGAGAGGGAGAGTAGCTCTTCTGTCATGGTTTCAGAAGGTAAAATACACTGTTTGCGTAGTGAGCTCTCTCTAGTGTGGCTTCTGTGTGGTTTACACTTGTTTACAATAACCACATGCAGCAAGACTGCAAACTCCTAAAGGCATGCTGGCTAGCCTCTGAATTCTTATATTACGTTCCCGTTATGAGGACTTGTAAGCCAGTTGTGTCTAGGTAAGCTCCCCTGGTAATATGGACAGACAAATTGTCTTCAGGTTCGGGAATCTATTCTCCCATTAACAATGATGTGATTGTTACTCCTGGTAGGAGAGAACAGAGTCTTGAATTTACCCACACACATACTATGAATGAAAAGCCCATCTCCCAAGCTAACCAAAACAAAACTAGACTAAAGTTTAAGAACATAGACGCTGTCTGTACTCAACTTCTAAATTTCAAAAAACGGGCTGAGATTCTTACTCCCGCTGTGGCCCCTCTACACCAGAAAGAGGGCCAGAGTGGTGTAAAGTGCCCTGAAAGCCCTGTATCTAGCTGGAGGAGGACTCACTTGGCACGTGGACTGGCTAAGTTATGACAGGAGCTCTGCAGCCCAGGAATGGTAAGGCACAAAGGTGGCTTCACACCAAAGCCTTCACATCTGTGAGTTCTGTGCTGCGCTTGTTAGTGATACAGCTGAGAATCTGTCCCTGAACGTTAAATCAAACTGGGATGTGTCACCTAAACTCCAGTGTTTGACTCACACTGCCGTGCGAAATGCAAATAACGGTGTGCAGTGATGTGTATGGCCTTTCCGTGATAAAGTAACGTACTGCACATTGGCATTTGCAGAATTTCTGTTCATGTTTCATGCTATGTGGTTTTGATATTAGATGGCATAATTTAAAAGAGAGAAATTGTATTTGCAGCATCCCTGGTGACACTGGCTTGTAGGCTTACAACAGCAGCTGGTATTAAATCTGGGATGCAATTTGGTTATTGTTACATTAGGGTCGATGCATCAAAGGGCTATGCAATGGGAAAAACTGTTCATTCTTGTTACCCTGGGGAATATTGCTTATGTTGTGGGCATTGCATTTTAATAGGAACTACCAGCGTTTCAAATTCATACTTGGCACAGTGGCATTGTTCAGCCTATAAACGATGTCTCTTTTCTTTGTGACATTGTGGACTGGAAGCTGCTTTTCAGCCTGTGGTAAAAGAGGCGAACTGAGTCCTCTAGAACAACAGATATGGGTACATCAGTCAGGGAGCAACTTTCTGTCCTTATCCAGCAGTGACTTCCTGAAAATGGTGGTAATCATTCACTTTCCCTGGGCCAACCAATGCTGGAACCAGTATAAACAGTAACAAATCAGGGAGGCTGTCTTACTTTAAAGTAATATTCTGTTCAATTGCATCACTGGGAAGATATGCACAGCACTGCCACAATTTAGAAAACCCCGTGAGTTTTGAGTGCTGGATAACCTTGAGACATTGGCACTAGGATTCTCTCTAGTACGCATTTTTCCTTATGAAATGAGCAGTCCCATGTGATGCAATTATTATCAGGGCCTGATTTTCAAAAAGCTATGCCTGTGATTGTACATGCTGTAGTGTATGGACAGCCACCTGATCTTTCTTGCCTAAATTAATTGAATATCAGGCCTTTAAAGATCTCAGAAGCAGTTTGGGAGCGTGGGAGAGATTAGACTAATCAGGGGCTTCACCACCTTTTAGAGAAATAAATAAAAATATTCTATTTCAAAAAGGTTTTCTCCCATAACTAGAATGGTATTGACATAATTAATCAAAAGCACCCTATCCCAGGCAGAGCTTTCTATGAAAAAGAAAATGGGCTCATTAGTTTTTCTTGCAAGATGTGAGATACAAAGTGATGCCCCCTTCACACGTGTCTTGCAGTTGAAGCGTCACGGTTTCCAGCGTGGTGCTATTTTTTTATGTTTTGTTCATATACAGAGTATTTGACATTCTATAGAAGTGAAATGTCTCTTCCCTCCAAGTGCTATAATATCATTTGCTTTAGCAACTGAGTTACCTGGTTCAAAAATCATGTATGACTCAACTTGCAAATCAGTTCAGAAATTTAATTCCAGTTTTAATAAGAATAGCTTTTGTTTTTTAAATAGATCCATTTAAGCAACATATGAACAAAGAACTGGAAGAAAAAGAAATAGAAAACATTTCAGCACGTTCTAAAAGTACAATTCATATGAAGGTAATGATGAGTTTGTTTCCCTATCATGAGCTTATAAAAGTGCCTTCATTAAATGAAATTGGTGTTTATCTTACATTAATCCTTTTGTATACTTTACTATTCCAAAATTCCATTATCTGCACTGAAATAGATTCTGAATACTTATTACTGTTGGAATTCTTGTCAACATTCAGTCAGACTGCATTGTTGTTTAGATTTTTCTTTTTGCGTAGTTCAAAGCTGGAGTCAAAATTTAAGCTCAGATCTTCAGCTGGAGTAATTGGGAGCCACTGAGCATCTGGCCTTTATGGTCTAATCTGCACTATTGAAATTAGTAAACGTTTTGTTGTTGACCGTTGGTAAGATTAGTCCTGCAAGGCCTGATTCTGAGAGGAGGCAAGCACCTCCTGTGATAGGCTGGGCACCTGTACACTTGTTGTTACCACAGGGATCATTCATCCAGTCAGACACCTTGATGTTACTTCATAGATTTAAGACCAGAAGGGATCATCTAGTCTGATCTCCTGAAAACTTGGACTTGTTCAGGATTTGAATCTGGGATCTCTTTCATCTAAAGCAAGACTCCTACCCTATACCAACAAGCCACACTTAATAGATCTGCTCTTCCATCTACTTGTTCAAATACAGTCATTTGTCACTAAAGGTTCTGTTCTGGGGCGTGGGGGGAAGGGGGGTGAATTAAAGATGCCCAGCACAAGTAACATCTTGGATAAATTATCCAAGAGGTAACCTGCAGCTGTCAACTCCGTCCTCCCAGTAGTTTTAGAAAACCTGGTAATGAATGGGAATCAAAGTTGGATAGATGGAAAATACTTTTAGAAAATGAATGTCATTTTTTATTAGTTTGATTGCCATAGCGTTCAAAATGTGCTAGATACTTTCCAAACATAGATACAGTCCTTGCCTAGAAGGGTATGCAATCTATTTTAGATTCTAATTTGATGGTCCTTCTCATTTGTCATCTTGCTCAACAATTTACATTAGTTTTGTACTCCTAGTAGTAACTAACTATTAGTCCTAAAATGAACCACGAGATACATCTTTTTATATTCATGTCATAGGACTACTGTATCCTATTACTCATTTCCATGACATGCTACTTCTAGTGGCATGTAGATTACATCACCATGAAAACATATATGCACAGAGAGGGAGAGAGAGCGAGCACACAATTATTCAACACGAGGGTAGATTGATTTTTAAATCACTGATTTTAACCAACAAGCAAGAAATCTTGGTTTGAATAATCAATTTTAATCTTGTTTTGCATTGATTCTCATGTATTGGTATAATTTGATACCTTTTTTTGGTAGTAAAAGAATATACTTTATACACATTTATTTAAGCAATTACATAGCTTAACATATCTGAATAGATTCTTAATTTTTACATTTTTATTATGTTAGAAAGTGGTGAATGATGAATTTCATATTCAGTAAATCAATTTTTTTTATTCATGATTTGTGTCAAGCTGCATTTGAATGGAAATTGAAATTTAGTTTAAAAATCTACAAAACAGTATTTTAAAATTTTGTTTTTTATTAGTTTAGTAATTAAAACTACCTGAAAAGTTCTGGATGCATAAATAAAAAAAACTAAGTTTATCAAAATGTTTTGCATTTTAAAACTACCTGATTTAATAAACAAAAGAAGTATATCTGTAGTTAATGAATTGAACTGACTATTTCTGGTCACCATATCCTTTGCAACTTTTAGAATTAATAGATAGCCATTCACATCTCATTTTTTATTCATATTCTGCTTTTTCTAGTTTAATAAACTGAAATAAAGAAAATATTCTGTCTGCACTTGCAGAAGAGGCTTCTGCAGTCAAAAATTTGACTGAGCATTTTGTCAAACTGTCGTTCACATGCTTAGACAGGATCACTTGATCAGTGTCTTTTAAACTTTGGCAACAAAAATGTACTGCTTGAATATTATTTTTTCTTTAAATTATTTTAATAGATTATAGTAAATTTAGGTTGTAACATAAATTGTCATAATTTCAAATGGGTTTCTTATACAGAAAAATTACTTATTTTGCATTAAAAAATCAATTTCCTTCTTTATTTCTTTAAATCATGTATTTTTATCCACCTGATACATTGGCTTACCCTCATTTAGGCTGGAGTCTGATGTTTAATTAGAATCTTACAGTAGGCCATGATTTTATTTGTTGAAGGGTGGCCATAGGTGAGGACATAGAACAAATACAGAGGTGAAATGTAAACTGATGCATGATGTGCATTGGTAAATTGGTTGCACATGAGAACAAAGAAGGGTGTAACTTACATGGTGAGAGGCTAGAAGAAGCTGGTTAGCTTGCCCCTGCTAATTGCTTTCTTTATTGCACCCATCAGTTCTGGCCTTTCAGAATGTAAATCACACTATCTTATGCTTCCTGGTTAAACTGTCTAAGACACAGCAACTAACATGTAATGTACAACACCTCTGAATTTGGTCCTTGATCTTAAAAAAGTGCTTACATGAATTATCTTATTTTTCATATGGTAAAGAAAGTAAATGGTATGTTTACACTATAGAGACTATATCAGCATTGCTGTGTTGGCATAGCCCCATAGTACATGCAGATTACACTGACAGGAGTTTTCTTGTAAATATAGGAACACCACCTCCCCAAGCAATGTTAGCTGTGTTGATGGAAATCCACTTCCATCACCATAAGCTACATCTACACAGAGAGTTTTGTTGGCATAGCTACATTAGTCAGAGGTGTGGTTTTTTTCACCCCCAACCGAAGTAGCTTTGCTAATAAAACCTTTTAATGTAGACTAAGCCTGAGAGATTGTGCGTGTTGAAGGAAGAATGGTTTTTAATTTGTATCAAGTTTGAGAGGCTAGTGTTTCACATATGTTATTAAAATAACTGCTATAGCAATGTATATTTTTAGCTGTATGGTGCAAAGTAATATCACGTTTGATTTTCTTTTTCTTTCTTTTTTTCCAGTGGCCAACATTGGGCCAGTTAGTTTTTTCTTCTTTGTTACAGCAGCCGAGAACTTTTAAGCCAGATAAAGAATCTGATTTGAAACAGCTTCATCTTCACAAGACTTTAGAATCCACCTGGCCAAAAGTGAACAGCCAGTTCTTATCCACACTGACTAAACAGAACAAAGACCCGTTTACCCTGTTACAAAAGGAACTCTTTTGTATTATGAATCGATACACGGACTTGTTCTACCCGGAAAGAACTGCTTTAGGGAATGGGGAAGAAGTTCGTCATGCTTACTGTCTGCATGCACTGAATCACGTCCTGAAGGCAAATGCCCAGGTTCTCAGCAATAATGCCAAACGAAGAGATCAGAAGGCAACAGTTGATAATGATGATTTCAGGGACCAAGGACTCACTAGGCCTAAGGTAGGAGGACTCCATTAGCATAATCTTTTTTGAGGTAATTGACCCTGCCATGCAGTTGTCATAGTAGTTTATCCTGGCATCATCCACTAGCTCTTTATATCTTGTGACATGTTCCCAATTTTTTTCTTTTCGCACTGGCTGATCGTGTTGGCTTGAAGCTGTCTGTAAGTAGCAAGGGCAAATAGGCTGGGAGAAGGGCTAACTTCAGTTTGCACATTTTGCAGGCAGACTAATTCCAGGAGACCTGCTCTGTTGGAAGAGCTTTTCTAGTGCTGTAACAGATTGATGTGTCTCCTTCCTTGTTCTTACTCCATTCCTGCTACACTAGCAAATAAAGCGCCTCCATATCTCCCTTTAAAACTTAACACTGTTGCTGCAGTTGGAGGTCAGCATCTACACAGACTGCCCCAGAAAATCACTTGCTTCCTGCAGGACCAGTGGAGATGGTTCTGTGTACTCACTACTCTTCAGCCAAAGCCTTATGAGTTCCCACTCCCGTCCCCCCATTTCTCAAGGGCTACTGTCATTGTGGGTCACACTTTGCTTCAGAATTCTTTGTATCTGGTGCAGCATAACTTGGGACCAAAACTCCTCTGTTGTTATTACATAACTCTGTTGCTATGTCAACTAAAAATCAGCTGGGATCTGTCTGTATTGGCCCTCGGGTATCCAGTCCCATCAGATTCTAATAAGGCCACTTTTCCCCTTCATTAGTGATGAGGCCCAGATTAGAGCTGTCCTGCAATCAAATTATGTTCTTGATAGGGAACATGTCACTAAGCCACCATAAACTGATTGATGGACAGCTGGATTCAGTTTGCACTGATTTGTCACTAGAAGTGTAAGTGGCCTGGTTTAAAAGTTCCAGTGTTGGATGGTCACGGTACATTGTGGACTGATCACATTTAAAAACACCTGGTTTGGGTTTTTTTCTTTTATCAGTTTATTTAGATATTAATATTTAGGTATTTTGAGGGTTTTTTTTTTTTTTTTTTTTACTAGAAACAAACTTAGATCCAAATACAGCACCAAGTCCAAGCAGCTGTGTAGAGGCTATTCCAGCCATTTGTGTGCGGGGCTTTGCTAGCTTGTGTGTGGAGAATAGAAGGATCTTCAGAGTGGCAAATCCTCTGGTGCCAGTGGCCCGTGTCTTGTCCATGCCCTGCATGCTAATGACCAGAGTGCCCTTTGCAGAGCTGAGCTCCAGGCCACGGTTGGGGGTAAGCACCCGGGCATCCAGCCTCATCCACTGTACAGCAGAACTTCACAGGTTCCACTTCCAGTGGTTCCTCTTTGTCCGCAAGAAAAGGGGTTACGTTTACTCATTGTATTTCCAGTTCCAGCTGAGTCACTTATAGCTACTCACAGTAAGGTGTTTGGGAGCTGGCAGCTAAGGCCTGTTTTAGTGGAAGTGCATTTTGAAGTACTTCACTGAGCCAGCTTCAGGATCCAATCATATCTGTTCAGTCAGGCTGTCATCACTCAGGCACAACCCTCTAGCTTGGAATTTGTTTACAAGGGACCTATATTTCCTTTAATCCAGATGGCACAGTAATGGGTACTATGTGTAATAATAATTCAAATTCAGGCCTCTTTGTATTTTTTGTGTTTCGTGGGGTGATGTGCATCCCCCTCTTCTCTGGAGAAGACCTCGTTACTGAGGGACGTTATCCTTTTTTAATTGTGTTGGTTCATACAGGTGCTGATAGTAGTGCCCTTCCGTGAATCTGCCTTACGGGTGGTGCAGATTTTCATCAGCCTCCTTGAGTCAGGGAAGAAAAAACAAATAGATGTAAGTAACAAAAAGCGCTTCAAAGGGGAGTTTGGTTTTGATCCAGATGAGAGACCTCCCAACCTGAAAAGACCTGAAGATTATGAAGCTGTGTTTGCAGGCAACATCGATGACCATTTCAGGATAGGTAATAAAATCAATATTTTATCAATATTTTAGTTCTAAAAATTAAAGAGCAGGGATGCAGTTTTCCTAAATGACTTAGGAACCTAATTTCTGTTGACTTCCAATGAAACTGAGGCTTCTAAGTGCCTAAATCACTTTGAAAATGCAGTTTAGGTACTCTTAAAAATTTCATCCCAGGTCAAGATTCTTTTCTGGTAAAGTAACATTATGAAATCTTTTTCTGCTTCTTGGTTAAGATCAAGTTTAATATAATTTAAAAACCCAATTTATCTTTTATTGGAGCTGGGAGGAATCCACATTGCAATTGAGAAAGGATGGACTTGGTATAATGGCTTCCACCTCTAATGACTGTAGTTTTTCCTGATTATGTTTTTAAAGCAGTTTGTTTGCACTGAAGTTATTAATCAGTAATGGTCTGAGGAAAATTAGAAATTCTGTAATGAGCAAAGCAATTTTCGACTATATTGCATATGTTTTCCAGCAGAGTTTTCATGCATGCAAAAGATGGGCAGTGAGTATGAATACTAGTTGAGCAGAAAATGTCAAGACTGTTTAATAAATTGAAATTTCATACTGGCTTGGTATGCAGAGAATTAGCTTGTGGCTTGATGCCATGAGGAGTAGGTGGTTGTTCAAACTTATCTAGACAGAGAAGAAGAGGCTCTTAAAATTATTATCCCTTGAAAGATAAATTGGCCTTCAAAGATATTTGATAATGTTGTGGGAAATGTAAGCATTTGCCCCCCTTCACGAGTGAATAGCTGTGATTTACTGAGTTACACTGCTTTCTGCAGCAAAATCACTCTCTTCAGCATCCCATCCCATGCAAAAATCTGTCTGATTGACCTACTACCGTGAAGAAATGCACATCTGAATAGAGAAGAAATCGTCATCTGTCATCTTGCAGCAGCATTGTGATGGCATCCATCACCATGTTTTCCAGGCACTAAAATCCTTTTTTGTATGGATTAGGGAATGCATTTTAAACTCTACTAGTTCTTTTTTTTTTTTTTTTTTTTTTTTTTTTTTAAATTAAGAAAAATTGTCAACGTTTTTGTTACATTGAAGTGTAACTCTGTCTTGTGTGTTTATTCCCTCTGGTAGTTTATTTCATTGGCTTGATTTCCAGTGAGGAGTTTTAAAAATTATTTTTATTTAACCAAAACATACAAAAGATGAAACCCTGGCCCTGTTGAAGTCAATGGGAGTTTTGCCGTTAAGTCAGGAATTCTACCCAAAGTGTCGAACTTGGGCACAGAAAGCTGTGGGCCAAAATGCCGTCAATTATGTAGTCATGACGTGGATAACTAACTCATTTTGTACACAAGAAACATTACCTAGGTCAGCCCATCATGCCTGATGTATCATGCTAGTGTAGAACCAGCGTCCATAAAGTTACTCCAAACTGGCAGTGATGGAACTAAGAGCAGAATGGGTCATCCTGCCTTTATGAAGGAGGGGAGTGTTGCGTTTTAGTAACCTATGGATCTGTGAATGGTACTGATATATTTTTAAAGGTACTCTATGCAGTCCTCCTTGGACAGAGTGAGATAATGTTTACAACAAGATTTAAAGCAGAAGGATATAAACTGTGGGGGTGGGGGAGAAGGAGAGGGAATTGTGTGGTTTTTTTTCATTGCATGTCCCTTTTAGGGTGGAGGGAAAGGAAGTACAGTGATCAAAAAGTCAAACATACCAAGAAAACACTGCTGTTTGTTTTTTATTGAACAGGGGTTGCTATTCTTCAAAAGAGTATGCGATTATATGCACCATTTTACTCTTCTGATATCATCATTGCCTCTCCCCTTGGTTTGAGGACCATTATTGGGGCAAAGGGGGAGAAGAAGAGAGATTTTGATTTCCTCTCATCGATAGAAATTCTTATAATTGACGAAGCAGATGTTTACCTGATGCAGAATTGGGAGCATACTCTGGTAGGTTTTTTTCACTCCGTATTACTTTATTTGTTTGACATGCTATATTATGTCTAACTAGTGGTATAATTCATCCCTAGCGATAAATTCTGTCAAATTTTCATTCTCTCTTTCTGTGCCTTCCACTTAATAATGTTTCATCTCACTAATATTTTCCCATTATGAAAGTAATCCTTGTCCTGGAATGACAGATGCATGCTGAAGTGTGCTAGGCCTATGACACTCCTTGGATTTCAGTAATACTCAGCACTTTTACTCTGTAGGTCTCAGTATTTGGTATTTCTGTAGCACATTTTGTCTAAAGTTCTGAGAAGACTTTCACAACTGTTGATTAAATCTTGGAACAATCCTATGAGGAGGATAACAGAGATTGCTTCACTCACTTTTGGGAGGGAACATAGCAGCTGTATGACAGCTTACAATAATATTATACAACATTTCAGGTCAGAAAATGAAGTAGAATACTGTATCTGATTGTAACTATGTGTAGAACTTGGGAAGGAAGTTGCTTTCTGCCTGCCTTGGAGTTTGGCTTAGGCGGGTTAGCAACCTGACAGTTGCCGAATTTAGGTAATTTATAAACACTCCTTGAATTACTACTTAAAATCTGTATCTCTCAGGAAAAAAAAATACATTGTTCAGTATATTAAAACAAAGCAGATTTCCATGAGACTGCTGGATTGAAACACCCTGCTAAGGTGCCCAGGTATAAATTCCTGTTAACGGTGCTTTCAGAAGTGAGCTTGGAGAGTGTCTTTTTTTATGTAACGTGTCCCATGGGGGGAAAAAGCATAAAACTGAATATTAACAAAAACGCATTCATTGATACCAATCCAGAAGTTTCTCTGAGTGAAATTCACTGATGTGGCACAGAAGCCTGGTGCTGTCTCCTCTCCGGAGGGATGAATTCACCATCTGTGTTCATAACTCTCACTGAGTGCTATGTGGGTTTCACTTTGGCTTTATTGATTAGGTCTAAAGTTTCTGGAACTGGCCCCACACGGGGAAGAAATCAGAAGCTGAGGCCATACCAAGATTGAAATCTACCTCACTTGTAAAGTCTGAGGAGCTAATGAATTTTAATTAGGTCCTGTAGAAAGAAAACTAGTAAATTACTGTTCATCTGATGAGTGAGCAGGATCCAGAAAGCTGTGTTTTGGGAGCCTGCTAGTCTGTTATGCTGTCGGCTGACTTGTTCATTTCCACTCACTTTCACAGTGCAGTTAACTTACTTGTCAAGTGTGCGTTCGTGGTCTCAGGTTACATACATCTGTTTCTCTCTGTTTAAAGCACCTGATGAACCATCTCAATCTCCTTCCTTCGGAGTCCCATGGTGTAGATTTTTCACGAGTGCGCATGCAGAATGTGAATAACTGGTCAAAGTATTATCGTCAAACGCTACTGTTTAGTGCTCTTCAAGATCCCCAGATTAACTCTATCTTCAATAAGAACTGCTTCAATTACAGAGGGCAGGTGAGTTCACGGACAGGCCGATAACTATCTTAGATTTTGGAGGTAACGAGGTAACAGGATCGGTTGCTTCCTACATGTCCTCTTGTAGCAGGAGTGGCTTTGCTGCACCCTACCTCAGTTTCCCCTCTTGATTTCTCAATAACTCTGATTCCCTCCCCCCCCCCCCCCCCCCCCCCCCCCCCCCCCCCCCCCCCACACACACACACACACTCTCCTCCCTCCCCAAGCACCTTTAATGAGTCTGGTGGCAGCCCTTCTTTGGGTTTGGTTTTATTAACATAAAGTTCAAAATAAACACAAGTTCTTCTACCTCATCTTAAGCTGGACCCAACCCCTTATCCCTGAGGTGTTGCCTCTGATGGTTCTCTGTGCCTCTGGAGAAGACACAAGGTTGATCCTGCCTTCTTTGTCTTCTCTCCAAAAGGAAAACTAAACCTACAGCTGGGAGTTTCTGCTCAACCACAACTCCCTTCCTTATGGACCACTGCAGGAGACTCTCTCTCTCATCCTGCAGCTTCACTCTGCAGACCATCCCCTGAGCCCCTTCAGCTATCCATGGGCCTCTGTTTTTCTGGCATCAGAGGCCAGGCCCTGGAGGCATGGTTTAGTCACATGGCTGTCAATCAGGTGACAGTTCAGTTTCTTCGTTGTGGAGGCCAATAATCTGTCATCACAGTGGACTGTGACCTATCTTGTTTTAGAAGGGCCAGCCTTCCTCTGACAAGATGCCATGTTAATCTTCAGCATGAAGAAACTGCAATAGAAATTCTTATTGTTTGTGCATGTGCCAGTAGTTCATATAACGCACATCAGTTTTTAATCTACATGACAGTGCAGCCTGCGCTAAGAACGATCTCTAATGGCAAACTGTTACCTTAAGCAACCATTCTTATCTCCAGAGATTCCATTGCAATTTTATTTGATCTATTAGATGTTTTTTTATTTAGTGTGTTTATTATGGCAGTGCCTAAGAGCCAGCCAAGAAAGTGTGTGTGTGTGTGTGTGTGTAGTTCAGACTAGAAGATCATAATGGTCCCTTCTGTCCTTAAAGTCTGTGAGTGCTAGGCACTGTGCAAACAGAGTCATTACACAGATTCCTGATGTGACACAGTCTCAGGTCAAATTTTAGGGATTGGTTTTGTACTGAATCTTATAAACCTTGCTATTAATAGTGGTTTTTTGGGGTTTTTTGGGGGGGGAAGGTTTTTTTTTGGAGGGGGGGGGGGATTCCAATGGAATTTTTGTTTACAAGTTACATTCCCTCTAACTTGCTTGCAAGCCAAACACTGCAGCATTGTACTAATCCACGAGAACCAGAAAGTGAAAATGACCAGACAGGTTTCATTATCCAAGATGAGCAAAAGGCATACAGAAAGCACTGAGTTAGTTCTCACTCCCGTATTTTCCTAGGACAGTGGTTCCCAAACTTGCTCCGCCGCTTGTGCAGGGAAAGCCCCTGGTGGTCCGGGCCAGTTTGTTTATCTGCCGTGTCTGCAGGTTCGGCCAATCGTGGCTCCTAGTGGCCGTGGTTCGCTGCTCCAGGCCAATGGGAGCTGCTGGAAGTGGCAGCCAGTACATCCCTCGGCCCGTGCCAAGTTTGGGAACCACTGTCCTAGAAGCATGGCATGTATAGTTACTCAGATACTGGGTGGAAGTAGTGCTGGCAGTAGTGGTGGGCAGGTGGCTCGCTGCCGCGGGGCAGCGAGTGTTACAGCCCCCGGGCCGCACCTGTCGCCGCCTCACGGGGCCGAGGGAGATGACCGCCGCCGGGCATGTATAGTTACTCAGATACTGTGTGGAAGTAGTGCTGGCAGTAGTTCTCTATTGACTTGTTCAGAACAGCCTCGTTTGTTGCCTGAAGGAGTATGTAATTAACTGAAAACTGATTAGAATGTGAAGGCTTTTTAAATGCCATTTATGTTTCACTGCTTCTCTGACTGTTTGACTTACCTCCTGCAGGTAGCCGTAAGGAACGTACCCTCAGTTGGCTCCATTAGCCGTGTTGTGGTACAACTTCCTCATGTCTTTCGAAGGCTGGAAGCTGAAAGTTCTATTTCTGTAATAGATGCAAGGTAATCTGTCACCCAAACCATTCTGCTATGCCCCAGTAACTGCAGCTTCAAATGTTGTGCTTAGTCCAGTATAGTGCACTCTGTGCCCCACAGAGCTGATGTGCCTAAAAATAATGAGATAGTGAATAGTAATATGTGCTCTTATTGCTCATCAGATGTGGGTTAGACACTGCACAGTCAAATAAATGTACTTGTAGTTTCCTCTCCCCTAGTCCTCTCTCCCCCTATTTTTCTTTTAAAAGATTACAGTCAACATCGTAGAACCCTTGCACTGATGTACCTTTGTGTTTAGCCCTTGTCAAGTCTGGAAACCTTGGTCAGTTTAAAGATTTTCTTGACTGTGACACAGAATAATAATGTTTGGAGGTTATGTGGGGTTTATTGGGGGGAGAGGGTTGATGTGGTTCTTTTTTGTTTGTTTTGTAAGGGTTCCTCCCCTCTCCCCCCGCAACCATTCTTAAGAAAGCTCATTTACATGTTGGACAGAAGCATATTGACTCAGGATAATATTCGTGTGCATTTTCTTAACCCAGGTTTCAGTTCTTCATTGACAAAGTTTTGCCTGAGTATCGTGATGCAATCATGTCACATACACTCATTTACATTCCATCGTATTTCGACTATGTGCGTCTTCGAAATTACTTCAAGAAGGAAGAGCTGAATTTTACACACATCTGTGAATACACCAAAATATCTGATATCTCTAGAGCAAGACATTTCTTCCTCAAAGGAGAGAAGCAGTTCTTAGTTTTCACTGAACGCTTCCACTTTTACAAAAGGTATGGCCTGGGCCAGATTCTGCTAGGGGAGGGATAGCTCAGTGGTTTGAGCATTGGCCTTCTAAACCCAGGGTTGTGAGCTCAGTCCTTGAGGGGGCCACTTAGGGATCTGAGGCAAAATCAGTACTTGATCCTGCTAGTGAAGGCAGGGGGCTGGGCTTGATGACCTTTCAAGGTCCATTCCAGTTCTATGAGATAGATAGATAGATAGATATGGAAATCTGAAGGCTGGTTCATGTAACCCGTTGGGGGAATCCTTCTTAGATTGACGTAGGAGCCTCATGAAATATTAACGCAAACAAAAATTGCAAGTATCCCCCTAGATATTTAATAATACATTAAATACCGTATAGGGCTCAATGCTGGGAGTTGGTAAATGCACCCAACTCCCACTGACATCTGCAGGAACACAACACCATCCAGAATTGGCCTAATAGTACCTTTCATCACAGTCTGCATCTGGGTTGGGATAATTCCTTTCACCTCTGGAAAGGAACTTGGAATTTGTTCCCTGACAGCAGCACCACTAGGGGGCCATAATAAGTTTTCTACTTGAAACTGACTACAGCTGATCAGTTTTTTTTGATGGAATAGTTTTCTGTTGACAAATGCTATTTAGTCTAAACCTTCCTGTGCAACATTTAATATCAATTTTGATGAAATTTTCAATGGAAAAAAGTAAAAATGTTTTCCATTAATTTTGTTTAACTTTCACTGTATTGAAATATGTAATACATTTATTATTACATATATTTTATTACATACATAACTGCATAATTTTGATCAAAATAAAACATTCTGATGATTCTGAATCAGTTTTAATTTTCTTTTTGCATGACATTTCGGTTATTCTTTCTGATTCAGAAAAAATCTTTTTTTGAAATGTTGGAATTTTCTGTGGAACAGAAATCCCAGTTCTTAACACGTTTTTTGTTCTGACTAGCACATACATAAGGTTGTTCCAAGATTTCAACAGTCTTTTGGGTGTTGTTACATCCTTGGATGTAGTGAAAGCATTTTGAGCAATCAGACACTTAAACTAGTCTACATTATACTCCTCTGGTAATTCCTAATGTATTGCAAAGTGGGATTTGGATTTTCTTTCAGTGATGTATGTGAGGGGAGACAGAGCCAAAAAAACCTATTATCTAAATGTAGGCCCGTAGCCAGAAAAGGCATCTATATGAGTGGATTTGTATAACCCCATTGAATTCAATTGCACTGGTTTAATTTGGATACCACTGGTGCACACTGCCCACATGAATCCCATTGCAGTACCAGGGCCTTAGTTTGACCAAGTTTTACTATGTTAGGATTAAATCCAAAGAGTTCGAGTTCAGTGGGAGTTGATGGTGCTCAGCACTTTTCAGGAGGTGCCCAGTACCTAGCAGGATTAAGCTCTTCATTCTGCTTCTGTTTAAGTCAATGGCAAGACTCCCAGACATCAGTGGACGTAGCATTGGACTTGCAGAGCTCAATGATGGAAGAGGCTGAGTGCACTTAACTCCAATTGAAGTCAGGGAATTGGGAGAGCTCAGAGCCTCAAAGGATATGTAACTTTCATAAGTGGGCAGTGTAAATTGGAGAGTTTCTGAAGTCATTGCAGAATACAATATTGTGACCATAGTATTTTTCTCTAATGCAGATACCTAATAAAGGGCATCAGAAACCTCATTTTCTATGAGTTACCGACCTACCCCCATTTCTACAGCGAGGTTTGTAATATGCTGATGGCCAGAGCCAGTGGAGAGGAAGCTACTTGGACTTGTACCATTCTCTATTCAAAGTATGATGCTCAGAAGTTGGCTGCTGTGGTCGGTGTAGATCGTGCTGCTCAAATGCTGCAGTCTGAAAAAAACGTGCACCTTTTTGTTACTGGAGAAAATGAATGAACAAAGTCATGGACCGAGACTCCTGTTGTGTGGACTTGGATCTTTTTGTCTAACATGCATGTTGATGCTGTTTTTTAAATAAGTGTTTGGGGGAGGAAAAGATGTATCAAAAATATTTTCTTGGAATTTGTTTTAAAGGGTTAATTTGTATATTTAAATACTTCCACTTAAGCCAATGAGGGAAGTAAAAGATGCCATTTAAGCAAAGCACATGTGCTGCTGCTTTTGTGTAAGTGAACAAGCTTAAAAAAAAATTAGACTTTCCTGGTTACCTTACACCCCCTCCCCCATGCACTATCTGCATCCTGGAAAATATTTAGTAAATAGTTGTGGGGTGAAAAATGCTTTGTCATTAGACGATGACACTCCCTCTCCCCCGTTCTCTGTCATCAGAAGTTCCCTATGTTCCTTCATCAAATGCAACTTTCTGCTGGCTCGTTCGGGGGAAATTCTTCCAGATGTTGAGAGTGTGTTCATGCAAGACATTCTGCACTACTTGTACCCGTGTTGCCCCTCAGGTGAGGGGAGGGCATAGGCAGAGCCATTAAACCGGGGGGCCTGTGTAACTCCAGCATGTCATTGAGCAAGTAGCTGAAAACACCGTGACTTGGCCTTTTGAGAACAATTTGGGGTAGGAGTTAATGGATCTGCACTCATATCAATTAAATGGCCCAAAGTTCACCACATTCCATCCTTACAATGCTAATTTCAGTCCTAATGCCTGTTTTAAGTTTTATTAAGCTATACTTTCAAAGCGAAATGCACACTGTTGTGCTTTTCTGCACACTTACCTTATGTGTGCAGCTCTCCAGTGTGCACACCTAGTTACAGGATCAACAAAGCAGAGGCATAGACTGCTGAAAACAAATCCAAACTCTTCATAGACAGTTTGCAAAATTACTTCGGGTATGTCTACACTGCAAAGAAATACCTGCAGCTGGCCCATGCCAGCTGCCTCAGGCTGCAGAGCTGTTTCATTGCTGGGTGGACTTTGGTCTTAGGCTGGAACTTGAGCTCTGTGACCCTTCCAGCCTGAGCCTGGAAGTCTACCCAGAAATGAAACAGCCCTGCAGCGCAAGCCCATGAAGCAGAGTCAGCTGACATGGGCCAGCTACTGGTTTTTCATTGCTGTGTAGACATGTCCTTTATGAGTTTCTGAATACCTTGAAGTCCATGCTCTTACTCCAAAGCCCTCTTTGTCCGTGGAGAGCTAAGTAGTCATACAGTGCAGCCTCTCCTTGTTTACAGGAATTGTCATTAAAATAAGCCAAAAATATATCAAATACTTTCCTAATGTTATTTTTCCATATAAGCAATTGTAGTTGCCAGAGGGATATTATCTGATTGTGGATGGAAGGGCTGGTGGTCTGTGAGATCCAAAGTGGGAAGGGAAATGCCCTCAAGCCATCTGAGGTGTGGTACATGCTGTAATAAAGTTTAAGGAATTCCTCTCCTTTCCCTGATCCTTAATTAAACAGAGTTGCTACGGGCTAATATATAATGTTTTCATAGACTAAGAGGGTTGGAAGGGATCTCAGGAGGTCATCTAGTCCAACCCCCTGCTTGAAGGAGGAACCAATCCCCAGACAGATTTTTGACCTAAATCCATAAATGGCCCCATCAAGTATTGAGCTCATAACCCTGAGTTTAGCAGGCCAATGCACAAACCAATGAGCTATCTCTCCTTTTTGTTATCTGCTCTCAAAATAGTGGTCAGTGTGTGGGAAAATTTAACTCGTGTAAACAAGTACATATTGTGGTAATACAGCATAATTTCAGCCTGTTCCCTTATCATAATCAGTATTTCAATATTTTCAGGTGTTTATCTGAGGTTGTCATCTGTTGCTATTGTAAGTCTGCTTGAGATGTCAGTTTAGCCCTGTAGAAGCATAAGTCTATACAGGTGTTTGCTTTCTATTTTAGTTAGGCACTAAGGTCCAGTTGCAATGCTGAGCACTCTGGAGCCTGGCTTTTGGGCACCTAGAAAATGACAGGAATAATGCTGCAATCCACAATGCCTGAGCTGAGTTCCTAGACTCCATTTACAATGAAGGGAAGAGATAGGTGCCTTAGATTGTGATGTGCAAAGGCAGGGCACCACTTAAGCTAGCCAATGGAAGCTGCAGACCAGAGGGGTGTGTGATAAGCCCTGCCCCTCTCACAGAGATAGGCACCTAGCTCTGCTGGAGATGGATGATGCTGGGGGAAGAAAAGCATTCAGTTGCCTAAGTCACATGTTGGGCCCAATCGGTAGGTGTGCTCAGAGGCTGCATTGGGCCTCTCAGGTGAGTTCACACAAAACATTTGGGGGCAAAGGCAATGCCTTAGAACCTTTAGCCTAGGAGTCAAATGCTACTAAAGGCTGAGTTCTCTTTCCTTTTGAACAGCTGACAGATGACAAATCTTTGCCCTGTGGCGTTGCTCCTTTTTTCTGTGTTATTTAGACTTGATGGAGGTATATCCTATATATATATAGGCATATAAGCAGACCAATAAATGAGGATTAAGTGTTTTTTCTCTCCACCGGCTATACTTATCACAGAGAATAGCTGAGGAAGCTAAAGTAGGATAACTACTTAGGGAGATAAAGTGATACAGTACAGCTCCTCTGCTAGCTGCAATTTAAAGGACAGAAAGGTTATTTTGCTAGAATCTTAGGTACGAAAGGGCCTGCTCATACTCCCATTAAAGTCAATGGCAAAGGTCCTATTGACCTCAGTAGGAGCAGAGACCGGCCCTAATTTTGTTCATCCAAAAGTCTTTTCCTTTGAATAAAACAAACAAACAAACAAAAAACACTAGCCAGGTACACAGGAAAAGCACCGCGAACTTTTGAATTTTGTTTCCTGTTTGGTCAGCATGGCGAGCTCAGCAGAACAGGTGACCATGCAGTCCCACAATCACAAACAAGCTCCAGCATGGAGCAAACAGGAGACACTGGATCTGATTGCTGTATGAGGAGAAGAAGCTATGCAGGCAGAACTCAGATCCAGCAGAAGAAATGCTGATATATATGCCAAAATCGCACCGGACATGGTGGACAGATGCTACATCAGGAACACACAGCAGTGCCGTGTGACAATTACATTGCTCAGGCAAGCCTACCAAAAGACAAAGGAGGCAAACGGTCGCTCCGGGTCAGAACCCCATACATGCCACTTCTATGATTAGCTGCATGCCATTCTAGGGGGGACCCTACCAGTAACCCGTCACTGTTTGTGGACACCTGCAAGGTGGCAGCCTCACGCAACACCAATGAGGATTTTGTGGATGAGGAGGAGGAGGAGGAGAAGGAGAATGTGCAGCAGGCAAGTGGAGGACCTTTTCCTCACCCTGGAGCCAATACGCTCCTAGGGCCTATTGTTCCCGGATCCTGAAGGTGGAGGAGGCACCTCTGGTGAGTGCACATTTGTAACAACACTACAGGGGTTAAAAGCAATTGTGTTTAATGTTTGATTTGTCCTGAACAATTGGGATGCATTCACGGCCAGTACAGCTACTGGAGAAGTCTGTTAATGTGTCTGGGGATGGACCGGGAATCCTCCAGGGACATCTCCATGACCTCTCCTGGAGGTACTCTGAAAGCCTTTGCAGAAGGTTTCTGGGGAGGGCTGCCTTATTTCGTCATCCATGGTAGGACACTTTACCAGGCCACGCCAGTAGCAAGTGGTCTGGAAACATTGCAGCACAAAGTATGGCAGCGAAAGGTCCTGGGTTTTGGTTGCATTCATGCATCTGACGAAGTGGTTATTCACCCACGAAAGCTCATGCTCCAAAACGTCCGTTAGTCTATAAGGTGCCACAGGACTCTTTGCTGCTTTTACAGATCCAGACTAACACGGCTATCCCTTTGATACTATTCACCAAAGGGGGCAGTTTTGCATCAAGAACAAACACATATAATTGGTCGGTAGTGTAGCCTGGTCAGTCATGAAACCGTTTTTCATGAGCACGCTTCGGTGTGCTCTTCTAATTGCCCGGGTGTCTGGCTGTTCAAAATTGGGCACCAGGCGATCTGCCTCAACCTCCCACCCCGCCATAAACATCTCCCCCTTACTCTCATAGATATTATGGAGCACACAGCAAGCAGCAATAACAATGGGAATACTGCTTTCGCTGAGGTCTAACCTACTCAGCAAACTGCACCAGCGCCCTTTTAAACATCCAAAGGCACATTCTACCACCATTCTGCACTTGCTCAGCCTATAGTTGAACTGCTCCTTACTGCTGCCAGGCTGCCTGTGTAGGGCTTCATGAGCCATAGGAACAAGGAGTAGGCTGGGTCCCCAAGGATAACTATTGGCATTTCAACATTTCTGATCTGGGAAAAAAGTCCCTTCTTGCAGCTTTCCAAACAGCCCGCAGTTCCGAGAGATGTGAGCGCCATGCACCTTTCCTGACCATGCCACGTTGGTGTTGGTGAAATGGCCCTTGTGATTCACCAGTGCTTGCAACATCATTGAGAAGTACACCTTGTGGTTTATGTACTCTTTGGCAAAGTCGTCCGGTGCCAAGATAGGGCTATGCATTCTGTCTATCACCCCACCACAGTTAGGGAACTCCATTGCAGCAAAGCCATCCACTGTGAGCTGCAAGTTTCCCAGAATCACTACCCTTCTTAGCACAAGGGTATTGATTACCCTGGCTGCTTGGATCATAGCAGCCCTCACATTAGATTTGCCCACTCCAAATTGATTCGCAACTGACTGGTAGCAGTCAGGCGTTGCAAGCTTCCACAGGTCTATTGCCACTCACTTCTCAACTGTCAGGCCAGGTCTCATCTTGGCATTCCCATGATTCAGGGTGGGCGAAAACAACTCACAAAGTTCCATGAAAGTGGCCTTACGCGTGCAAGAGGGGAACGTCACAGTGGAGCAGTGAGCAGGATGCATGTACGGCTTGTTACTCCAAGTGAAGTTCACACTTTAAGCACTGATATTTGTGCTTTTAAATGAGTCTTAAGTGCAGTGGCTAAGGACAGCCAGGAGGAGGTCACGGTTTTGTTATTCTCTGTTTGCTTATTTCGGGAAAGGGAATTAAGAACAGAAAAGCAGGAAAATGAGTGAAAGCAGTGAAGCAATTGCGAAGTTGGAGCTTTTTAGGCTGCAGTTCGCAAAAAAGGAGAGGGAACACCAGAGATTACTGCAACTGAAAGAACTGGAGATAAAAGAAAGCGTTAGCCTGGGAGGAAGCTGCATGCAGAAGGGCTAGGGAAGAAAAAGAGAGAGAGAATAAGGGAGCGGGAAGAAAAAGAAAGAGA
The DNA here is from genome assembly GCF_025201925.1 of Gopherus flavomarginatus. Taxonomy (NCBI): domain Eukaryota; kingdom Metazoa; phylum Chordata; order Testudines; family Testudinidae; genus Gopherus; species Gopherus flavomarginatus. Next base: position 44,792,774 of record NC_066620.1, read on the forward strand.
GAGAGAGCGAAAACACCAACTGGATCTGCTAGAGAAGCAGAACCAGAACCCCCCCAACCCCAACAACTCCCATCACTCCAAAAATCCACAAGTGGGAACCCTTATGCCCTGCATACAGTGAGGACGATGATATTGCTGAATATCTGACTACCTTCGAAAGGCTGCATGTAATAACAGAACAAGGAGTAATGGTCTCAAGTTGCAGTGGGGGAGGTTTAGGTTGGATATTAGGAAGAACTATTTCACTAGGAGGGTGGTGAAGCACTGGAGTGGGTTACCTAGGGAGGTGGTGGAATCTCCTTCCTTAGAGGTTTTTAAGGCCCGGCTTGACAAAGCCTTGGCTGGGATGATTTAGTTGGGAATTGGTCCTGCTTTGAGCAGGAGGTTGGACTAGATGACCTCCTGAGGTCCCTTCCAACCCTGATATTCTATGCAAAAGTTTCGCAGCCACTGGAAATCATCCCAGACCTGCAACACTATGCAGTCCCACCAGTCTGTGCTTGTTTGCCAGGCCCAGAATTGGCGTTCCACTGTATCAACATGCCCCAATGCCTCCATGATATCCCAATTGTCACATCCCGTGCTTTCAGGAATATCTGTGTCCATGTCCTCATGTTGGCAGCTCCTACCTAGGCTCTGCACATACTGCAGGATAATGCACGAGGTGTTTACAATGCTCACAAAAGGAGTGTGCAGCTGAGCAGCCTCCGCGCTTGCCATGCTAACTCAGGAAAAAAGGCACGAAATGATTGCCATTGCTTTCAAGAAGGGAGAGGAGACTGACGACATGTACCCAAAGCCACCTCCGACAATGTTTTTGCCCCATCAGACACTGGAAGTTTAACCCAGAATTCCAGTGGGCATCGGGGACTGTGGGATAGCAACCCACAGTGTATCACTCTGTGAATCAATGCTAGCCACCGAATTGAGGACCCACTCCACCGACCTAATGCACTTAGTGGGGACATGCATGATAGACTGTATAAAATCGCTTACCAAAGACTGACTTCTACAAAATCAACCTAATTTCGTAGCGTAGACATGCCCTTAGTCTAGAGCTAATGCAGAATAGAGCAGCATTGGTACATAAAGGCTTACATCTGCTAGAATGGATGGCACCCCACCCAGTGCAATCCGCATGATGTCTGTTCCCCAGCATTGCTTCAGTACTAATGTATTTGCTTGAATGGAGGGGCACGCTCTGCACTCACCTTCTCCTCTGCAATCCCATTGATTTTCAATGTCACATTGGTAGCTTGTGAATGGAGATGTCAACGATTTTTCAATGGGTTTACAGCTACGTGAGTGTTCAGTAGTAGCCCCAAATACAGCGAGTTACCGTTGTATGAATGAAGCTGAGGAGAGAATTTGGCCCAACATGGATGCACGTACATTAATGCCAACACTCAATATGGGAATTGTTCAGACTACAATAAGCAATTTAAAAATCTGTAGTGTCATGCAACTTGCTGCGCAAGACAGGGAGACGCAACTTCTGAAACCCAAAGGAAATAAGAATCCATGAGCCAATTTCTGATCTCAGCTACTTACTGTAATTCTGCTATGACCAGGGCCGGCTCTAGGTGAAATGGCTGTGCTGCTCGCCGGTCCCGCGGCTCCGGTGGATCTCCTGCAGACGTGGCTGCGGAGGGTCTGCTGGTCCCACGGCTCCAGTGGACTTCCCGCAGGCGTGCCTGCAGCTGCTCCACCGGAGCCGTGGGACCAGCGGACCCTCCATAGGCACGGCTGCGGGAGGTCCATCGGAGCCACCTGCCGCCCTCCCGGGAAGCGGCAGAGCGTCCCCCGCGGCATGCCACCCCAAGCAAGCGCTTGGCGTGCTGGGGCCTGGAGCCGGCCCTGGCTATGACTCAGTTCAGAATCTGGCTATATGTGCACAGCTTGGTTTTCTGTCTTGTATATACACATTGGTTAATGAATTGAAATACACTAGAGTGCTGACATCAAATAGAATATGAATGTATGCCACTGAGCATGATATTTTAGTTTTCAAAATGGTTTAAAGATTTGATTACACATCATCTTAGCATGGAAAAGCATTCTCCAGTCAAGCCATCTGACAAACACACAGCTGTTTTGACTTCTCTTGTCTTGAGGAGACAAAGATCTGTGTTCATTGGTTCCAGAGACACAATCATATTCATATTCATTGAGATTCATGGCTTTGGTACTGTTTTTTAAAATCCTCTTGGCTCCAGGAGCTGCTCTGAGTAGTAAAAATGAATTCTGCAGGTTTTTTTTTTATTCTTAATGAAAAAGAATCCTGACACAACATGAGAAAGTTAATTGTCTGGCACCAGGCGTTGGGATTTCCTGACGCCAGCTGTTAATGCAATAGTGCTGATGGTTTGCATTAATGGCTAGCTTTGGGGAATTCTAACTCAAAGGTAAAAATAAACACTGATAAGATGTTAACCATTCATTCCTTTTCAGGGTCTCCTGTCACCCCGTAAGTCTTAAAAATTGTGATAACCAGTAAAATTATGTTTAAATATATATATCTTTCTTTATATAGGAATATTGTTCCTCCAATCAATGAGCAGTATAGTAATGAATCCTATTTCACTAGTAAAACTTAATCAGGACAATAGGTTCATTATGTTTTACTGTTGCTCCTGTTAAGGACAGACAAAAAACAATAACAACAATGCATTTGTTTGTGAAGAAGTTATGTGTAGGATGAGAGGCCGAGCTTATGATGGAGACTAAATAGATGTGGGGGCTGATATAGGCACAGTCCTTGCCACAGAGATGGGGAAACTGACTCCTGAGGATGGACTACTAAAATTTTGTAACGCTGATTAGAAGATTTAGAGCAACCCATGTGAGATAAAACTAAAGCCTCCTTGTTAATAACAGTGCAGTTAACAATTATTTTACATTTAGTGAATTGCATTGTCAGGCTTTCTAAGCCTTACATTCGTTATGCTGTCGTGGTCTCAGACCTAGGGTTGTTTTGTTTAGACCTGGTAGCCAAGCAGGTCTGATAGAATGCTTTAATTTGCAGCAGGGTTATTCAGAAAGCATCAATGCCTTCATTTTGAAAAGCATATCTTAAAGTGAAAGGATGAGGGCTGAGACAATTAAAAAGATGTATAAGCATTTGCAAGGCAGCCTTAGAGACAGAGCGTACAGTGCAGTCTGCTGCAGTGAAAGCTTCCCCCGGCTATGGGTGTGATCCTCACCTCCACTCCAGCCCCCTTTATGCAGGGTTAAAGGACTGGAGTGGTGTAAAGGGACACTAAACTCCATATCTGTCTAGATAAGACTTCCGCCAGCACAGATATTGTGGAGACAGCCACAGGGCTTTGTTTAGAGAACCTACTCACAGGCCATGGTGGAGTGGGAGTAGTGGGGCTGCAATGGAAGGGGGTGTCGCGGTGGTGTCCCAGATTACAGCACTGTGGAGCTTCCAGGCAGCACTGTGATCTATGGAGAGGCCCAAAGAAGCTATTGTAACTCAGGCAGGCTCCCAGGACTGTCTACAGAACAGCCCAGGACTGAGAGGGCACAAGAGTGGCTTAAAACCAGCCCAAGCCTTTTAGGGTATGTGTACACTGTAATGTAAGTCCAGAGTTAGTGGAACTTTAGTCAGCAAACCTTGGGTTTGAGAATCCAGGGCATGAGCATTTGCACTGTTTGCTAGCCCTAGGGTGAGGATTTTTGAACCCAGGCTTCAGCATCCACACTGCCCTGCACAGGTTTCAGTACAACCAACTGAATCCCCATACTTACTAGCACCCCCCCAAAATGGGGCTGTTCTAGCCCTTTGTTTGCAGCGTAGTGTGAGAAAACTTGACTGTCTGTCTCCCGACCCCACACACACATCATGGCAAGTTTGATCAGGCCATCAAAGCATGCCGCCGCTGCATGCTCCCAGCAACCAGAGACAACAACATGGAGCAGCTGTCGTTTGAAGAACTTCTCTTGATTGCGCTTTCAATCCTGTTTCAAGAAATGGGCCGAGTATCCATGTTCCGGCAGTGGTTTCTGACTCACCAAAGGCACCCAAGAGAGCTAATGACGGAGGAAGAGGAGGAGGAGGACACAGACAAAGCAGACTTAAACTGGCTGATGCTGCTCATGACGCTTGATATAGATGCTGATAGGCGCAGGCTGGTGAAGCCACATCCTCTTGCCGACCTGAGATGACCAGCAGTGGGTCCAAAACTTTCACATGAGGAAAGCTACGTTTCTGAAGCTTGGTGAGCAGCTTGCCCCAACCTCCAGTGTAGAGGTACACACATGAGGGTGGCCATGCTGGTCCAGTAGTGGGCTGCTATAACTGTTTGGAAGCTGCCTGTGCCAGACTTCTATGGGTTTGTTGCCAACCAGTTTGGCATTGAAAAGTCGACCTGTGGGTAAAGTGGTAGTGGAGGTTACTGAGGCAATCAGGTGTGTGGTTTATCACAGGTGTGAGGTATAAAAGATATTCTTGAAGGAATTGCTGGCTCTGAGAGAATGGGGTTTCCAAACTGTGTGGGGGCCACTGATGGAGCTTTTGCACCCATAGCTTTTTCCTCCTCACAGAGCACGGGTACATAAACCACAAAGAGTACTGCTACATTGTTATGCAGGCCCTTGTGGGCCACGGAGGCTGATTTATGAATGTCAACGAGGCTGCACTGGAAAGTTTCATGCTGCCAGGGTTTTCTGCCAATTGGGGCATTATTCCCACCAAATAACAGTCAGAACAGTAACTCCATTTATTACATTGTTATCCCCCTTTTGCCTGGGATTATAAAACCATGCCCTGATGTCAGAGGACCGGGTAAAAGAAGGTTTAATTACATTCTCAGAGGGTGTAGAATGATGGTTGAACGTGCGCTTGGCAGATTGAAATCCACTGGTGTTGTCTATAGACCCATTTGGATGACAGTGTTGTCAGTGCTGTGGCTTGGTGTGCTGTTCACAATCTTTGTGACACCAGAGGTGAGCCATTTTCCCCCCTCAGTGGTCCCATGACAGTAATGGATTGCTGAACCAGTACTCTCCACCAGAAAATGCACCTATCACAGCTGCAGCTGGATGCACCCAGGCAACAGAAATTAGGGTGCTCCTACGTCATGGATTTACATGGAAGAGGGAGACTAGTACCTTTTATGAATGTGCTTATGCAATGCTTACAGTCCGTTAGGTTGGGAGGTGGGGGTTGGATTGCCATGCATTGTACTTATGGGTGACATGACCACTTATGACATAGGGCAGGATGGGGAGAACCGGATTTAGATTCTGTATTGACAAGTGATGTTTGGATACAACTTCAAAGCTGTCCCTTGTGATGTGTTTATCTTTATTATTTGGAATACACATTATGTGATGCAGTGATAATACAATTTCTTCATTTAAAAAAAAAAGTTTTTGTTTTTGAACATTTATTAGAAAAGCACACTATTAAACCATAGCCAGACAGGCCATCTGCCATTAGCACACCAAAACCTTTAACAAAACCATGCACAAAGTGCATGAACAGGAGCAAACAGTGAAATAGTTTGCAAGACAGAAAACCTCCTACTTTGGCCGGTCCCTTGCTGCCCTGTTCTTCTTTTCCCCTCCTTACACGTTTGCTGCTCACTGGGTGCCAGGGCAGAGGGGTGGAGGCATCCCCAGGGGAGGGGTTCAGCATGCGGGACTGCGTGGGGTACATTTGATCTGTCCATATGCTGCCTTGTGCAGGAGGTCAGACTAGATGATCATATTGGTCCCTTCTGACCTATGAGTCTATGATAGGGCCTGATTGCCTGGCTCACCCCATCATGGAATTGTCAAACCTGTTCCTAGTCTGCAGCACATTGTACCGGGGTGGGGAATCAAGCCATGGAATGGGCACTGCAGGAGCCTTCAGTCTTGTGGCCATTAGAAAAAGCAGCTATTCAAACAGTTCTATTTTCCTCCCTTAATGTCCATTCCTCTTCCGGGAACTGCTAAGCAAGTGTCTGCTTCTGCCCTGAAATCCTGCCCTCAAGCTGTGCAGCCAGCTTGAACCTTTCCACTTGCTGTAATTGCCCCTCTCTTTGGTATTGGACCAGCTTGTTGGCCCTGTCCAGAATGTCAACCCTAAGTTCATCATAGAAACGTTTCCATTTGGACTGGTCCATGATGGTACGGTGACCCAGGCTTCTACTGCTGTGTCAGTTATCTGTCGCGGTACTGTGGTCTGTAGAGGTCAATGGACTTGGAAGAGGACAACATGCAGAAAGTTGTTTGTCTCAGTACATGAGCACAGAAGAACACCTTTTGGAATTTCAAGGACATAAAATGTTACTTTGTACAACTGTATTTCGGTAGATTGTTAAAGGGAAACTTCGGATCACAGAAGCTCCCTGGACACAGCTGGATTAATTGCAGTGAGGAGCATGGACACGGAATGGTAAGTTACAAATCACAACTGCTTTTTTTCTAGAAAACACAGACTGGTTTGGGCTTTGGGGGAGGGTGGTTGTGACGGTGTTCTGCGTAAGCCTCTGTCATTGCAGGCATTCCACATTTTGGAGGGCATAACAGTTCTTGTGGTTCCCGAGTGGCAAAGAGAGGTTTTATTCCAAGCTGCTGATGGGAAGCCAGCCATATATGGCACAGAAATATTCAAACGTATGGTGAATGAAAAGCACATCTGTGAGTGGAGTGGGCAGGTCAGCCAGTGAGATGGCCCTGAAAAATACGCCCTTCCCCAAAATGTGCCCACCTATCTGGAGTTTCCACTACAGGAAAATTTTGCAGCTATCAGCACCCGAGATTGGGTCAAACTTCATGATGGAATCAACAGGATGCTGTGTTATCATCTGCATGGATTGGTGCCTTGCCTCTGCTTCTGATACAGCCTGTTGTGACTGCCTGCAAACACACTAATCTCCACTGGCATCCCCCTTACCTGCCCCACACCACCAGTTTCTGGACTTAATTCAAACTCCCAGAAGTATTTCAGACACGTGATTTCATCCCCCGTGTATCATGTGGACTACATTTAACTGAAATAGTCTACAGCTGTAAAAGGACTACACGTCAGCCTCCCCCTGCTACAGTTTACTGTTTGCAGAGGGTTTGTTACACCACTGGATTGGTACAGAGCAGTCTGCTTACAGGGAAGACAATATAGGGTTCTTATTTCTAACAAAGTGACCTGTCCTAGCAAAATTTGTGCTTTTCTGTAGAGACTTGTTTCACTGCTTGTGCTTCCCCATGTCCATTTTGAATTCCACGTGGTTGGGGAGATGCCAAGGTGCTGGCGTGCAATCTGCCATTCACGGATACACACTGCTATCCGAGGCCTGTAATAACCTTTGCATTCATTCATAAACTGGAAATCCCTCCCATAGTATATTAATAAACACAGAAATGGAGCTAGAAACTTACTGGTTCTGGGGTGATTTCTGTCTCTTCTGTTCCTGCTGCCAGGTCTGCGGTGGGCTGCATCTCTGGGCGGGACATCGAAAAGTTCCTCCTAGAACAACTCAAAGATATACTGCAGCTACACTTGCAACAAAGTCTCCTCGGGGACTGGTTTCATCACCAGAGTCATTTTGGTGGCCACATCGGGCCCCTGCTGCTGGCTCCTATCCATTTCCATGCTAGATTCTGGGGACAGCAGGACACTATCCCACCTGACCAGGTCATTGTGCACATTGTTGGCTCCATGCTAGGCACAGTATTCAGACCCCCAGTCAAAGTCGTCGTAAAACGGGAAGGATGATGGTAAGTTTGCAGAGGTGCTGTTCTGGCTCTTGGCTTTGTGGTACTCAGTCTTGAGCTGCTTAATCTGCTCCTTGCGCTGGTCATCAGTCCGGTAAATTTCCAACGCTGCCAGCTTCTTTGCTATTTGCTGTTAGGTGTTGGCATCCATAGCACCCCTACTAAAATGGAATGTTTTGCTTGCCTCACGCCATAAAGTCACCAGAATCTGGCTGTGCTCCTGCAAAAAGGAAGCAGCACTCTTGGCGAAGGACTTCTTCTGGTCAGTGACCATTGCCAATGCAAGAGAAGAGTCACTGCATTTGCTGCTCAGCGGTCAGGATAAAATAGAAGGGTTAAACGCTGAGTTGCACTTTCATTTAATAAAGAGGGTTGCCTCCATTCCCTTGGAGTAGATTGGTGACTTGTGGGGTAGAGATACCGGCCCATGGTTTTGTTGGAGAGCATTTGTGGACTCCCAGGCCCTGTCTCTGGTGTAGCTGCATCCACGCAGCAGAATGATAGGGTTTGAAACCTGGGTCTCAGCTGGACATGGGTTTGAACTCTCTCCCCACTTGGGGATCTAGGACCCTGGGTCTGAGCCTGAGACCTAGAGAACTGTAGCAGAAGCTGGTTTAGGATCCGAGTCTGAGTCCAGGCTTACATTGCAGTATAGACATACCCTTAGATCTATAATAAATACTGGTGCACCACAGAATTTATTATTTATATTAGCACAGTGTGATTCTCACCCTGTGTCACTAATATGCCTCAGCCCTAAATTAGGTGAGAGCATACTTCAGTCCCCTTGCCCTTTAAATCTTTAGTCCACTGTGTTGAGCCAGAAAGAAAAAGACAATTACTACAGTGATGAGTGTTTTAAAGCCTATATAGAAATGGCCATTAGTTTCAACTGAGTGGACAGCTGTCCAGGAATTGGACTGAGACCACCAACTCCCTTTGTAGAAGTGGTTAACAACTGATGGATTTGATTACTGCTGAATCTGTACCAGAAAACTAGAGTGGAAATGTTAAAGTGGTTATAGCTCCAAGAGAGACATGGGGAAATAGTGAAGATTTGATTCACGTAAAAGGGATCCAGGAATCTTCAGTAGAGCAAGCGTGAGGGAATGAGCTAAAGAATGGGGAAAGAACAACACACGGGACAGAAACAGGACATTAACCTGGGAACAAGTGAAGGCATAACCAGGACTCTGTAACAGAGAGTAAAGGTTGGCCCCTAGTCTTTTAGATGTAAAAACACACCAAAGTCTTATCTACTGTACATGGATACTAAGCTTTGGGCCAAATTATTGTCAGTTACACTGATATACATCTGGAATAACTCCATTGTCTGTTAAAAACAAATATTGTAGCGCACGAAATCTTATGCTCAAATAAATATGTTAGTCTCTAAGGTGCCACAAGTACTCCTGTTCTTTTTGTGGATACAGACTAACATGGCCGCTACTCTGAAACCTGTCAGAATTCTGTAACTTCAGTAGTTACTCCACATATACATCCATATGACAGCAGTCCCATGGGCTAAAATTGAAAGCATGTTGCTGTACCGTAATATTACAATGTACTAGGCAGTTCTCTCCATGTTATTTACTTGTACTAGGTGTCGGATATAGAAAGACGTTATCTTCATTTAATTAATAGGTTAGCAAAGAAACCAGGAACATTTGACTTTAGCTGAACGGACGAAAGATATATTTAATCAAGAAAGGAACTAAGTCACAGTTTTAAATAGATACTATAGTTATTAATTATGTCAGCCAGATGTAGTAACTCATGTTGAACATACCAGTAAAGAAGTGGATAAATGAGAACTAGTTGACATAGTTTATTTAGTGTTGTTGTAGCCCTGTGAGCCCCAGGATATTAGAAACACAAAGTGGGTGAGGTGATATCTTTTATTGGACCAAAAGACAAGTTTTCGACCTACAGAGAGTTCTTCTATAGGTGAAGTTGGTCCAATACGTGATACTACCTCACCCACCTTGTCTGTATAATTTATTTAGACTTTCAAAAGGCCTTTGAAAAGATCATTTACAAGAGGCTACCGAAGAAACTCTACAGTCATGGGATGAAATGCAAAGTAGTGTGATATACTGAAAACTGGCTAAGAGAGAGGAACCAAAATTAGGAATAAATGGTAAATTTTTGTAATAACAAGGTTAACTGTGTGATGCCTGAAGTTTCAATGCAGATCTTATGTTTAATATTTATTAATGATCTGGAAAGGGGAGGGGGTAGCAATGAGGTAGCACAATTTGCAGATGGCAAAGCTGTTTAGTCCAGAAAGGATGATGAGGAATTTCAGAGGAATCTAAATAAGCTACGTGCATAGGTAGTATGACAGTAAATTAAAGTGAATGTTCTATAAATGCAAAGCAATGCACATTGGAGGGGAAAATTTAAACTACTCCCACGCCTTACTGCATTCTGAATTAACTCTGTCAGCTCAGAAAAGAGACTTGGCCATCACTGTGGATAGCTCAGTGAAGACCTGCTCTCAATTTGTAGCTGTGGTCAAAAAAGCAAATGTGTTAGAATGCACAAAGAATGGGATACAGAACAGTATGGAAAATATTATAATGCCTTTATATAAGTTATTGGTAGGGCTTCATGTAAAACATTGGGTGCAGTTCTGGTCATCACAGTTCAAAAAGAATGTGTTCAGAGAAGATTGAAGATTAATGATTGAAAAGTTTGGGATTGCTTATCTTTGAAAGCTAGTACCAGTCCACCCTGTCAAAAATTTTCTGTGTATGTAATATTACGCACCCATAATATTAGTGCAACAGCGGATTTACTAACAGTTTTACCTAGCTCTTTAATCAGTAATAGTCTAAATAAGAATTTGGATTAATCAATACAATTTCCCATTAGCTCTCTTCCCAGATGCCAGTTGGATGTTTTTGTTTTTACTTTTTAAGTGACTATGGCATTTGTCAATGACCTTTAATCTGATTACCAGCATGTTAATATCGTCTGCTATAATTTTGAGTCCAAGCTTTTGAACTGTGGCTACTTACCATCAATTTAGTCACACATGGTGAGATCTTGGTCCCACTGAAGTCAACGACATTGATGCACAGACAACCAAAACTGATGTACATTAGGATTTCCAACTTTTTACAGTCCTGGAATATGTCAAATCCAACCATTCAAATGCCCAGAATGCTCAAATTAAACATAGGATTAGCTGATGATAATTTTACCATAATAAAGCTAAACAGATTTGTAGTTGGCATCTGTAGAAATGAAGGATGCAGTGGAAAGTTTAACATATGTGGCTGTTACTGTGGTAATTCTAACATTCCTTTCTCTCCTACTCTCTCCCTTTAATTGGCAGCTAGAATTTAGAAACTCTTCTGTCTTCTTTTTTTTTCCCTTTGGCAATGACATAGAAATATGGCTCTTCAGAAATCATGAGCCATGTCCAGTGGTCATTTAGAAAATACACTACAGATGATTTAGAGGGCTTTTTAATAATTGGGTTTAGCTATGTTTAGCTTGGTCTGGTTCGGTGGGTATTGCATATGGTGCAGTTGACTGTGCAATTGCAGTGCTTGAATGAAAACCTCCTAAACAGCAATTATTGCACTATTGTGATTTGCATGGTTATCTCAATGTTCTGCGCCATGCTTCTATCATATTCCATGTGGATTTCAAACTGATAACTATACAGAAAACATAATTATGTGTTCCAGAAAGACACAAGAAGATGCCTTTTGTTATATGTCAACATCAAGTAAATATAGGCTTGGAAAGATTAGTTTTTTATCAGTAAATGTCGATTTCACCGTAGACACAGACCGATGAAGAAGTATTTCCACTGATGAGAATAGAAATTTACAGATAGGCAAAGTAAGAAAAATGCTTCTTGAGACCTTAGAGTTTGTTTTAAGCACATTTACTTTGTACATTTTGGCATGTGATATGGACAATTTGTTTTTGAACAGTTATAAAGCTTTAGCTTTTGAATCGCAACATCTACTGTTATTGAATAATTATTGTCTGAACCTCCTGTCTGGCACCCTGCTATAATTTTCCACAACTGTGAAAATTTAAATAGATCAAAATAGAAAAAAAAGTTTTGAAATCCATAATTTTGTGCAGCTGTGAAAATTTAAATTGATAAAAATAAAAAAATTCTTAAAAATAAACATTTCTGTGTCTAAATGAAAGAGAGTGCACTAATCACTAGGCTAAACATTAGAAGGCGGGCACTACCTGTACCACCACCACTTCCTCCTCCAATTGTTTTGTGTAGCGTGAGGTAGGTGTGTCATAACCTAGTCCCAGATTTGGACCTTAGCGTCCAAAATATGGGGGTTAGCATGAAAACCTCCAAGCTTAGTTACCAGCTTGGACCTGGTAAAGCTGCCACCACCCAAAAAATTAGAGTGTTTTGGGGCACTCTGGTCCCCCCAAAAACCTTCCCTGGGGACCCCAAGACCCAAATCCCTTGAGTCTCACAACAAAGGGAAATAAACCTTTTTCCTTCCCCCCTCCAGGTGTTCCTGGAGAGATACACAGAAGCAAGCTCCGTGAATATAAACAGAGGGATTTCACCCTCTCCATTTCCAGTTCTGGAAACAGAAGTACTTCCCTCTTCACCCAGAGGGTATGCAAAGTCAGGCTAGTAAATCTAACACACACAGATTTCCCCGTGACTTCTTCCTCCCACCAATTCCCTGGTGAGCACAGACTCAATTCCCTGGAGTTCCCCACTAAAGAAAAACTCCAACAGGTCTTAAAAGAAAGAAAAAATACATAAAAATGGTCTCTCTGTATTAAGGTGACAAATACAGGGTCAATTGCTTAAAAGAAATATGAATAAACAGCCTTATTCAAAAAGAATACAATTCAAAACATTCCAGCAACTACACACATGTAAATACAAAAAAACAAACCTATCTTTGTACTCACAACTTGGAAACAGAAGATTAGAAAGGCATGAAACAGAGATCCTCTCATAGCCAGGAGAGAGATAGGCACAAGACCAGAACAAAGGACTCACATACACAAACTTCCCTCCACCCAGATTTGAAAAAGTCTTGTTTCCTGATTGGTCCTCTGGTCAGGTGTTTCAGGTTACTTCTTTCCAGGTGAAAGAGACATTAACCGTTAGCTATCTGTTTATGACAAGGTGACTAACTTATTCTCACAAGAAATGCCTTAGGTGCCTAAGTCACCTGGCTACAGGAGAGGGATTTCTATTTGTGGATCAGTCAGCAGAGTGAATGCCTCCCTGTAGCCTGGACTTAAGTGCCTATCTCTGTGAGAGGGGCAGGGCATAGTACACACCCCTCTGGTCAGCATCTCCCATTTGCTAGCTTACATGGCTCCTCACCTAGCGTGCTAGGTTTTGTGGATCGCATTCTAAGGCTCCCCATTCATTATATAGGGAGCCCCAGGCACCTAGATCAGGCTTTGGGAATCGCAATGTTGTTCTTGTGATTTTCTAGGCATCTAAAAATCAGGCACCATGATGCTTAACATTGCAACATCTAAGTCCCTACATGACTCATGCCCTAATGTCAAAACCACAACCTTGGCCAATTATAAAGCCTCCTTCTTAGGATTCTGTTCTTTTGTGGAGTTATCCCTTTTCGTCCCTCCCCACAACAGAGATACTATAATACAAACTTTAACAAAACACTTGTGATAAGCAAAAGTTTGACAACTCTTATTTACCAGAAATTACAACTGACAATTTCAATTCTCTCAGGACTTTAACAGAACACAGAACTTTGTCTAATGAATAATTCAATGAGGCAGTATTTAAGGCTGTTTATATCTGGGGATATACCTCTTTACATGTAACACATAACCACGCTTCCACACGCTAACACTACAAAACTATAAAAAGGCTGATGTAACACTGAGATTCAGGCCAGACCAGTAAAGGGTTGTGTCACCGCCGGTCTGGTAACCTTCAATACTATGCTGCTGTGGCTCACAGGCCTGACACCAACCATCTGCATACAGCTCAACCCTGGCTTCCACCACCCAGTTACTTTTTGCAGTGTGACTCCCAACTCCCAAATTTTCCCCAAACTGCCTCCCTCTGTAGTGTCCTCTCCTGGAACACTCTTGGACATCATTAAGTTTGTTGCTCCTTTAAGAGTCTGTATGCTGCAGCTCATTAACAGGTGTTTGACATACTCAAATTCTACAGGCCACTTCCCTCAGATCCCACTGAGGAATACACTAAGAAACTACAGCATCTACTCAGGACACTCCCTACACTAACACCAGAAGAAATCAACATACCCCTAGAGCCCTGACCAGGGTTATTCTATCTACTACCCAAGATCCACAAACCCGGCAATCCTGGACGCCCCATCATCTCGGGCATTGGCACTCTCACTGAAGGACTGTCTGGATATATGGACTCTCTACTCAGACCCTATGCCACCAGCACTCCCAGCTATCTCCGCGACACCACTGATTTCCTGAGGAAACTACAATGCATTGGTGACCTCCCAGAAAACACCATCCTAGCCACCATGGATGTAGAGGCTCTCTACACAAACATCCCACACACAGATGGAATACAAGCTGTCAGGAACACTATCCCTGATGATGCCACAGCACAACTGGCTGCTGAGCTCTGTGCCTTTATACTTACACACAACTATTTCAAATTTGATGACAATATATATCTCCAGATCAGTGGCACTGCTATGGGCACCCGCATGGCCCCACAATATGCCAATATCTTCATGGCCGACCTGGAACAACGCTTCCTCAGCTCTCGTCCACTCACACCCCTTCTCTATCTATGCTACATTGATGACATCTTCATCATCTGGACCCATGGGAAGGAGACTCTGGAAAAATTCCACCATGATTTCAACAGCTTCCACCCCACCATCAACCTCAGCCTGGATCAATCTACACGGGAGGTCCACTTTCTTGACACCACGGTGCAAATAAGTGATGGTCACATTAACACCACCCTATATCGAAAACCCACCGACCGCTATGCCTACCTTCATGCCTCCAGCTTCCATCCCGGGCACATCACACGATCCATTGTCTACAGCCAAGCACTGAGGTACAACCGCATCTGCTCTGACCCCTCAGACAGAGACCAACACCTACAAAATCTCCACCAAGCATTCTCAAAACTACAATACCCACACGAGGAAATAAGGACACAGATCAACAGAGCCAGACGTGTACCCAGAAGCCTCCTACTGCAAGACAAACCCAAGAGAGAAACCAACAGGACTCCACTGGCCATCACATACAGCCCCCAGCTAAAACCCCTCCAACGCATCATCAAGGATCTACAACCCATCCTGGACAATGATCCCACACTTTCACAGGCCTTGGGTGGCAGGCCAATCCTTGCCCACAGACAACCTGCCAACCTGAAACATATTCTCACCAGTAACTGCACACCACACCATAATAACTCTAGCTCAGGAACCAATCCATGCAACAAACCTCGATGCCAGCTCTGCCCACATATCTACACCAGCGACACCATCACAGGACCTAACCAGATCAGCCACACCATCACTGGTTCATTCACCTGCACATCCACCAATGTAATATACGCCATCATATGCCAGCAATGCCCCTCTGCTATGTACATCGGCCAAACTGGACAGTCTCTACGGAAAAGGATAAATGGACACAAATCAGACATTAGGAATGGCAATATACAAAAACCTGTAGGAGAGCACTTCAACCTCCCTGGCCACACTATAGCAGACCTTAAGGTGGCCATCCTGCAGCAAAAAAACTTCAGGACCAGACTTCAAAGAGAAACTGCTGAGCTTCAGTTCATCTGCAAATTTGACACCATCAGCTCAGGATTGAACAAAGACTGTGAATGGCTTGCCAATTACAGAACCAGTTTCTCCTCTCTTGGTTTTCACACCTCAACTGCTAGAACAGGGCCTCATCCTCCCTGATTGAACTGACCTCGTTATCTCTAGCTTGCTTGCTAGCCCACATATATATACCTGCCCCTGGATATTTCCATTACATGCATCTGAGGAAGTGGGTATTCACCCACGAAAGCTCATGCTCCAAAACCTCTGTTAGTCTATAAGGTGCCACAGGATTCTTTGCTGCTTTTACAGATCCAGACTAACACGGCTACCCTCTGATACTTGACATACTCTTATTTCAATCACAGTACTGAATGAGTTTATAGTAAAACAAGTTTATTATACAAAAAGTCATAGGTTTAAGTGATACCAAGTACAAGGCTGAAAGATAGAAATGGGTAAGAACGAACAAAAGTAAAAGTACGCTTCTAAGACTAAATCTGAACTTTGGCAAGTTATAATTATTGCCTAAGCAGGTTTCTCACTTATTTTCAATTTCTAGAGCCTTCAACTCCGTAGCCTTTTATTTTATTTAAAGATAATTTTGTAATGTGGTATTACACCATTGTGGGTTCAGCTCTGGTGGCTACAGTTTCACACCTAACAAAGTAAAAGTTACCTCTGCTACTTGTTTCAGATTTAGAGTTTCTAGAAACACATAAAGACCAAGGGTCTTTACATTAACAAGTGCAAGGTCTAGTCTATTTTACAAGTTTTATTAAAGTTACAATTAAAGTTATTATTACCCAAGCTTATAGAAATTTTAAACAGACCTATGTATAAGTTACAAATATAATTATATTCACATCCTTAACAATAGCATTAGGGTCTGACGCGTCTCTTGTGGATTGATCATCAGCAGAGGTTCCTGCAGAGTTTCCCATAGGGAGCTCAATTTTCCTGCTCTGGGCACTTTATAATGTGATTCTGTCTATACCTACATTCTGTGCATGTCCATAAAAGTGTCAACCATCTTTTTCTTTATTGGTCTGATGTCCCCTAGAAACTCATGGGACCCTGATTTCTATAGGTTGTGTAGGTTCTCTTTATTCTCATGAGCATTGACGCACAACCTGTATTCTGTGGTTAAGACACGTTGGAAACAGGCGCCTTTGCAGCATTTTCATGAATTAAAATTAATCTTCTGGCTAATCTTTCACAATATTACCACTTGGTACCTCGTTTCCCATTATCTTAGGGCATTGGGTTATTCTTCAGTCACTTACTTATGTCAGCATTCCTTATCTCCAAGGTCTAGTATGGCTAAGATAAAATCTTACAGGCCTCGGCCTGTAGGTCTTGCGTTTCAACTCTACTTAATCAGATAACGAATACATGATTATTCCCTCTACATACTGATCAATCTTATACTTCTGTAATCCTACAATTTAACTCTATTTAGCATACAATGATTATATACAGCAATTATAATATCACACAATAAATAAAGAATAAACTAAAATCATTGGCTACAACTCCCTTTGTTGAATGAGCCACTTTTCTCAAATGTACAAGATCCCTGGCCTCTTTTTATCTGCCCAATAAAGGATACCTATGGGGTTTTCTCCCCTTTCTTTTTATAGTCTAGTAAACCGTTGAAATGTATTCTTTGAAAAGTAAGCCTAGACAATGTGTTTTTTCCCTGCTGGGTATGGACTCCATGCTATCTGGAGTACATGCCATGCTATTCTTCTCTCCCTCATGTGCCCTCCCCCGAAGGCCAGCTCTAGATTTTTTGCCATCCCAAGCAAAAGAGAGGGCAACTGCCAAAGCAAAAAAATTCAAAAAACCTCTGAGAGCACAACTGCCACCCCTGGAATTGTGCCACCCCAAGCATATTCTTGGTTTACTGGTACCTAGAGCTGGCCCTGCCTCCTTCCCCCCCATGCATTCCATTGCCTCTGCTCACTAGAGTAGAGTTCACAGAGTAGTGAACCACCAGTGGGCCTCTGTGACACACTTGGACATCTCCCAGCTAATAAAAATAGAGAGAGGAAAAATAAGCCAGTTAAGACAGTAGCGGAGTTGCATAGTCTTCAGCTAAAGCAGTCTCATGGACTCTCATATCTGGATGCATGAGATCACTTTTGAGGAAGCTGGCTTGGTTTTATCCAGGTGAAAAAGGTCTTGAGATGACATTGTGTCACCAGTTTCTGAAAGTTCAGTGTAAAAATGGCTGATAGATAAAAGGCAATATCCAATCACTCAACACTGATCCATCAGCAAAATTAAAAATAAGTTCAAACTTATGTTCAATATAATTGCCTCCAGTTGTTTCTTGTAGAAATGAGGCAATTACAGTAATATTTCTATTTTTGAATGAGGCTATAAGTCAAACAGCTTATCTTGGAATCTTTATTTTGACAGAGGAATGTTACTTGAAAGCCTATCAAGATAAAACCCACTTGGGTCTATATTCCAAAATAAGTTATTCCTCACACATAAGAGACTGCTCCATTGGCCTGGCTGATTTGTCCTTAATTCATTTCTTAGGAGCCCACTGATGAAATTAAAATAAATGCTGTATTTAAAAAAATAATAATTTTCTGTGTAACTTTTGTGCTTTGCGGAATTGCTGAATTTAGCAATAATGCATTTTTATTTCTTTAGTGCTTGAAACCAAAGAATCTCTAAGGCTGACCTGGCATAAAAATACCGCCTATAACCTACAAGACTAAGAACAGAAATTTG